>NC_088793.1:54273467-54576497 GCF_011386835.1 Chrysemys picta bellii | reverse complement strand
TCCTGGCATTTATTTATTTATTTATTAAATGTTGCTATATGGGAAGAAATAGATTTTTGTTCACATTGATTCTCCTATGAGATCAGAACCTTTTTGCTATAACAAGTTGCTCTGATGATAAGCAGTCCAACAAAACCTTCCCTAGGTGCTAATGTTGAAACCATTGGTTTCTGAGAGATCATTGATATGCATAGTAAACTATGTATGTTTCTTCCATTGCATTCAGTAGACTGGGAATTTATATATTAGTTGCTGTATCTTTAACCTAGAAATATTGCTCCAACTCCTTCCGTGTAAAGCATTATTAGCTAATCCCCAGCTGGATTGTCAAAAACATCAATATTTCCAGTGTTCCTGAACATAATATTTTGCAAGCTATTTGATAGTAGAACAAGCTGACAGCAGGAGGAAGGAGGAGTGACAGCACCCTAGACAGAGCAATGCTGCCAGCAGGGACCGGGGAAGTTATAGAAAGCTCTTGGCTAGCTGCTAAGACTGGTGGGCTGAAGCCCTGAGGTAAGGGCAAAGAAGGTGCTGGGGGCCCCAGGGAAGCAGCACAGGGAAATAAACTGAGGAGTCAGAGGGGACGCAGCAAACAATGACCATCTATAGGGCCCTGAAGTAGTGGGTGGCTCCCCCTCCCTTGCCACTGACGAAGTGGCCAGACAATGGGTTGTAGTCACCACTGAGGGAAGTGTCTGGACAGCCAACTTTCAGGTCCCACGGAAGGAGGGAGCACAGAGTGAGGCACAGCTGGAGGGCGATATCCTGAAGAGGATGCTGTGGTACTTGGAGCGACCTGGATCCAGGATCAGAGGTGATGGTGAACAAGAAACCACCAGAAGGGGATGCAGAGGTAATTCCCAAGACGGCCAGTAGGAAGTGCCACCGTGGTGATTGAACCTCATCACGGCTGCCAGATTCAGACATCCCACAAAGCAAGGTTAGCGCCACTGACGTCCATAAAGTTTCACGCATCTGCCCAAGGTCTAACATTGACCCCATTCTTTATAATTAAGTGTGATTCGTCTTTCTAGTGATATAGGTCATCTCCAGTTGCGTGGGATTGTGTATGTTTGTTTCATAGCCTGTAGACTCCCTTTCATCCATTTACCTCCTATCTTTAAAGTGTCTTCATTATGTGGTATCTCCCAGCACACAGAGGAATTGTGACAAAGTCCTTTTTAGCATTATTATTCAACTGAATACAGCTAATTTTCCAGCCCATTAACTCCAAATGTTTGTCATCCTTACAGGTCTAAAATATACATACATAACATTTGTGGTATGTAGAACAATGACAACAAGCATAAGTGATGTGGGTGTTCTTAATAAATTAATGTTTTCAGCTCCTTGATAGATCATCGGGTGTAGGAAATTTAAAGTGGATAAATGCTGGACAGAGTGAATGCAGTCCTAAATGTGGCCTGTACAAGCAAACATATGATTAAAGGTTAGATCCCATTTAGGGTATGAGTTAGGGTATGTTTACACTTGAAGCTGGAGGTGTAATTTACAGCTCAAGGAGACATACACACACTAGTTCTGATCAAGTTAGCTACCTAAAATAGAAGTATAGCTGCACTAATGGAGCTAGCTGCCTGAGTACATAACTACTGCCGTAGTTGGGTGATCTGCCCATCCAACAACTTGCACCACCACAGCTCACTAGTTCACTCAAAACTTGTGCAGGTATGGCTCCTTGATCACTGGCCCTAATGTAAGTACTTCTCTGCCAGGGAATTTCTCAAGTGGCCAGGTGTGCCCAGATTAGAAGGGACTGGACCCTGGGTCTCCTATCTCCCAGTTGTGGGCCCTAGTCACTAGGCTCAGTGACTATTAAATTATTCATCCACGCTGCAGCGACTTCAATAGGAGAGATTAAAAGTGGCCCACATCAGAATTGTAGCCCATTGGACTAGCTTACCTTTATTATATTCACTGCTTTGCTTTATATTCTGCTTTGCTGCCTTCTCGTGGCATGCCAGATTTCTAGCCAGATTTTTTTGTTCCTGTAGAACCCAATGTGGCTGGAACATTAGATTGGAAGTGTTTGCAACAAAAACAGTATGCAGCATTCTGGGTTTTTGAGTACATAAGCCATGGCCTCTCCACTTGTCACCATTGGGGATTTCACACCAGTAACTTGTTGGATGGAAACTTCTCTTTTCATTGTCTTTGGGTAAAATGAAGTTTTTCACTTGCTGTGACCCATGCAGTACAAGGAAGTCCCTCAGGCTACTGCTCGAGTGGGTCCACAGTCCTGGATCATCTAGACATAAGGAACTAAACTCAGCAACAGCTGTTTCTTGCGCCTCCACCACATTCTTCTCTGATCTACACTTTTCTTCAGGAATGTGCATGGTTACATCCATTTGAGATGAAGATATAGATGCTGCAGTAGCTGCCAGGTCACCTGAACTTTAACTAACTGGAAGACCAGGCATCTCCTCACCACTCACATCCTCACTGGGGCCAGAAGGCTCACCGTGAACATTTGTGTCTATGTATCTCAGGAGAGCTCCTTCCTGCTTAGACAGAAAAACTTCCTTTGCTTTCTTTTTTTTCTGAATGCTGCCCTCAGGAGGTCATCTAGTCCAACCCCCTGCTCAAAGCAGGACCAATCCCCAACTAAATGATCCCAGCTAGGGCTTTGTCAAGTCTGACCTTAAAAACCTCTAAGGAAGGAGATTCCACCATCTCCTTAGGTAACCCATTCCAGTGCTGAGGGGAAAAGGAACTACTTGGGGATGGGTCTTTTACTCATGGTTTACGTTTATGAACCCTATTTGCGGTGTTTTCCCAAATTAACGCTGAGTTTCTTCCCTCCTTTAATTAAAAGTCTATTTTCTACACTCAGACTCTGTGCTTGCAACTGGGGAAGTATTGCCTCTCAGAGGCGCCCAGGAGTGGTGTGTAAATTTCCCAGGTTACTGGGTGGGGGCTTGAGCTGGTTCTGTGTTGTATCAATGGAAAGGAACCCCTAGGTCCTTGTTGTTACTGGCTTTAGCTGGCATAGAATAATAGAATCATAGAATATCAGGGTTGGAAGGGACCTCAGGAGGTCATCTAGTCCAACCCCCTGCTCAAAGCAGGACCAATTCCCAACTAAATCATCCCAGCCAGGGCTTTGTCAAGCCTGACTTAAAAACATCTAAGGAAGGAGATTCCACCACCTCCCTAAGTAGGTTACACTTGCAAGAAATCCTAAACTGCCTTATTCCAGAATAGAAGTTCCTGGATGTGGATGAGTAGAGGTAGGGGCCACTCTGTGAAGCCAGCACTTAGGCACCTAACTCTGAGTGGGGCAGGGTTTAGGACATATCCTTTTTGTCAGCATCTCCCTTTCGCTAACATAGGAAGCTCCTCATCTAGCATGCTGGCTTCTATGGATCCCACTCTTTGCCACCTGTGTCTCTCCATTCACTGTAAGCACTTAACTCAGTCAACCCATAGTTGTTCTAGTGATTTTCCAGGCATCCAAAGGTACGTATTGCAGTGCTCAGCGTCACAATCCTTACATCCCTTTGTGGATCTGGGCCAGAGTTGACTGTCTAGGAACCTAGCTTCGGATGGGTGGAGGCAGCCAAGCTAATTGTTGGAACTTTCTTGAGGCAGGTATTTAGAGCAGGTACTCATTCCATAGGGGTCTGGTTCCTTGATGAACTGGATTTGGAAGTTTGTGAAAGGTGAGGAGTTAGAACACCTAATGTCTCATACAACGATGGTCCAGCCTCTTAACTCTCTTACTAGGGGAGTGCAGTGGGATCCTAGCTGTGGAGTGGCTGAGAGCAGCTCTGCACTGGATGGAAATGGTTAAGGAAGAAATACTGATCTGCACTTGTAGGAATTATTGCCAGTTAGTTCCCACATGAGTTTAATTTATAGAGTTGCAGACCAATTAAACAACTGACCTTGCACCTTGCCTTTCCTCCCATATTGTCTGGGACAACAACGACAAGAAAAACATAATATCCCATAAATGCCAACAAAGTAAATTTATCCTGTTTATGTTTTGGGAATCTTCCTTTAAAAAAATCATGACCTTTGAAAGTGTTTGCTAGCTGAGGGGAAAACAACCAAAAAAAAAAAAAAATCACACTACAATGGTGACATTCCACTATTGCATTCTGGAAGTACCCTTACATTGGTGAGGTCCTTAGAGTTCATGTTGATGTTTTCACAGTGTATGGTAGTGTTTAAATAAATAAACTATCCTGGTGGTGTTGTAAGAGAACTAAGCTATATATAGGATAATATTTATACTTACATCTTTGTCTCCTTTAGCTATAATCAGTGGAGTTAGAAACTAGAAAAGGGGGGGCAGGGAGATCTAGTATATCATTTAATGTATCTTATTTCCAGTGCAGGAAAGCTGGGATGTATTTGTCGTTTAAATATATTTATTTTGTGAAACCCCGATTTTTAAAAATACCTACAATTTCATAGCAAAAATTTTCAATGAACTACTGGCATTTATACACACTATCAGACTGCACCAGGTGCAATCAGGTGATTGACATCTATATGCTAACATTATGCTGGGGATGGGGATGTGAAGTGTGCTTGCAGTTTAGCACCAGTAATTAGTCAAAATGCAAAATTGGGTTTCCAATATTGGAATTCTCTTTTAAAAAATTGGCCCTAAATGCAGATAAAAGTCAAATATATCTCATGTCAGTGAGTTATGTTGAATTCATACTATAGAAGAAAATAACTAAAATATTTCAATAATGGCTCCTGTATCTAAACAAACTTTTTAGAAATGTTGTATATTTTACTTTTAATACTGAAGTTTTTCAGTGAAATTAATGTCTTTTATTAAATTCATTTTTATGTGGAATCAGATGTTAATGATGCAATTATTTACCAATTATTGTTACTATGATACTTTTATGATCCCGGTGAAAGGGAATATCACTTTCCTCACAGGAGTTGTTGTTTGTGACCTTTATGGCAGAATATGAACATACAGATTCATTTATAATAATTGCCCTTTAAATCTCAGAACTATATTCTTAAATCCACATTTAAAGATTCCTGATACTTTCTTTCACTTAGATAATTACCCTGCAGTTGTCGCTGCTCCTTGGGTGAAGAGCAATCATGGTAATAATAAGCAACTAGGGCAAATTATCCCATACTAATCCTTGTTTCCCCATGCATCATACTCAAATCTTCTGTTTTCTCAAGGAAGCCTACTGATTCATCAGTCTGAGACGTGTACAAACATGCCAAACCTCATTTCAAATATGAACAAGAAATACAACCCAGGTTTTGATACTCTAAGATACTCATCCATATGTTATTTTCACACATACCACTCCAGTCCCTCAGCTTTCCTAATAGATTAAAATGTATGAACTATTTCATAGGCTTTGGCTAACATGTACCTATGCTTCCCCTGATTTTGATATGAACTCAAAATCTTTTAACATACTTGTAAATATCTTAATTTCCTGGAGGACTTGTGGCACCTTAGAGACTAACAAATTTATTAGAGCATAAGCTTTCGTGGACTACAGCCCACTTCTTCGGATGCATATAGAATGGAACATATATTGAGGAGATATATATACACACAGACAGAGAGCATAAACAGGTGGGAGTTGTCTTACCACCTCTGAGAGGCCAATTAATTAAGAGAAAACAAACTTTTGAAGTGATAATCAAGCTAGCTCAGTACAGACAGTTAGATAACAAGTGTGAGAATACTTACAAGGGGAGATAGATTCAATGTTTGTAATGGCTCAGCCATTCCCAGTCTTTATTCAAACCGGAGTTGATTGTGTCTAGTTTGCATATCAATTCTAGCTCAGCAGTTTCTTGTTGGAGTCTGTTTTTGAAGTTTTTCTGTTGTAATATAGCCACCCGCAGGTCTGTCACTGAATGACCAGACAGGTTAAAGTGTTCTCCCACTGGTTTTTGAGTATTTTGATTCCTGATGTCAGATTTGTGTCCATTAATTCTTTTGCGTAGAGACTGTCCGGTTTGGCCAATGTACATGGCAGAGGGGCATTGCTGGCACATGATGGCATATATCACATTGGTAGATGTGCAGGTGAACGAGCCCCTGATGGTCACCATTATTAGGCTGCTTCAAGTGTTTCATTTCCATGTAGTATAATAGGGCTTTATACTTGTTTGCTTTTTGGAATATATATTTCAGAATCACCTTACTATAATCAGAAGTTACTTAATGCTTGATGCTGCTTGTGTCTTTAATGTAACAATATAGTTTCTTAATTTCTGAAAATTGTCCGCAAGATTTTAGAATCTATGTTCCTTTTATTTGATTAGTTTTATTTTCTTAAACTTTCAAAGCTATTTATTAGATTCATGGGTAGGTGATTAGCTCACCCAGGTCTATGCCAACATTTCTGTTTCAATAAAAATATAATCGATTTTAGAACTGGTCGAAATTTTTCAAATGGAACATTTTCCATTACAAAATGCCATTTAATCAAAACTTTGTGGTAGTGAGTTCATTTTGATGGAATTTTGTTTAGAAAAAATGACATGTATTTTAGTAATATTGAAACATTTTTTTCAACATTTTTGGAATGAAAATGACTGCTCTGAAATTTACTTTATTTTTTTTCTGTAATATAAAAGGAGTCAAGAAAGAAAGAAAGAACACACATGTCCACAATACAAATAAAGTCACTAGAAATTTTTCTGGACACAGACACAAACTAAATTCAAGTATACCAATGATGCTACACATATATATTTTGACTCAAACAAAGTCTCTTTGATTCAAATTGCAAAACTGCTCACAAACAGTTCATATAGCACTAGTATTAACATTAAAAGGAAATGTTATTAATTTTAATAGTTGAAACACCAGAAGAAATAGTAGTCATGCCATACTGTGATTCACACTGAGAAATATTTTTCACAGTATTTCTTGTAGTCTTGCACTGAAAGTGAGAACTGTACAGAACTTTTTGCTTCTGGAGATGAATTTGTTCCATTTTAAGAGCTTAAAAACACACACAATTATTGATGTCCAGGAAAGCTCAAACTTACTCTAAATACTTCAACCCAGCACAGATAAGTAAATCTGATTTTTTAATCTCAAAGCTGTCCCATGCACACTCTTAATAAAGACAAGATTCGGGACTGCAATTTCAAAAGCTATGGCTTTCTTAGTCTTAAGGGTTCTGTGATACCATCAGATCTTTACTATGGATCTCTGAACTCTTCATGAATTGAAAAGCTGAGAACATAGTTAGTAAAGAAACCACTGTAAACCATATTACAGCATTAAAACAATCAGATCTTTTGCAAAAATTCTGTTAGAAAGGTTTATGCTGTCTTTATTTAGAATTAGGGTGACCAGATGTCCCACTTTAAAGGGACAATCCTGTATTTAAGGCCTCCCGCAGGTGTCCCAACTTTTTCTTAAAAACGGGCAAATTGTCCTGTATTTTCTGTCTCCTTCCCAATCAATACTGGAGGGTCCTGATGCTGGCTGGATTCCTGCTTGCCAGCAGCCCTTCCACCAGCGGTGAGCGGGGGTGTCCAGTTGCCAACAATGAGGGTGGGTGTGCAAGGCTGGTGGCGGGACGAAGATGCAGCACATGGGGCTGGCTGCTCACTCTGGTGGTCCATCTGCACAGCCCCCACTGCGTGCCAGCCCTGAGCCAGCCGGGCCTTGCCCCTGTCCCGTTTCCTGACGGCACTGGCTGCTGTGAGCTGGTGGTGGCTGGTGAGTGTGAGGAAGTTACTTGTTGCCTCTGCTACCCACCCATCAGCCCTTTACATTCTCCCCCTCCCACTGTCCTCTCCCTGCTTTTCCACTTTGCCCCCACCCCCCGCTCCAACCCCAACCCCACTGCTCCTCCATGTCCCCGCCGACTGGGCATGTCCTGCTCCCAGTGCAGTATGGAGAACCAGCCCCTGGTCAAAGCACTCAGCTCACCAGCAGCCTGGCTGGCAGGCTCCTTCCTTCCCCCATTGCCTCTGGCTGGGCTGGCACCCTAGGAAAGCCCAACATCCTCTAGCCTGGGATGCTGGCCAGGAGGAGCTAAGCCCTGCCTGTGCCAAAGACCTGCACAGTGCTGGCACGGGGAAGCCTCTCTGCCCTTCAGCTAAGCTCTGGAGTGGTGGGGGGAAAGCGATTTCCAGCCTGTTCATGCCCCAAACCTGCACA
Organism: Chrysemys picta bellii; assembly: GCF_011386835.1. Taxonomy (NCBI): domain Eukaryota; kingdom Metazoa; phylum Chordata; order Testudines; family Emydidae; genus Chrysemys; species Chrysemys picta. The sequence continues at coordinate 54,568,339 of NC_088793.1, read as the reverse complement.
CTCTACAACAGCCCCCGGGCCAGGGATTTAGCACCTTGTTCACCTGCCCCTTCTCCTCCCCCCCCCCCCCGCCCCCAGGGAGCATGGGGCTGCTCCGTCCTCTAGGTACCCTCTCCTGCTGAGCCACCTCTCTGGCTGGATTCTCTGAAGCCCCTGCAGTCACGTTTCCTGGGTCCTGGTCCATAATGCATCCTTAGGGCTTTCTGCCCATGCTGTAGCCAGAGGGACAGGAGGTGGCTGGGTTATGTCGGAGGCTAGCAGCAGTCTGGAGGCTGCTTTTGATACTATGCAGGCAGGAAGGGACAAGCTGCTTCCAGCCACGGGGTGGAGGGAGGAGAAGAAGAGAGAAGCTCTGCAAAGACATGGGCTAGGTCATCCCTTATCCCCCTCCTCCTTCTCTGTGGCTGGAAGCAGCTCCCATCCCTTCCCTCCCGCACAGTGCCAAAAGGCTGGACACATTCTGGCATGAACCCTGGCAGAAATGGGGAGGGGGACATGTGACCCTGCGTGCCCCCCACATGTTGCCTTGGGAAGATACGGCACCAGGGACCAGTAGAGGTGGGGCCCTTCCGGGGGCTGAGCGAGGCATGGAGGGCGGAGAACCCTACAGCCTTAAAGATAAGAAGGTAAATAAAATAAACCAACTACACAATATTTCTTTCTCAATCAACTTGATGTTAATTTGAACATTTGTACTTCATAGTTCTGATTGATTGCTGTTGAACTTGCTTGAATATGAATAATTTTACCAGGTGTCCCATATTCAGCATAGAGAATTATGGTCACTATCTAGAATAACTTATGCTTTTGAACATCAATGTATGTTTAAAGAATAGGGAATTGCCTGGCTGCCTGTACACCCACCTTAATTCACCCACCTTAATTCACAAAAGTTGTCTTTTATGAATGTGTGTCAGCCATACAGAGTCATAGAAAAAAAGCAAAAGGGTCAAATGGGTGGTCATTGGGATTAAGGCCAAGAATATAGTTTCCAAACATATTAAACCAATTTATTTAAGAAAAAACCCAAATGCCCACATCTCAGAGCTATTTTTTCAGGCTGTCCACAGCCGCAGGCAGACGTCGCTGCATTGGTTACACTCAGATCATTTTGTCAAGGTTTTCTTACCAACCGCAATGGGTAGGAAACATTTTTAAAAAGTTAAATAAGATTTTCGTGTCAACCCATGGCACCACAAGACAGGGCCCTACATATATGTCTATATTCAAAAATATTTTTGTTTAAACCACAATGGCCAGTTAGTAATCTAAATACAAGCACTTCATTAGTCCTATCCAGGGATGTCGTTATCTTCAGCTCTAGGGCACAATTCAAAAAACTTCTTCTTCCTCTTAATCCATTTTTTTTTTGCCGTTCCTCTTAAAATTTTCTCTACTAAGCTTTTAAATTCCTGTGTACTCAAATGTATTTCTATGCCAGTCCTACTTTTTACAGCATTTTTAGCTACTTTATCTGCCATTTCATTCTCTATTATCCCAATATGTGCTCGGATCCAAGCCAATGCTGCATACAGGGCCGGATTTAGGGGCAGGCAACCCAGGTGATCACCTGGGGTCCCAGGCTTGGGGAGTGCCGGGCTCAGGATGCTGTTTTTGTTGTTAGCGACAAAAGGGAAAATATAATTTTTTAACTAAAATGTTTCAGGTATTCCATATGTGGTTAAGCTTAGAGGAAACATTTTTTATTTGCTTATATATAGCATGAATAAATACAGATTTATAGATTCTAGCATACACATTTATAGTATTATATGACAAGGATAAATCATGCATGCAAATCGTGCATCAAAGACGTGAAATGAGCTACAAATGCAATAAAAATAAGGTATTCAAAATCTTAACAAATGGGAGAGGGGGAGGGGCGCTGAAGACACGCCTCACTTGGGTTGCCATTTGGTCTAGGGACAACTCTAGCTCTAAGTATCCCTATCTGTAATAACTAACAGTTATTAAAAATATAATTCCATTACATCACTTCTACATACTGAGAACGCCTTTATCACCATAAGGCCTGAGTATTGAATACAAAAAAAATTATCACTGCTTCTATATGTACATCCCAGATCCAATTTAATGCTAGCATTATTGCTACTGGTTCAGCTGTTATGACAGCTACATAATAAGATATTCTTTTAGAAGTACTAATTCCCAGTTTTGGTATACAATATACAGTATTCCTACTCTTCCTGTTTTTGTTTTGGTTTTTCTTTTCTTTTTTGGACCCATCTGTATATATTTGACAAAACCATCTCCACTTTTCATCTATATACTTGCACACTTCATTTTTTAATACCTACTGTCTCTTTTTTACTCATAAGTTTATAAAATAAATCTAAATCCACATTTGGACACACAACTTTCCATCCACAACTATTTTTCCTATGACAAAGTTTTGACTTTGTTCAGCTTTAACTTGCCTTTCAACTCCTTCATCCACACTTTAACGCAAACAGCATGTTGAGTTTTAGCATCATATGCTATAGTTTGCTTATCCGATTTCCAACCATCCTCATATATTTGTTCAGGACTTTCATCATTGCAGTTCCCATTAACTTTGGCCCATAAGGTTAGGTACAGTAGTTTCATGTACAGTAGTTTCATGAGTAGTGTAACTGGCATTTCATTAGAAGCTATTGGTAGCACATAGAGGTGATGTAAAACAACGCACCACAGACATTTTGTATTGCCTGTGATTGTATTCTTTAAGTTCTGATTTTGATGCTGACTCAAAAGCTTGGCAGCCTGATTAAGGTTCTGTATACCATCAGCAATATTTTCTGATCTGCCCTGCACCCAGTTAGTCCCAGCAGACTTTTAACCAGGTTAATCCTTCCTATACATTTATCTTTAACATAGTTTGTATGCTCTTTCCAAAGTAATTTAATATCATATATTACTCTTAAGAATGTGAGCCTTTTAACTATATCTATTTGTTCTCCATACCAACACAGTTTACATTCCTGTGTAACTTTCCTTTTTGTAAAGATCAGGCTAGCAATGGAGAACTTGAAACCTCCTAAATTTCCATCAGAGGCCTTTGTTGATTCTCTTTTCTGGCACCTCAACATTCCTGCTCCCAACACAACCATCTGAAAATAGGGTAACCTACTCCAGCACTTATTTGTTTTGGGACATCATTTATCATAATATTAAATAAGGTTCAGCTTCCCCTTTAATATTATATCTATATAATATTAGTACACACACACACACACACACACACTTGTCACGTCTTTACCAATTTTGACCTACATGGTACTTTTACACCAAAATTCTCTAATCCACCCATACATTCTTCCTTTTATCCCTAGTGGACCTTCTTTGTACAATAAGCCTTCCCTTGATAGTATGTCATATGCCTTTTCAATATGTAGAAAGACAGCTATTATGAAACCCTTGTGCTTCATATTTTTTTTGGTATTTGTTTCTAATTTAACAGTGTGATCAATGGTGCTTCTTTCTCTCAGAAACCAACTCTGCACTTCATTTAAAATGCCATTGATTTCCAAATAGGCAACACATCTTTCATTCATCATTCTCTTCATAATTTTACCCAGAGAGGACATAAGGGTAATTGGTCTACAGGCATCCACTTTTTGGGACAGTTTGCCTGGTTTTCATATTTCCACCCTACCAGCATCACTCCTTTTTCCTCATATAATCTTACATCATTCCAAGGGAATCTTCAAACTGCTTTCAGAGAGATCTTTAAATATTATGTTACATACATTATCTTTAACTGGGGTTCTTGCTGATATCAATAGCTTTCTCAAGTTCTTCCATACAAAACCATTCATTCAGCATCGTATGTTTATGTTTACACCAAGTATATAATTTATTACTCTCTCCAATGAATTATCTTTTAATCTGGTGGAAAACTTCACTTTGATTTTCATCAATACTTTCCCATTGGAAAGTTTCCGCTAAAAGTTCTGCTTTCTTGTTATCAGAACTTCTAACTATGCTATCAGTCTCAATAAGACTTGATGTGGATACTCCTAGTAAGAATTCCATTCGTTCTTCTAATTTACCTGTATATTTCTGATGTCTTGGTATTTTCATTTATCTTCCCACAATACATCCTCCAACTCTCTTTCTTTGATTTTTTAAAAATAATTATTTGTGCTATCGCCTTATTTCTTTTATACTTAGTTAGATCATCACTATTCATTGCATTTTTTTGCTCTTTTTAAAACAGGCTTTGTTCCTTTTTTTAACTTCAATTTTGAACTCCTCATTCAACATAGAATGTGTTTTTAGTTTTGGGGTACTTCAATATCGTAGGTTTGGCTACAATAGCTGCTGCTATTAATCCCTTTATTACATTATCATTTAAATTCTCTGTGTCATTAGTCACACAATGGTTATTCAAAAATTCAGCACATTTACTTGTAAATAGCTCCCAGTTAGCTTTCTTAAAATTCCAGGTGGGTAATTACCTGCAACCTTACAGTACCTTTGAAAAGTAATAAGTGTAGGGAAATGATCACTCCTTCATTCCTTCTTCCTTATATATTTCTCAGTTGCATTTATTTGCTATTATAATTCCCAGATCTCAGCAGAAAACACTACCATCTGCTGCACTAAATCTAATTGGGGTGCCGTCATTTAAAACCCACTATATTGTTTTCATCAATTAACTTTTCTAAGCATGCACCCTGTATATCAGTTGTCTTACTTCCCAACAATTTATTATGACAATTTAGTTCACCACATATAATATATGGTCTTTTAGCATTCTTCACTGTTGCTTGTAGTTCTGAATTTTTTAATTTCCCACATGGGTTACAAATATTATAAATCCCTAAAGAAATATTTCTCTTCTGCATTGGGATCCTAACAGCATTATATTATAGGCGTACTTCTTCATTCTCTACTGCTATGTAGTTTAATCTTTCCCTTATGAAAGTACAAAAGCTTTCTCCTTTTCCTAGTTATCAGTTTTGCTTAAAGGCAATATACCCTGGAATTTTAAAAGCAAGCTTTTCAACTAACCATATTTCCTGGATACATATGTTATATAGTTTAGTTTTCATTTCCAGGATTTTTTTTAAGTTCTTGACCATGTGCTATTAGACTGCACACATTCCAACAAAAGATTGTGATCCCCATACTAGTCATATTTCACCATTAAACTCATTCAGAATTGCATGAATATGGTTCCACTGACAGATTGCTAACATACATATAGCCCTGGCTATAATTTTCATTTTTTCCTGATTTTTCCTAGTTTGTGATATATAATTTATCACTTCTATTAGATATACAATAAACCTTTCTTTTTTCACTACTAATATATCATTGCATATTCCCTTTGCATTATTATATTCTTTATAGAATGAGGTTGTCTGCAGTTCTCCTTTTCCTGTGCCGATTGTCTCTTCCTTCTCCACCTGATGCTCTTAGTATCTCCTTACAGCTTCTGCATAAGATATGTTATTAACAATTTGTGTCTTTAGCTTGTCTTGCCACAACACACCCTCTATCTGAGAGACTATGATTACCACCATAGTTACTACATTTGACCTCCATCCCTTCCATACAGTTTTCATAAGAATGCTCTCCCCCACATTTACTAAATCTCATTTTCCCTGTACAAAGAGTTGCTACATTCCCACACTATTGGCACTTATAATACCTTAAGGAAGTGGGGATTATGTGGCTTGGTTCTGAATATCTGAAACTCCAGTCTTACTTTCTCAGGAAGAGTCTGATCCTTAAATACAATTGCTACAGCTGTTGATGGCTGACTTTCTCCTCCTTGTTTACTAATTAATAAATGACTTACTAGCACTTTATCTTCTCCTGTGCTTTTGGTTATCTCATCATTGGTCAGCTCTAATGACACTCCATACATTGTCGCCTTCATTTCAGTCAAATACTTTGGTAGCTGGTAATGTATTTTAACTTTCCCTAGCAGTTCACTTTTTAGCAGTTTTCAGTTGCTCTTAGTTTTTATATTCAACTAAAAAAATCACCATCTTACAGACTTCTGGCTGTATATGTTATGGTCTTTTTTTTTTTTTTAAATCCAATCAGCTACTTTCACAGGGTTAACATCACCTAATCTTATTTCTTTGGCTAGGGATCTTTCAATTGTAACATTTTGATTTATTTCCTTCCTCAGCTTTGCCTTTTTGCTGATATCATCATCCTCTGATTCTGATTCTACTTTTACTTTTACTTTCACACACACACACACACATACATGCCTCAGCATCAGCAATCCAGCCCAGTTCTGCTGCATACTTCCTCTCTTTATACTAAACAGCCTGGTCCTGCCTACCTGGAGCCGGCTGGTTAGTATTAAAGCCTGGCTCCCACTCTTGGTGCAGTCAGGTAACATAATTGGTCTCCGGCCCACATCAACCCATTCAGTGGCTGTGTGGTGTACACGCCCCATCACAGAGTCACAAACAGAAACGTATTTCAATAAATATTACTAAAATACAGTCTACTGTCCACTCTATTGTTAAGAGTCTAATTTCTAGGTCCTTTCAGGAGAATAAATTTCTATAAATTGCTCATTTTTCATCCTTTAAATTTCTTGAAAATCCCAAATAAATTGAGGCAGGTGGTGACTTTAAATCACTAGACATTATCCTACATTCATCTTGAAATGTCTTAGTGAAAGTCTTATAAACTGTAATAATTAGAAATGACTTTACTTTTTTGTTCCCATTTTCATGAATTATATCTATTATGCACATAGCTCAAGGAGGTATTTAATCCAGACACCATATTACTCAATGAACAGATGAATGAACCACACAATTTCTGAATGTCATAACTCATTTTTTTACATTCCTACAAGCTGGGTAAACCCATTTGATCAACACTGTAATTCCATTGACATTGAAATATACAGTTTAAATTTTAAAAAGTACACTCTACAAATCATCAATGAATAGGGAGACAAAGAACTACTGAGTGAATGATTGGTTCCCTGGCATTCTTTGAAAGGTGGACAGTAATTTAATTGTGAGCTACAGAATTAATAGCTGGATACTTGAGGTCACTTGTAAATTCATGAAGACCATGGATCCATGATATTAATCTCCACCCAAATATTTTCCACACTGACTTTTAGAAACCACAAAAGACAATTGTATTAATCTTCACAGAAAATGCTTAAACTAACCTATTCTGAAAATACATATATTTATAAAATTAAACTTGATCTTTCTGTGAGATTAAAGCCCAAATCTTTGTCCTCGGCTCAACTGCACAAAGCAGAAGTCAGATGCAAGGTACAAAGGATAGCTTACAGTCTACATTTACACTGCTGTGATCTTGGACCCATGCCCGTGAATTGATTTACAACAGCCTGAGGGCTGCTCTAACCTGTTATGAATCTGCAAAGCAGTGCTCTCCCCACTGTACATTGCCTCTCTCCTAGGTAAGCAAGAATTACATTTCCCATCAGTGTTCTCCCTGTTGCACTTCACCTTCCCCTGGCCAGGCAAGGGAAAAGGTCTTGAATCAGGAAATGGTTGAACTCACTTTGGGGGGTGGGATCCGTATGGAAGCAGAATGCTGCAGAGAAGCCCCAGAAACTGTGGACAGAGCCACATGTGGAACAGGATGCAAGTGCCAATTATCACAGATGTGTGCAGGTCTCTGTGAGACTTATGGGGGAACAGCAGTGGCTGGGCAAGGAGCCAGTGTGGAGCAGCCCCAATGAGAGACAAAAGCTGAGTGTGGCTTAGACACCAGCAAATGCTTATTTGCTTGAATAGAGACTAGACTGGAGAGGGCATTCCAGGCATTAGGTCTGAAGAGCCCGGACTCTCAACTGGGCTGTCCTGGGGACCCAAATAGGAACTGCTGTTGCTAATTTTGAACTGTAATTGTTTAAGCCCTTGTATCTAGAATATTTGCAAACTTTCCCCTTTCCTGCCAGCCCTAATAAAAACTTTTTCCTTAACCATGTATCTAAGTCGTTATTGAGACCCACTAAGATTAGTGCCTACAAGGCCTAGCTGATGAAGCGTCTACAATGTTTGCTTCCAAGATGCAAACAACAACTAGATATCAATATAGTATTGTGGTGGGGTGGTGCCCTACCCCCTGAGAAAAAGGCTGGAACAGGCCTTTGAGGCTGCCCAGGCCAGCAGCCAATCAACAGAGGCCTGTTAGGAGCCAATCAGGGCAGGGCAGAGGCAGCCGGTCAGGGCTGGGTTAGGCCCTATATAAAGAGGGAAAAGCAGTCTCTCCCTGACTGCCAATGGAGGAGGACTGGCTCCTGGGTTGAAAGGTAGCACCTTGGACAGAGCAGTGCTGGGGAAGGGCAGGAGGAGCTGGGGAGCTCCAACCAAGGAAAACCACAGGCTGAAGACCTTGCTACAAAGGGCTGAGCGGGTGCGCAGGGATAAAGTCTGACAAGGGGAGAAAAGGAGGGCAGGGAGGCTGCTGCTAGTGGGTCCCTGGGTTAGGACCCAGAATAGTGGGTGGGCCTGGGTCCTCCCCTTGTACTACACCTGGCTGAGGAGGACTGTGGCCTGATACAGGCTGTAGCTGGCCCATGTGACAAAGGGTCTAGACTTTGAGGCTACAGCCGGCCATTAGAACAGGTGCAGATGAAGGACTGCTGATAGCATCAGATCCCCAGAAGGGGGTGAGACCAGAGCAGTGGACACTACCAAGCAGGGAGCAATGCGGGTCCGGACACCAACAGGGGAACAGATGACGGACAGGACACCACCGGCAGAGGACAGAACTAATTCTCAGATGTGCCAGCGGGAGGTGCTGCGGTGGTGAGTCCCGACACTGTCACAGGTATAGGGGCATCATGGATATTCCCCCTTCCTCTGGACATGCCCCATTTTTCTTGCTTCTGGGAATGGCATAAGAGTGTATTTGAACTCTTTGCAACTGGAACATCACTCTTGCAATGGGCCAATCCTCATAGAACCAGATGAACCCCATGAGAGGTTATGTAACACACTACTCAAAGTGATTTTAGTTCTTAACTATTCAGGGTGAAATCCTAGTTCCACTGAAGTCAATTGGAAAGCTCCCATTGATTTCATTAGGGCCAGGATTTCAACCTTTATGCATATATAGTTTGTGGTGAGGGCACAAAGATCCCTGGCACTAAAAGGTTCAATTTCCTCATCTATGTAAAATAACTTATTGTTATGGTTTCCATAGGTACTCAGGACCTACAGTTTCCATTACTTCAATGGATTTTCAGGTGCTCACCACTCCTGAAAATTGTGCCAAAATATATATTTTCCCTCTGCATGATTCTTCCTTCAGATTTCTTTCTTTCAGAAAATGAATGAATAAATATAAATAGCCATGACAACATAGAGCATTTCTCTTGCTTTACAGGAAAAACATCAGTGGAGTTCTGGAGTCAAGGCCTTGGAAGTGGTACAAAATGAAAACCTGATGTTTGCAAACTCCAGTGTGGATCCCCACCCAATTCTAGATACCAAATTCATTAAATCTCTTTATGAAAATTTAACTCTTTTGCATAACAGGTAACTTGTTTTCCTGGTCAAAACATTTTATTTATAGATTTATATTGTATAATGTTAGATTTATAAAAAATTCTAAATTGCTTATCCATATTCTCTATATGATATAATTTACAGACACACACATCCTAAATATAGCTGTACAATTTGAAATATTTGACCACCAATAGCACAGGCAGCTTAAAAACTCAAACCCCCCTTTCCCTTCAAACAATTACCTACCCTTACAATTCCACCAGCATCTTGGACTTTGTAATATGTCCTGAAGATCATCAGCTTTGGGCTATTTTGGATGAAAGGGGAAGCTAATTCCAAAGCTGTGGAGCTCTCAAAACAACATTTCAGCTAGTCCTTCTCATTTATGCCAATGGGATTCCAGCTCAAGTTCTTCTGGGTTCAATTGTGATGCTAAGGCACAGGTAGAGAAGTGAGCTTTCAGGCATAAGCAAAGGTTTCCTTAGCATTCCCATACACTCCTAGAAGTGTATTAGTGGAAAGAAATCACTCTGTCTCTGCACTGACCAAAGGTAATGAGAACAGTTATTTATTTACAAAAGCAAACTACGGATTGTGGACTGACCATAGGTGCCAACTCCATGGGTGTTGAAGCACCCACAGAAAAAAATAATTGGTGTTCAGCACCCACCAGCAGCCCCTACCAATCAGCACCGCTTTCATACACCCCACCACCACAAACGCCTCCAGCCAACCGCTGATCAGCTGTGCAGGAGGTACTGAGAGGGAGGAGTGTGGGCAGTAGTGGAGTAAGTGTGGAACGTGCTCAGGGGAGGAGGTGCAATGGAATGGGAAGAGGTGAGGCAAGTGGTGGGGCTTTGGGGTCACCCTCCTGCAGAAATTCCAATCGTGGATTCTAAAATCATGGCCAGCAGGATGGCCTGGTATCCCAGCTCCTGCTTGCCTGAGGTCACTGCTTCTCCCCTCAGTGACAATGACCACTGTGAAGGGATGATACAATGGATTATGACTAAGAGTAATAGGGTGAAGTTGAGAGAGAAAATTGGACTGAATTTCCTGACAGTGAGATCTGTTAGACTGAAATAGTCCAATTCTTCAAAGGAAGTAGTGGAAGCTCCATCATCTGGAACATTTAAAATTAGACTGGATAATGAGCTTGTGAAATGTAGTGTAGGAAACAATCCTGTATTAGCAGCTGATAGGCTACATGTCCCAGAAGTTCTTTTCAATCTCCAATTTATGATTTTATGGAGGCTCTAGAGATATTGTATAGATACATTTATACCCACAGAAATGAATACATATTTCACTGTAGATTTTGGTGGAATAAAATATGTGCAAGTGTCAAATTTAAAATGGAGGGCTGTGAAAGGAAAATGTGCTGAATGCTTTTTTTTTTTAAAGAATTTGTATTAAATATACTAAATAGGAATATATGTTGCAGGAGTTGAAACTACTATGAGGCACAGTAAAAAAAAATCAGGAAGCACATAAAACAAGAAATACAAGTGATGGGAATGGTGCCAGGCCAGACACATTTTATATGGTCACAAGTTAAAAACATCAGGTAAAGACCAAGTGAATTCCAAAAGCAAATACAAGAAGCAATGAGTGTCAATTGATATCAGCTGGTCCTGGAGCAATTTATAATACACATAATGAAGATCAGAAATACATATGAATATGTTGAATGGGTACATATAGTCTAGACCCTCTCGTCGTTAAAAGTGAAAGCAGCACAAAGAGCAGAACAACAATTTTTTCACCACTGAATCTTTGTAAAGTGATATTGAACAATTGTAACATTCCCACTGGCAAAAAATAGACCTAATTTAGTGAAAATGCTGGCAGTAATTTTCTAATGGAAAGTATTGAGAAATACTTTTCCAACTGGAGTAAGCAAGTAGCAATTTCATTGTGATGATGACCCAGTAGCTGGTAATCTATTTTCCAGTTCTGGGGCTGTACTTATTCCTTGATGGTGGGAAGAGATTATTTTTCTAAAGAGTCTAATGAAGATGACAGGTCTTAAATTGATACTTATGCAAGTAAGAGTGGATGAATGAATCTGTTTGTGTTAGAGTACCCCCTTTAGGAGCTATGCGAGTACCATACTCATGTAAGTCCAATTACTCCCACCCCAGGAGGGGCTCTGGGGTGTGTCTTCTAGTAGGCCAACACTTCCAGCCAAGGCCTCTTGGCTGTTTTGTTCCCTTTTGGGGTCTGTGGTAAAATGACAAAACAGTCTGCGGACAGCAAACAAGGTTAAACAAATGAAAGGAAAAGAAAAACCTGAAGGTAACTCCCTCCAGGATATGGGGCCCTGGATATATCACTGTCCACTTCAAAGTTCACTGGGCTGCAGCACAACTCTGAACTCAGGGAATCTGCAGGCTCAACAGCCTGTTCAGTTCCCAAGGTTTCCGCCATATTTGTCTTTGTTTGAAATCTGAGACTATGATCATCAGCGTCTTCATTCATTTTTAGCCAAGTGTAGTAGGTTTGCGCCGGGGCTCTACTCTCCGGGACAGAAGGGCACCACACCGACTCACTACAGCACAGACAGTCAAAGCTCCGGCCCCTTTACGCAGGGGCTGAGCGACCCACAGTTCCGGGAGCTCAGGCCCTCAGGCAGGGCTGAGCAAACAATCAGCTAGCTCAGGCCTTTTGGTGCAGGGGCTGAGCAACAATCAACAGTTTAAAGTAGGCCCAGGCCCTGGATCAGGGCGGGGCACAAACAGTCACAGCCCTTTGGTGCAGGGGCTGAGCAACAATCAGTTACAGGGCTCAGGCCCTCTGATGCAGGGGCTGAGCAACAATACACTTGGGGGAGACCCAGGTTCCCACCTGAGCGTTGGGTGAGGGGGAAGCCTGCCACCCGTGAGTGGGGATGGCCGGGGGGGACGCAGGCCCACCCACTCCACTGCGTCCCAGCCCAGGGCCCTAGCAGCGGTTACTGCCGCTGCTGGTCAGTGGGGTGTCCTGATCGAAACACACTGACATCGGCTCACATGTCTCTGCAGCCTGACCGGGGTCGGCTACCCCCGGGCTACTTCCGTGTTCCCCCTCGGGGCCTACCTCGTTGGCGACGCCGGGTTCGGGCCAGTCCAGCAGCATCGGGTCCTCTGGTGCGGGGCTTGGGGGCAGGTCCGGCAGCTCTCCACCAGGGTAGCTGGCACGGGGCAGGCTTGGCTCCTCCTCGGGGTAGCGGGCCTGGAGCAGGCTTGGCTCCTCCTCAGGGTAGCGGGCCCGGGGCAGGTTTGGCCAGTCCTCCTCGGGGTACCTGGCGAGAGGTAGGCTCGACTGGCGCGGTGGGGTAGCAGGCGGCCTGCGGCTGTCTCTCAAGTGGGAGCTCGGCCCGGGACGTCTGCTCTCTCTGCCGGCCTGGGCTCCACTGAGCTCTGCAGGAGAGCTTTTGTACTTCTGGGTCGGGGCCGTGACCTCGGAGGGGCGGGCGCCGGACCCGGTGGCTCCGCCCACGTTGGGGTTAGGGGAAGTTCGGCCCTATGCGGGATGGAGGGGCGCCACACCGCCTCACTTCACCAAGGATATTTTGTTGTTGTTGTTTTAATCCTTTCACTTGTCTAGTATCCTTAAGGAAACACAGCAAGACTTTTTTTTTCTTCACTATTTCATTGCCCTGATATTCTCACTAGTCCCTTTAGGGAAACATTTTTGATTCCAAACTGGCTCAATTTTTTACAAAGAAACTTTCCTCCCATAAAATATTTCCCACAATTCCATAGAACACGATCAACAGTTTCTTTGGTTTTGCACGCATTACACAGTCCATCTTTATGTCTCTTTAATAAGTTTAGCTTATCATTTAAGGCACAATGATCTGTTAACATTCTAAATAATGGTTACTTCATTTTTTTCTATCATGAGGGTGGAGTGTCATATTATATTCAATTTTTGAGCATACATCATAAAACTTTTGTCCTTTTGTTTTCTCATCTCATAGTTCTGTTCATTCCTTTGCAAGCTCCTTTGTGACCACACTTTAAAATTGTCTACCCAAAAGACTGTTCTCTACCCATGCTGTGAACTTTTGAGCCATCGATAGACTTGGCAAAGATGGCCCTATTTTTCATAAATAAATTCAGAAATTTAATTGGTCATGTGTTTTTTCCTTTCCTCATTTTTTTCATACAATTTCAAATCCAAATGGTTAAATAACTACCCAGCTGTAATTTGATTCCCCATGTCTAATTTTTTTAGTTCTCTCAATTTTTCTTTTTCACATATTTCCTTTACTCGTTTTTGCCCCTGATTCTATGAGGAAGTGGGTAGAAATCCATATAATTTTGTGTATTAAGCTCCCAGAAATGCTCATAAATCTGCTGCGTAGTTCTTTTTTTCATAATTCCATTTTACCTTTGTCTAAAAGCTTAGCTTTAATATTTTCATCCTTAGATGTATAGCTGCTTGTCCCATGGCTATTTGTAGCATGCACAAAGGTTTTGTTATCATTGTACTGCATGCTAGTTGCAGAGCTTGGGCCTGAAGTAGTTCCAAGTTTCTAAGAATTAGTTTTGAGGCTGAACCTAAAGCATGGCATCAGTTGTCTAAAACTGATCTTATAAATGATCTATACATCATCACCAGTATTGCCTTCTTATTTGCACCTCATTTGTTTCCAGCTATACTTTTAAGTCAGTTGATCCTACTTTTACAATGTTGTATGATATTATCTATGTGACCTTTTCATGTTAATTTATTATCAAACACTACTCCTACCAGCATAAACTCTTGAACTATCTGATTTTTTTCACCATAAAGAAGTCCCAGGCTTCCCTAATTTTCTACCTGGTTAAAAATATTCCCTTAGTTTTTGCAAGGGACAATTTAAATCCACAATCATTTATCTTCTTGCAAATTCTCTGTCCTATCCACAACTACTTTAAAGTCTTCTATGCACAGTCATCTGCAAAAAGGGAAATATCTTTTCTCATCTGCACAGTTTCTTGGAGGTCATTTGTCATAATGCAAAACAAAGTAGGGCTGATAATACTCCCTTGCGGTGTTCCATTTGTAAGCTTGTAGATTTTTGATAAACCTGTTCCCACTTTGACATGTATAGTTCTGTCACTAAAAAAATCCCTTATCCACCAAAACATTATCCTTTTACTCCAGTTCTGACTGGTTATAAGGCAGGCCTTCACTTCATCACATGTCATATATTTCTTCAATGTCCAGGAAGAGAGTTATTATAAAATTTTCAGTCCTTATGCTTTTTTTGTACCTCAATTTCTAGTCTCATTATATGGTCAACTGTTCATCTTCCTTTTCTGAAACCAATCTGTACCTCAATTATTGTGACAGTCTGTACCCTATGTTCACCCTTTTTATAAGACTATAGTAAATTTTGTACAAAGTGTGCCTTGTGAGGTATCATGGGAAATCTGCTGAGCATTCTTGTCCTTTTAAAATGTATGTGGCAACATTGTATGAGCTTGCATTGTCCAGGTGGGTGCTGGGCAGTATAAGATGAACATTTCTGGGGGGAAATCTGGGACTGGGAGTTTGCTGGTGTCATCCTGTAATGTAATTCATGAGTGGCTGGCTATGACACTCATACAATATAACTGGGAGTGATTTACATGCTGGAGGCTGTGTATGAGCAGACCAGGAGTGGTTGCTCTCACAGTGAAGCAGTGTGAAAGGTAACCCAGGTTGGAGAATTGAGAACACAATTGTCCATCTGCCCAGATTGTACCCTGGGTCACAGCTGGCTCCAGGCACCAGCCGAGCAAGCTCGTGCTTGGGGCAGCAGATTCTATGGCGCGGCATTACGCCCAATCCTAAGGCAGCACGGCCACTTTTTTTTTTGTTCGCCTATCCGGCCGCCCTGTAAGGGGCGGCAGCGCAGAGGAGGGGAGCGCCCTGCTGGGAGCGGGCTGCACGCTCCATCTGCCCCAGCCGGTGCCAGGTCTGTAGCAAGCCCGGCAGGGCAGCACGCGTCCTTCCCTCCCCACTGACCGGAGCGGTGTGGAGCCCTCCAGACAGGCGGCGCAGCGGTCGGGGCCACGGGGCAAGTGCCCCACTGAAGCCCTGACCACCCCCCCCTCTCTCTCCCCCCCTTTCCCCTGCTAGTAGCACAGGGGGTCCGCCTGCACCCTGACTCCGGCCGCGCCGCAGGTTTTTTTTTTTTCCTGCTTTGCTGCTCCAGCCGTGCTGCAGGTTGGTTTTTTTTTTTTTTTTTTTGCTTGGGGCAGCAAAAAAGCCAGAGCTGGCCCTGCCCTGGGTAATGTCACAATTATAATATCATTTTTCTCCAAATATTCCACTAGTCTTACATTTATAATTTTTTTCAATGACTTCCCCCACATATGATGGGGGGGCAGTAGGCTTATATGCATCAGTTCTTGTATGTTACTTTGCCTGGTTTCCTAACTGCTATCACCAATGCTTTTTTTTTTTCATTCTATTGGCAACAATACTTTCCCCACATATCATTATGTAATATAATTGTAATGGAATCTTTGGACTCCCTTCTGACAAGTGTTGAACCATTTAATTACTTATATTATCTTTAACTGGAGCTGCATTTTTCCTTTTTCTAATGTCTGCAATAATCTCCGGCTTGCTAAATTTTGTGTTTAATACATCATAAGTATATTCCCTCAAACCATTTAAGAGCTTACTGTTTTCCTCAATAAATCTCTTTTTGTTTTTCCTCATTAAACTCATTGCTTTGATTCATATCACTAATGACTTTTGAAATTCTTTTGCTGAAATGTCTGCCTTTCCGAAGCTGGAGACCTCAGTTTCATTGTTCACAATAAGGCCAGGTATGAGTTTACTTTTACTTCGAATTCCATTAATTCTTTGAATTTGCTTCTATATTTCTGAAAGCTTTGAATCTTTTTTTCAATTACCCCCAGAAATTTCTGGTTCCCATCTCCTCTTCCAAACCTGGCATGATTTAGAGGTGTGGAGGGGTCACTGCAGCCCAAATCAGCTCCTTAACCCCTTCCATTCCAGTGTGAGGCTTATAAACCCCATCACACCACACCATGATAATTATATAATAGCTTGAGATGATCCTTAACTTTGTCTTTGTCCAGTTAAAAATAAGCTATTTTTGGTCCATTGCGTGCAGATCCATTTGGTTCATTTTGTCTCCTGCAGTTATTTGAATGGTGGTATCAAAGGAGCCACTTTTCATCAATAAATCTATCCAAACACAATTAAAAACTCTAATATATCCCAGAGCCAGGACATTAATATATTTAATAAAACTCCAGGCTTTTTTGTATTTGGGAAGCTAATTTGTACAAGCACCATAGGGAAGCTCTTTATTAATTTGTTTTTTTTTAATATAAAGAAACTAGAAAGCAAAGATAAATGAAACATTCACCTGCTATCCTGTGGTGAATGAAAATACATGATTGTAACGTATGTAAATGGATGCAAAGGAGATAAAACTGAATTTTTATATTTGTAAACATTATTGTAAAGAACAACATTTATCAAAGGTTTATATACGCTCCCACTTAGGCACTTAGTTCACATGGATATGGCTATATTCTTTTTGCAATCTAAAGATGGGGCTACACTCTACACGGGGCTGCAACTTGAAATCATCTAGATACTGCAGCTGGTAAAGAACCCCGGAGGTTAACAGATAGAAGTTAAGGTGTTAGTTCCTTTTTTTATTTTTTTTTTTTTTTTTACATCTAAAGGCCTATCTACATGAGAAATCTTCTTTTTCCCTATGTCACACTGACATAGGTAAGATGAGTAGAATGCTTAAGATGAAGTCCCCCAGGGGGCTTTCTCTGTGAGGGCCTGGTGGAATTTCTCCCCCTCCCAGTGGTCCAAAATAACCTGAATCTGATAATGCTCTGGCCATACCACAAACTTCGTTTTTCTCCACAATCCTGCAAAATGTGGGAGTGGGGAGTTTTCTATGGGTGGGGAATTGTTGAAAGTGGATAAGGAGCTATTGAGCTCTTTGGTTTGCTAGTAATGGACTGTACTGAATTGTACTGCTGTATCTTAGCTATGTCTGGATAATAATTCATTGCATTTTAAAGTGTAATCAAGACAAAATAGAGCATATGAAAAGGCACTTTTTACTATGTACATATTTAAATAAATATTTATATAAACACACGTTTCTTTAAGTCTTTTGGCTCAGTAAGTGCACAAGAACCACCTGTCAATATCTTAACATAATGAGAGTTTTTATTATTATTATTATTTGAGGCTCTCATTTTAAGTTATTCACAACCATTATTCCATCATTATGGAGCAATGTGCATCAATATTTCACCCCTCTGACGGTCAGAAATCTTCGTCTAATTTCAAGCCTGAACTTCCCCACGGCCAGTTTATATCCATTCGTTCTCGTGTCCACATTAGTACTAAGCTGGAATAATTCCTCTCCCTCCCTTGTATTTATCCCTCTGATATATTTAAAGATAGCAATCATATCCCCCCTCAGCCTTCGTTTTGTCAGACTAAACAACCCAATAGAAAAGATACAGTATGAATCTCGTGAATTAGAGGTTAATCAGGTTAATTGTAAAAATCACAAAAGGGAGTTGAAGATAACAAATACAACATAGTCATATAATTAAGTTAGTTATATGAGACCAGAAAATGTCAGTGATTTTTCTGCTATGAACATTGTCATAAAAGCAAGACACTGCAAGATACTTTATTTCCATTTTTAAGCCTTTATAAATTGAATTACTTCTAAGAAACCAGGAAATAAATTTCCTTTCCTTAACAATTTTCCATTTTCCAAGTTTGAAAAAAAAATTAGGGCTGTCAAGCGATAAAAAAATTAATTGTGATTAATCGTGCAATTAAAAAAATAATTGGGATTAATCGTGCAATTAATAATGCTGTTGAACAATAATAGAATACCATTTATTTAAATAGTTTTGGATGTTTTCTACATTTTCAAATATATTGATTTAAATTGCAACACAGAATACAAAGTGTACAGTGCTCATTTTATATTTATTTTTTATTACAAATATTGGCACTGTAAAAAACAAAAGAAACAACAGTATTTTTCAATTCACCTAATTCAAGTAGCGCAGTGAAATTTCTTTATCATGAAAGTTGAACTTACAAGTGTAGAATGAATTAAAAAAAACCCTGCACTCAGAAATAAAATGTAAAACTTTAGAGCCTATAAGTCCAATCAGCCCTACTTCTTGTTCCAGAGGACATGCATCCATGCTGTTGACAGATTCTGCTTGATAACGATCCAAAGCAAGTTCATTTTCATCATCTGAGTCAGATGCCACCAACAGAAGGTTGATTTTCTCTTTTGGTGGTTCGAGTTCTGTAGTTTTCGTATCGGAGTGTTGCTCTTTTAAGACTTCTGAAAGCATGTTCCACACCTCATCCCTCTCAGATTTTGATAGGCACTTCAGATTCTTAAATCTTGGGTCAAGTGCTGTAGCTATCTTTCGAAATTTCACATTGGTACCATCTTTGCATTTTGTCAAATTTGAAGTGAAAGTGTTCTTAAAACTAACAACATGTGCTGAATCATCACCCGAGACTGCTATAACATGAAATATATGGCAGAATGCAAGTAAAATAGAGCTGGAGACATAATTCCCCCCCAAGGAGTTCAGTCACAAATTTAATTAATACGTTATTTTTTAACGAGCGACATCAGCATGGAAGCATGTCCTCTGGAATGATGGCCGAAACATGAAGTGGTATATGAATCTCATGCCACATAAATATCTTGAGATGCCAGCTACAACACTACCATGCAAACTCCTGATCTCATTTTCAGGTGACATTGTAATTAAGATGTGGGCAGCAATATCTCACATAAATGTAAACAAACTTGTTTCTCCTTGTGATTGGCTGAACAAGATGTAGGACTGAGCGAACTTGTAGGCTCTAAAGTTTTACATTATTTTGTTTTTGAGTACAGTTATGTAACAAAAAAACCTACATTTGTAAGTTGCATTTTCATGATAAAGAGATTGCACTACAGTACTTTTCTGAGGAGAATTGAAAAATACTATTTCTTTTATTTATCATTTTTACAGTGCCAATATTTGTAATAAAATAATATAAAGTGAATACTGTACACTTTGTATTCTGTGTTGTAATTGAAATCAATATATTTTAAAAATGTAGAAAAACATTTAAATACTTAATCAATGGAATACCAATTGAAATTTATTAACAGTGCCATTTAAGTGTAGGCATTTCAGATTCTCAAATCTTGGGTTAAGTGCTGTAGCTATCATTCAAAATTTCACATTGGTATCTTCTTTGCATTTTGTCAAATTTGAAGTGAAAGTGTTCTTAAAATGAACAACATATGCTGAGTCATCATCCGAGACTACTATAACATGAAATATATGGCAGAATGCAAGTAAAATAGAGCTGGAGACATAATTCTCCCCCAAGGAGTTCAGTCACAAATGTAATTAACACATTACTGGCTGAACGAGAAGTAGGACGGAGTGGACTTGTAGGCTCTAAAGTTGCACTTTCATGATAAAGAGATTGTACTACAGTACTAGTATAAGGTGAATTGAAAAATGCTATTTGTTATGTTTATCATTTTTACAGTGCAAATACACTTCTACCCCGATATAATGTGACCCCATATAACGTGAATTCTGATATAATGCGGTAAAGCTGTGCTCCGGGGGGGGCGGGGGGGCTGTGCACTCCGGCGGATCAAAGCAAGTTCGATATAACGCGTTTTCACCTATAACGCGGTAAGATTTTTTGGCTCCCGAGGACAGCGTTATATCAAGGTATTTGTAATAAAAATAATAATATAAGTGAGCAGTGTACACTTTGTAATCTGTGTTGTATTTGAAATCAATATATATGAAAATGTAGAAAAACATCCAAAAATATGTAATACATTTCAATTGGTATTCTATCATTTAACAATTCGATTAAACCTGCGATTAATCGTAATTAATTTTTTTAATCATGATTAAATTTTTTTAGTTAATCGCATGAGTTAACTGCGATTAATCGACAGCCCTACTTGTAGCCATTACTATTTTTATGATTCAGTTTTATTACTATGCATATGCAGATCCCTACTTCCATGGGGTTATGTTTTTTTGTGTTTTTGTTTTTGGTTGGTTGGTTGGTGTGATGTTCCCCTCTGGTGTTATCCAGACAGGTGATCTGCTAAGTCACTCCAATCCTTGACTCCGGGAGCCAGCCTGACCCTGCTCTGCTGTGAGGACGCCCACTCCTGGGCTGTTCACACATAGCCTCTGGCATGTAAGCTGCTCTTTGGATTGTGCAACCGAACTATACTAGCCAATATCTCCGGTCCCAGACACTCCCCTAGGAACCTCCGTCTGTCAGTGTCCAGTTATGCCCGCTGGACACTGCAGGCTTATATGAGTTCGTCAATTTAAACATTCTAATTGATATGTACCAGGCTTGTTCTCCCAAGGGGAGTCTCTGACATGCTTCAAACCAAACACACTGCATCAGGTAGAATAAACAACAAAAAATATGAACTATGAGAGAGAGATTGTAAATGATTATAAGTCAAAGCATAACAAGTTAGATTTGGTCAAATGATATAAAAGCAAAATGCATTTGTAATAAATAAAGGGTGGGGGGAGGGGGGAGCTCCCTTTGATGGACACCCAGCCAGCCAGTTAGCTGTAAAATCCCTTCTGGGAGCTGTTCTGTATTTGCTTTAAGTGCAAAGGATTGAAAAGTCCCCGAGGTAAAGAAAAAAAGTGGGCACCTGACCAAAAGAGCCAACGGGAAGGTAAAACTTTTTAAAATTGGGAAAGAAACTTTCCCTCTGTCTGTTCTCTCTGGGCTGAAGCAACGGTTACTATAACATTACCATAACAACAATGCTCAGTACATCATGAGCCTTTTGAAGACACCCAACATGACAAACTTTGCATTAGATACAACACAATCATATTATAAGGATGAACATGGGGGTGCTGGGTGTTCCCTCAAGGTACAGAATGTGACAGTGGGTTGGGTTTTTTTTTTTTTTTTTTGCCCATTGTGGCAAGGATGGGGTCCTCATTAGAATCAACAAGGGTAACTTCCATGGAAACTGGTCACATGGGATTTCCTGCCCTATGACTGGTTAGATTAAACCAGACAGGTCACAGGGGCTGTCCTGGAAGGTTTGGGTGTGCAAGGAAATGGGGGCAGAAATGGACACTCACCGTTTCTTTCTATGCTTAGAAGCCACTTACACCCAACTTCCAATCTTGCTATGGTTCCAAAGTATCAAGGACTCCAGCTTTTTCAAATGTCAATAGGGACAGAGGCAAGAGCTACAATCTGTGATGGTCCCCTTTCAAAGATGCTAACAGTAGCTCTTGGAAGGAAAAGGATCCATCACCATTATACCTGGAGAGTCTCTAGACCTTGGTCTGGGAACATGAAAGAGCTAAAATAGTGTCTTATTTGTGGCAGGAATTTTCTCTTCCTTTCTAAATTGTCTGTCTGTAATTACTCTACAGTCAACATTAAGACTGAAAATAAATTTCCACATATGGCTCGGAAGAAATTGGTTGAATTTGGAGAGGCAACAGGTCCACTTGGGGAAATACTGTTGTCTCAGCTATGGGTTTTCCCTGTGAGTTTGATGTTACGGGAAGCACTGGGAGAATTCCAAGTGATCCACTATTTTTATACACCAAAAAGGAGATATGTAAATGATGGCATCAACCCTGTTCTCTGCAGAGTCAAATATGCCTTCCTTGACTGTGCTATTTGCATGATTTGGGCAGCTAGGTCCAGTGCTCTGATGGAAAAATGCAAAAATGCATCTGTTTTTGTCTCTTGGGAGGCAAGAGTCCTTGGAAGGTTGCAGGGGTCTTGTGCTAGCAGAGTTGTTAATCTGAGTGAAGGTTTTATATGGTCAAATACAATAAAACTGCAGCCAAAGGCCTTTAAACGAAACCAAGATGGTGTGAGTTTTATTCGCACTGCTTGCAGGTGGCATCAGCAGTGTGCTATGAATAATTTACTGTGGAAATGTCCATTGTAAAGTACATAAGAAGAGACTATTGTTTTCTTCCTACTGTAATTAGAATATAATGTATTATCACTGGATATTGTTGTAAATAAAAAGATGCTGGAGTGGATTCTCACATGCACTAAGCTTGGACTTAACATAGGCGAGAAAAGACTGAAGAAAATATGTATAATTTGAACTGCCATAATCTACATGACAAGATTTGTGTTGTGATATTAACATGCAGTAATATAGTAATATTATAGGTGGGTGTGGCAGTTCAACCTATTATTAAGGTTGCCCAACAATCTGTTTTCAGTTGTCTATAACTTTGCCAAACTTTAACCATTCAAGATGAAATTTCCCATGTCTGGTATCTCCTTCAGGCTGAATTGTTCTGAGAAATTTTATCTAAAACAGTTCAGCTGTTTGTGAGAATGAGGCTAATGGAAATATTCTAATAATGTTCTTTTGATGTATGTTTTTTGTTTGCGTGTGATAATATGTTCGATTGTGTGAAAATATACAGGAGTTACTATGCAGTAAGAATAAATAAAATTTTTGCTATTATGTTTTATGGGATCAGTACATTGTTCCATGAGCAGCTTAGGTATTCATTTAGGTATTCATTCCATTATGTATTATTTTGTATTATGCAGAGTTCCCTTGACATGAATGGTTGACTTGCCTCATTGATTTCAATGGGACTTTGCTTAGTAACAATGATACATCGAAATGTTGCATATTAAAATGGGTCAGAGAAATGAAGCAATCTGGTTTGCTCCCAGCTGTGCGGTTATCACAATATCACTACACGGCACAGAATTAATTTGCTAATAACAATTCTGTATAAAAGAGGATTGCATATTTTGTTTTTAAAAAATTAAAATAAATGTTGACACTGAAGAGTAGTGACATTCTAGAAGTGAACTTTCTCTCTAGAATAATATAAAAGTTAATAAAAGACCTGTTTTAGCAAGAAGAAAATGATATTTCTAAACTGGAAAACCCCTCACATATATATAGGCACAATGAATTAAAATCAATTGACACTGATGCAACAGAAGAAAGCAGAAATAAAAAATACCATCAGCACAATACCACAAAAAATACTTCATACTGGGCCATTTCAATTTTAAATGACTAGTTAAAACAAGGCAAAAATATACTGTTGATTTTAGTAATATGTCATTCATTTACTTTAATAAGGTTTTATTTTTAAGAGTCATACTGACCGCACTTACTGAACAGCAAATAAAGTATACAGAGCAACAGAGCAAGAATAAACAGATTATTATTATAGATTATAGAGCTGTTTTTCAATAGGCAGATTAACCTAATGTCTAACAGGTTGAAACAATTAGGACCTAATTCTTCCCTGGTGTAACTTGAACCTTGACCGTCTAGTCTTGACTTAAATGTAGTTGCTCCAAGATGAATTTGGCTATAATGTTCAGGAAGAGAAGGGAAAGAAAACCACACATCATGAATCTCAGAGACTAAACCAATGTCAAGATGAATCCCTCTCCTGCTTGTATCATGATACAAACAGGACTTACTTTAAGAAAAGACAAATGCCTGGATAGCCAACTGCATTTCACCACAAAGTCAAGTCTAAGGAGGGAAACTGATCCTGAGTAATTACACACAGACACCCAGAACTAATATGATTAAATTATGCGTTAGCTGTGAAACAACTGTCTGTGAGGAGCATGGGGAAAACAAATCACAAACATGCCCTTGAAATGACCTGAAATATCCATAAGCATATATTTGAATGTTCAGGAGTTTCTGTATATCCCATTACAATCTGTATGAAACATGTAGCAAGTTTACCACTGAACTCATTTGCACTATGAAGCCATATAAATTGTCTTTTGGAAAGCAGCAGAAAGCAAAATTATTTCCCGAATCATTTAAGTGCTGTGATGCACCAATGTCTCATAAAGTAGATCTCACAGTACGCTAATCACATCTTAAAGAAGTCCAGCAGACCCTGTTTTGGCAGTACTGCCCAGGAACCACGATGACACATAATGTATATGACAGGCTATCAAAAGGAATCCTCTCTTCTAAATAACTGGTCAGGCAGGCTTCCTAGGAAAGTGATTTAGCTTCATTCTTGAAAGTAAACCCCCCCGAAACAAACAAACAAAAAAAAGTACATGCATTTAGCTTTGTGTGCCAAGAACTCATATTAAGTACATAAGAACATAAGAATGGCCCTACTGGGTCAGACCAAAGGTCCATCTAGCCCAGTATCCTGTCTTCCAACAGTGGCCAGTGCCAGAGGGAATGAACAGAACAGGTAATCATCATGTGATCCATCCCCTGTCGCTCATTCCCAGCTTATGGCAAACAGAGGCTAGGGACACCATTCCTGCCCATCCTGGCTAATAGCCATTGATAGACCTATTCTCCATGAATGTATCTAGTTTTTTTTTAACCCTGTTATAGTCTTGGCTTTCACAACATCCTCTGGCAAGGATTTCCACAGGTTGACTGTGCTGTGAAGAAATACTTCCTTTTCTTTGTTTTAAACCTGCTGCCTATTAATTTCATTTGGTGACCCATAGTTCTTGTGTTATGAGAAGCAGTAAACAACACTTCCTTATCTACTTTCTTTACACCAGTCATGATTTTATAGACCTCAATCATATCTCCCCTTAGCCGTCTCTTTTCCAAGCGGAAAAGTCCAAGTCTTATTAATCTCTCCTCATACGGAAACCGTTCCACACCCCTCAGCATTTTTGTTGCCCTTTTCTGAACCTTTTCCAATTCCAATATATCTTTTTTGAGATTGGGCAACCACATCTGCACACAGTATTCAAGATGAGGGTGTACCATGGATTTCTATAGAGGCAACATATTTTCTGTCCTATTATCTATCCCTTTCTTAATTATTTCCAGCATCTGTTCACTTTTTTGACTACCACTGCACATTGAGTGGATTTTTTCAGAGAACGATCTACACTGACTCCAAGATCTTTCTTGAGTGGTAACAGCTAATTTAGACCCCATAATTTTATATGTATAGTTGGGATTATGCTTTCCAATGTGCTTTACTTTGCATTTATCAACATTAACTTTCATCTGCCATTTTGTTGTCCAGTCACCCAGTTTTGAGAGACCCTTTTGTAGCTCTTCACATCTTCACATCTTTTGTAGCATCTTTGCATCTTAACTATCTTTAGTAATTTGTATCATCCACAAAGTTTGCCACCTCACTGTTTACCCCTTTTTCCAGATCATTTATGAATGCGTTGAATAGGACTGGTCCCAAAATAGACCTCTGGGGCACACCACTATTTACCTCTCTCCAGTCTGAAAACTGACCATTTATACCTACCCTTTATACATATTCCTATCTTTTAACCAGTTACCAATCTATGAGAGCACCTTCCCTTTTATCCCATGGCAGCTTACTTTGCGTAAGAGCCTTTGGTGAGGGATCTTGTCAAAGGCTTTCTGAAAATCTAAGTACACTATATCCACTGGATCCCCTTGGTCCACATGCTTGTTGACCCCCTCAAAGAATTCTAGTAGATTGATGAGGCATGATTTCCCTTTACTAAAGCCATGTTGACTCCTCAACAAATTATGTTAATCTATATGTCTGACAATATTGTTCTTTATTATAGTTTCAACCAGTTTGCCTGGTACTGAAGTCAGGCTTACTGGCCTGTAATTGACGGGATCACCTCTGGAGCCCTTTTAAAAAATTGGCGTCACATTAGCTATCCTCCAGTCATCTAGTATAAAAGCTGATTTAAATGATGGGTTACAGACTACAGTTAGTATTTCTGCAATTTCACATTTGAGTTCCTTCAGAACTCTTGGGTGAATACCATCTGGTCTCGGTGACTTATTGCTTTTTAATTTATCAATTTGTTCCAAAACCTCCTCTAATGATACCTCAATCTGGGATAGTTCCTCAGATCTATCACCTAAAAAGAATGGCTCAGGTTTGGGAATCTCCCTCACATCCTCAGCCATGAAGACCGAAGCAAAGAGTTCATTTAGTTTCTCCACAGTGGCCTTATTGTCCTTGAGTGTTCCTGTAGCACTTCGATCATCCAGTGATTCCCCTGATTTTTTAGCAGGCTTTCTGCTTCTGATGTACTTAAAACAAAAAATTGCTATTACTTTTTGAGTCTTCGGCTAACTGTTCCTCAATTATTATTATTTTTTTTGGCCTTCCGAATTGTATTTTTACACTTCATTTGCCAGTGTTGATGCTCCTTTCTATTTTCCTCACTAGGATTTAACTTCCACTTTTTAAAGGATGCCTTTTTGCTTCTCACTGCTTCTTTGACTTTGTTGTTTAGCCATGGTCGCTCTTTTTTGGTTCTCTTACTATGTTTTTTTATTTGGGGTATACATTTAAATTGAGCCTCTATTATGGTGACTTTAAAAAGTTTCCATGGAGCTTGCAAAGATTTCACTTTTGGCACTGTACCCTTTAATTTTTGTTTAACTAACCTCCTCATTTTTGTGTAGTTCCCCTTTCTGAAATTAAATGCTACAGTTCAGAGAGGTTTTAACATGGTGTCAACCCCAGCACAGTATTATCACCTAGTGAAGATCTATACATTTTCCAACTTGGCATATATCAGTGCTTATATCCAATTCTGTATATAAGAATTTAAATATATTCCTTTTCTATATTGTTTTTAATACTATCAAGAAAAAATTAATAGCAGACTTTCACACTTCATGTCTATTTTTACTTTGTATTATGAGAGTCCCTTCTGCAGTGTATACACTGCATTTGAATGCATAGCCAAAGTACCACTAAATATAGAAGTACCTACATATTTCATAGTTGTGATGTCATCAGAAGGTTGAATTTCATGTCCATCCGGTGAGCCCATGAAATATGATTTCACATCAGTCTCAAGTTTTAATTAATAGATTTCTGGCTGCATTCAACAGTGCGTCCTCTGCTGCCACTTTTGATATTTTGTTTGTTTACAAAGCTTTAATTAATCTTGTAAAATTTGTGATGACCTTCATTAAATGCTATTGCAACAAGAAGCAATGAACAAACAGAAAGACCTTCTCTATGGGGCAAATCCTGCCCTCACCTGTGTCTGAAGATTTGCCCTTAATATAGAGCTGGTTCATTTGTAGTACATAAAGAATATATGGTAAGATTTTGGCTGGCTTTCTAGATGGGAATAATGATGACTAGAGGATCTACTAATCCCCCTACTCTGTCCCCACCAATAGAAGTACCCTGCAGCCAGGTTGACAGAGAACACCTGCAAAAGTATGCTCTACAATGTGCAGGTTTCCCTGAGAGACAAATGAAATCTCATGTGGTAACCGTATAAGCTCCACTGTTGCTAGAGTCCTCTCATTTTAGTGGAGATAGGAATGGCCTCAATTAAATTTCGGATGCTGGTTTGATTTTTAACAGTAGTCTCTAGTATTTGGATCATAACATTATTCTTTTATATAATTTAGGAACCTACTGGATGACACGTATTTCATTGCATTTATTACTCGCAGTAAGGTGATCATATTTTCAAAATAAAACCCAGAACAGATAGCTTTGATACATAATTCCTATTCTCCAACTCCTTTTTTGTTTTGTTTTTGTTTTTTGTTTTGTTTCTACCTCTCCTATTTAGATTACACACATCTATATTGACAGAAAGATTCCTACTTTATCATCTCCATCATTCAGCATCACTTTCACTTCTTGCTCATTTCCAATATTCCTAGCAAACGTATATACAGTGTATTTAATACTCTATATATTGCTCATTTTCTATTTCAGAACAATTCTATCTTGTGTCTTATTTTTAAGTTGGACAAAGCTATTTAGTTTAAATAAAAAGTACCCTTTTCACTCTTTTCCCTAAATTTGAGTACCATCTAACATATCTTTTAATCTAGGATGTTGGAACCCTCTCTGTGTATATGGTTACTATTTCAGTAGCTTGTGAATGCAAAAGCTTCCTATTTTCCATTTGTTTATCTATCCATCAGTCTCCTATATCAGTCTTCACTTCTCTGTACTTGTTCTACAAGGATCTTTGACAAGTTTACTAGTATGGATGCAATGTTCAGCTCTCTTCCACAATCTCTTTAGTCATTCTTTAATATGGTTTTTCCTTCACTGTTATGATTTGTTTCCATATGGATGACAACCTGAGGGAATATCTCAGAATTATTCTCGATTGCCATGTCAAACTTTTCTTGGTTTTCTGGGGGATGTCTATCATCTTTTCTTTTAATTTATTATAGGAGTGACTGCCAAGGTCATCAGATCGCCAATGGAAGTCAATGAAGAACAAAACCTGTCTTTATTCTTTGTCTCCTTATACCTCCCCTCAAAATCTGAAGTAGGGAGGTACCTCAGTTATTACACTGGTCTACAATTTTTGAGAAGTCGTCTGCTTCAGAGATAAAATGTGCTATTTATTATGTATTTTGATGTGCTGAATTCAAATATGACAATTAAAACAACTGATTGGCTACTGTTTCTAAGATATTTAAGTTTTTACATTTTATGTCTATGTAAATTGTGTAGATAGTAGATTTTAATCATAAATTGTAAACCTAGGTCTTTTCATGTGTTTATGGTTGCTTTACATGATAATATTTCACCTGTCCTGTTTATGTAACACTTTAAAAATCAGCAAAAGGGTTATATAAATAAAATTTATTAGGAAACAAAAGGCAAAAAACTATTCTGTACATAGTTTAGTCCTATTCAGTGTCTACTCGGCACTTCTTGGCTTGTCTCTTGTATTCATTACATGGAGCATCTCTTATCACTGTCCAGCAATAGTCTGCAAGCATTGATGGGCTCCATTTGCCCTGATAGCGTTTCTCCATTGTTGCAATGTCCTGGTGAAATCACTCGCCGTGCTCGTCGCTCACTGCTCCGCAGTTCTGTGGAAAAAAATCTAGATGAGAGTGCAAAAAATGTATCTTTAGTGACATGTTGCAACCAAGGCTTTTGTATGCCTTGAGGAGGTTGTCCACCAACAACCTGTAGTTGTCTGCCTTGTTGTTTCCGAGAAAATTTATTGCCACTAACTGGAAGGCTTTCCATGCCGTCTTTTCCTTGCCACGCAGTGCATGGTCAGATGCATCATCTCGAAGAAGAATCTGAGGACCAACAAAGACACCTTCCTTTATCTTAGCTTCACTTAACCTTGGAAATTTTCCACGGACGTACTTGAAAGCTGCTTGTGTTTTGTCAATGGCCTTGACAAAGTTCTTCATCAGACCCAGCTTGATGTGTAAGGGTGGTAACAAAATCTTCCTTCATTCAACAAGTGGTGGATGCTGAACACTTTTCCTCCCACGCTCCAATGACCAATCTTTCTTGATGTAGTGGGAATCTCTTGCACGACTGTCCCATTCGCAGAGAAAACAGCAGGACTTTGTGTATCCAGTCTGCAGACCAAGCAAGAGAGCAACAACCTTCAAATCGCCACAAAGCTGCCACTGATGTTGATCATAGTTCATGCACCTCAAAAGTTGTTTCATGTTGTCATAGGTTTCCTTCATATGGACTGCATGACCAACTGGAACTGATGGCAAAACATTGCCATTATGCAGTAAAACAGCTTTAAGACTCGTCTTCGATGAATCAATGAACAGTCTCCACTCATCTGGATCGTGAACAATGTTGAGGGCTGCCATCACACCATCGATGCTGTTGCAGGCTACAAGATCACCTTCCATGAAGAAGAATGGGACAAGATCCTTTTGACGGTCACAGAACATGGAAACCCTAACATCACCTGCCAGGAGATTCCACTGCTGTAGTCTGGAGCCCAACAGCTCTGCCTTACTCTTGGGTAGTTCCAAATCCCTGACAAGGTCATTCACTTCACCTTGTGTTAAGAAGTGTGGTTCAGAGGAGGAGGATGGGAGAAAATGTGGGTCCTGTGACATTGATGATTCAGGACCAGAAGTTTCATCCTCTTCCTCTTCCTCGTCTGAGTCAAGTGAGAATGATTCTGGTGCATCAGGAACCAGCAGTCCTTCTCCGTGGGGTACTGGGAATATAGCTGATGCAATGTTTGGATAATGCACAATCCACTTTTTCTTCTTTGACACACCTTTCCCAACTGGAGGCACCCAACTCAAGTAACAATTGCTGGTATGATCTGTTGGCTCTCTCCAAATCATTGGCACTGCAAAAGGCATAGATTTCCTTTTCCTGTTCAACCACTGGCAAAGATTTGTTGCACAAGTGTTGCAGCATATGTGTGGGGCCCACCTCTTGTCCTGATCTCCAGTTTTGCAGCCAAAATAAAGGTGATAGGCTTTCTTAACCATAGTGGTTATACTGCGCTTTTGTGATGCAAAAGTCACTTCACCACAAACATAGCGGAAGTTATCTGCACTGTTCACGCAAGTATGAGGCATCTCTGCTCACTTTGGCTAAACAGAAATGTGTCCCTTTACAAAATCAAACACTGACAAATAAGAGAGCACCACACTGTATGATTTCTAGAGCTGATATAGGGCAATTTGTTCAGCAGAGTGATGTAAGCTTAGTTATGATTGCATCATCCATGACTTCTAGAAATAGCATGATGCAATTCATATCATGTATGACGCAATACCAGCTTCAGATTGCATCAGTCATTGTTTTGCCTAAAAAGCAAGTACTGTCCAAACCCAGTCATAGATTTATTCATAGATCCAGTCAAAGATGTATTTTAGTCATTTCTGGTTTAAATTGAGATCCCTTCCCTTTATAACTCATTTATCCTCTGCCATTCCCAAGTCAAGGTCATATATACTGACCCAATAGCATATCTTGAAAATTAGAGCCAATCAACAATTTTAAGCATCATTTTCTTTCTCAGTGACCCAGAATTAGTAAAGTTTGACTACATTTATTTCAGAAGCATTTTGGCTGTAGAGCAGTGTTATAAGACACTTAAAGCCATTTGTTTAACTTCCTCACTGTTCCCGAATATGCCTAGTACTATGAGCATGATTAACCATCTGTTCTGCCAACAAAGTATCAAATATGACACAAGTTCACTGGAATGTCAGTAACATTTTACAGGTCATAGTAATCCCTGTATAGTATAATTACTGAATGGAAGACAAGCTTTGAAGTGAATGTATGGTGAGCTGTCCTATATATTTCCATAGCAGATGTCCATATTTTTTCATCCTACCAAAGGAGGAGCTCTTTTTTCTCTTCTTTTCTCCATCCACTTCTCTCTTTTTCAGTTTCTCCTTTCTCTGTTCTTACATTCTATTATGTTCTTCCTCACCTCCTATAACCTTCCTTTTTTCTGCTGCTTATTCCTTCCTCCTCACCTCTCTTTCAATTTATTCATCCAGCATTTTTTATTGGATAACGCATTGTGCGGGGGTGGGTTGGGAGAGTTGGAGTATTGATCACATAAAGGATTGACTTCACTGATTCATGTTGTTACCATTACTTAAACACGTTTACTTAACTGTACAGACTTAATTCCAGGAGTTACAAACAGCCTAACCCAGCCTGGTGTCTTTTGATTGCAAAGGCTTATAATACAGGAATAAGACAATATTGTATATTTGTTCAAAACTCTAATAAAATTATGTAACTGAAGGAACAATATCAGTAAAAATGCTTAAATATACTTGATTAATTTAAACTTTAAAAGTGTACAGAGACTGAAAAATAATAATAACATAAGAACAGCCATCCTGGGTCAGACCACTGGTCCACCTGCCCCAGTATCCTGTCTTCTGAAAGTGGCCATTGCCAGATGCTTCCGAGGGAATGAACAAACAGCACAGGGCAATTCATTGAGTTATCCATTCCATGTCATCCATTCCCAGCTTCTAGCAATCAGAGTTTAGGGATATCCAGAGCATGGGGTAGCATCCCTGGCCATCTTGGCTAATAGGTATTGATGGACCTATCCTTCATTAACTTATCTAATTCTTTTTTTTTAAACCGAGATATGCTTTTGAACTTCACAATATCCCCAGGCAACGAGTTGCACAGGGTGATTGCACTTGTGAAGTACTTCCTTATGTTTGTTTTAAACCTGCTGCCTATTAATTTCATTGTGTGACCTCTGGTGCATGGGTTATGCAAACTGGTAAATAACATTTCCCTATTCTATTTATTCACACCATTCATGATTTTATAGACCTCTTTCATATCTCCCCCACCCCATCGCTTTTCCAAGTTGAACAGTCCCTGTCTTTTTAATCTCTCCTCATATGGAAGCTGTTTCATTCCCCTAATTATTATTGGTGCCCTTCTCTGTATCTTCTCCAATTCTAATATTTTTTTTGAGATGAGGTAACGAGAACTGTACTCAGTATTCAAGGTATGGGCATACCATGGATTTATATAGTGGCATTATGATATTTTCTGCCTTATTATCTATCCCTTTCCTAATGGTTCCTAACATTTTGTTAGCTTTTTTGACTGCCGATGCATATTGAACAGATGTTTTCAGAGAACTATCCACAATGACTTCAACATGATAACAGCTTATTTAGACCTCATCAGTTTGTATGTATAGTTAGGATTATGTTTTCCAATGTGCATTCCTTTTCATTTATCAGCACTGAATTTCATCTGCCATTTTCTTGCCAAGTCACCCAGTTTTGCAACTCTTTGCAGTCGGCTTTGGATTTAACTATCTGGAGTAATTTTGTATCATCTGCAAACTTTGATACCTCACTGTTTACCCCTTTTCCCCCAGACTGTTTATGAATACTGTATGTTGAACAGCACTGGTCCTGGTGCAGACCCTTTGGGACCCCACTATTTACCTCTCTCCACTGTGAAAACTGACTGGTTATTCCTATCCTTTGTTTCCATGAGAGGACTTTCCCTCTTATCCCATGACTCTTTACTTTGCTTAGGAGCCTTTGGTAAGGGATCTTGTCAAAGGCTTTTTGAAAGTCCAAATACACTATATCCACTAGATCAACCTTGTCCACATATTTATGGACAGCCTTAAAGAATTCTAATAGGTTGAAGTGACATGACTTCACTTTACTAAATGATTAAATGATTAAACTGCATCAAGAAAGCAGTTCAAGTTTAATAATGCCAGCAGTTGGACTCATGGGTTATGACTGATCCGTGCACTTGTTAAAATTGATAATGCACATACCAATCCAAGACCATGGCACATTGCCGTGTCTGGTATGGCACAGAATTGTGAAATGTAACAAACGTTATCAACAGTTATATTGATAGTAGAAAAGTAAGAAGACTGGTAAATTTTACTGGTTTGGCTTTGCAGTTTTACTGTTTCTTGGCGGTGCTGATATGGTGTCAGAGGAGATAGCTCGAGGCATCTCAGGTGAGCTGCATAATAATCCTCTCTACATGCCCGTTAAGCTGTCCTGACTTCTGATGACATTATACTGAGCAGGTTGACGAGGAGGCAGAGAATGTCCTTATTCAAAAAAGACAAAGGGCAGATCAGTGAGATACTCTGTAAAGTTATTCAACAATATGGTCTACCCAGAAGTGCTAGAGGAGTGGAAGGGAATTGCAAGCTGTACAACATTCAGCAGCCATGCAGCTATTATTCAATGTCCAGACCAAATTTTTCAGTCTTAGATTCTACTTTATCTCCCCTGCAGACATAGTCAGTCTGGCCTAGCAGTTACAGCTGGACTGGGGTCTGTACATCAGAGACTGTAGTTGCTGAACAGGAGTCAGACGAATTGCAAGAACTAGATTCAGTAAGCAAGAGCAGGAATCAGGGTCAGAGTCAGACTGGGATCAGACACCAGAAGACAAGGCAAAGTCTGGCATCATGGCGGGCCAAAGTCTATGTGGTTCCCCAGACAACTGGGGCAAGCCCAGGTTAAATGGGCACTTGGCCTATCAAAGGGCCACAGTGTACTGTCACTCTGGCTCCCTTGGGTGGTACTTCCTGTGGCACTTACTCTCCACAGTGCTCCCTGGCTGCAGGTCTGCAACACCCCCCTCCCCCCATGATATTGTGGGAATATCAGCAATCCCAGGCTCTATATATCCAGGTTCTAGTCCCTTACACAGACCTTCTGAAAGTGCAGAAGAAAAAACAGATTAAGTTCTGCAGTGGTTTCTCCCAGTCTTTCTCTACATAAACCTGTAAAATTCCACTACAAATATGTCTACATTGCAATAAAAGCTCAGGCTCAGAATCATGCTTAAGTTCTTACTGCCATTCGGTCTACACACAAATATCTCAGGCTCAGTTCTAGGACCCTGGGAAAGCAGAGGGTCTGAGCCTGAATCCAGAAGGGACAGGGAGCTCAAGCCCTATTGTTTTGGAATGTACACACAGCCACCCTGTCCCTCTGCCCCCACACTCAGGTCCTTGAAACCTGTCAGAACTATCCCCCAATGCTATGGTCAAACTTCTTTTGTCCTTTCTCCCTAGAATTGCAAATCAACTCGAGGGAAATGGAAGCACCTGTCCCCCACCCCTCCCCACATATACTTGTTCTAGTATAGCAGCTTGGTATTTAACCCTTCCATTTTTCTTCTGAGTGACACATTGCAAATGAACCACTAGGAGAACCTTTGATGTTTAAAATGGATATTGACCAGAAGTCCTTTACAAAGTATACTGCATTGTGGTCACTGGAGCACAGTCAGATTTTAGTTAATTTTTGTTGGAAGGCCAGCAAAACAATTGATTTTAGTCAGAGTACCAGGAATGACAATGCATCCAGCAAATAGTGCAGAAGTTGTCAGTATTGGAAATTTACCGGATCACTGACCAGTGCAGGGAACGGATTAAGCAACTCAAGACCAAATACCAGAAAACTCAGAACTACAACCATACCTCTGGCAAGTTGCTGATATCATGCACATTTTATGATGAGTTTGACTTTTTATTGGATGCGGAGCTTGCCAAGCCAAATTGTGGCAGCCTCATCAGCAAAGTGCAGAACCCTAAGATCACCATCAAATCAGGTCAGATGGCAGTCATCAGTGATGTGTGATATTGTCAGCCTTTGGCCACAGCTGCACTAACCTAAGTACTTCCAGATTTTGTGAGCCAGGGGACTAAACGTTTTCAAAATGATGCCTGTGTCACTGAAGGTACTCACTGAGAGCTTTGTACCTTGGAGGGCTACAGTAGAAGCCTCCCACAGGAATCTGGCTTGGATGGATTTACTGCAGGGACCAATGGAGAGAGACATGGGATGCCTGTGCCAGAAACCCAGTCTTGGAGGCAATGGGCCTGCCCCTGTGGAGCTGTGTGGATCCTTGCCACACTAAATGGCTCACTCCCAGGAGACTGGCGCATAGACCAAAGCCTGTGAACAGAGGATGGTTTTGATCCATCAGCAGAAGGTGAGCGATATACCTAGCATACTTCCACTGCAACACTGAGTTTGACTGGGTGCTGGAGATTGCACTGAGCCCTGAGCCACCAGCAGTGCATTGGTCAGCCAGGCTAGTAACCTGCTTGTCTCAGAAGCCAGCATAGAAATCAGTGGGCACCAGCAGCAGGCAGCAAATGAAGTGACTCTGCTGATGGAAATAGTCCCAGAGGAGGCTTTGCCATAGGATCAGCTGCAGCATGTGCTGGGGCCATACTCAGAGAAGCTTTTTAATGCGCCCCCCATTTCCACAGGAATGCCCCACTGAAGAAATGGAAGATCAAGAAGCTGCCCTGGAGTCTGGTAAATTTCTGGTTCTATTTGTGTTTATTAACATAGAAATGGGCGGGATTTCTGCTGTATGAACCAATACAAAAAGATATAAACTCCAGATAGCAGCATGTATCCACTCATGGCAGCTTGCATGCCAACATTTTGGCATTCCCATCACCATGTGGAATTCAAAATGGAGATGGGAAAACTCAGACAGTAAAACAAGCATGTAAAAGTTAATTTTCATTGAGAATTCTCACATTTTGCTATTACATTCCAGTGTGTTAAAATAAGAACCTTATATTACCTTCCCTGTACGTAAGCCACTTGATAACAATCCAATGATGTAACAAGCTGCCTGAAAGGATTGAACTGTCCAGGAAGAACAGGGAGGAAGGGAAAGAGGTTCAAATA
The DNA here is from genome assembly GCF_011386835.1 of Chrysemys picta bellii. NCBI lineage: Eukaryota > Metazoa > Chordata > Testudines > Emydidae > Chrysemys > Chrysemys picta. Next base: position 54,531,868 of record NC_088793.1, on the reverse strand, counting down.
TAGTCCATTTTCAAATGCAGTTCATTTCTCATAAATGTAGTCCATTCATCCTGTGGGTGAGAAAGTCATTCGTCTCAAACACTACTGGAGTTTGAACTGAGTCCATAAATTTGCCAGGCAGAGAAAGGAAATGGCAGTGGAATTCTGTGCACTTGCATGCAGCCATAACAGGAAACCAAGGTACTAAGTTATGTGGAGGCAAATGCAGTGTCCTGTTGACTCCCTCATGAATTCTGATCCAATCCTGGGTGCTGATAGCTGTAAACTTTTCCTGTAGTAGGAACTCCAGCTAGCTATTCACATTTCAGGAAAGGGTGCATTTTTCAAGGCCACCTCAGTAGCTCACCTGCCAATTCCACTCACAGATTCACTGTTCAGTCTCCATTTGTTTGAATACTGGGGTAGCATATATGCCTGGTTTCCCACTGGCAGCTTGGAATAAACTGGCAGCCACCTCCCTTTGCCAATCAGGCACACAAGAGCTGTTATTTCCCCCAAAATGTGCGATATTCAATATTATAGAGAAGGCTTAAGTCGCACAACATGACCACCGACGTTCCTCCAAACTCCAATTTTTTTGAAAAATAAAATAAAAAGTTGTGATATTTAACTTACCATTCTTTCAGCACTTCATTCACGGAGATTAACCCAGCTGTGTTCAGGGAGCTTCTGTGGTGTGAAGCAGCCCTCTGGCAATCTATTGAAATTCAGTTTCAAAGAGTACAGTAACATTTTCTGTCCCTGAAATTCCAAAATTATCTTTTTCTGTGATTTTACACTGAGCTACTAAAGACAATGTCCTGTCTTGTTCCAGGCAACCTCAACCTCCACAGGCTGCAGTACCTCCACAACTCACCCAAGCTGCAGAAGCCTGGTTCACCAAACCTTCACAGACCCTTCCAAGAGGAAGTGTTTATGTGATGAACTTATGCTTGAAGTTCTGGACAGGGCCAACACTCACGTCAAGTACCAAAGGCAAAGGGACATGCAGCAAGAGGAAAGACATGCCAGAGGCAAGAGGAAAGGTTCAAGCTGGCTTTTCATCTTGAGGACAGGGTTGAGGCACGGGAGAAGGCATTTGCTTTGGAGTTCCTGGAAGAGAGACTGCAGTTAAGGGAGGAAGACAAAGAGCAATAGAGAGAACTGTTTGCGTGGCGGCTGTGGCTAATGGTCACAAGAGTGCAGGCTCCCACTATGCCCGCACCATGGGCTGTGACTCCTCCGTGAAATCCTGCTCTGCATTCCAGGAACAGCTTGAACAACTCCATGGCTGGGTGGCCCATGCACTTGGGCCCTATGAGCAACTGGACAGGAAAAATGTGCCTTATGCAGTCCTCAGTGCTGAACTCTTCCCCCGTGAATACCTCCATCTCCTATCCCAACATCAATTGCATGGCAAACATGGAATGTAGGGAAAAGAAAACAGGAGGCCAGGGGATAAACAATAGTAAGCAAATGTACATATTTTAACGGTTTGCACTTGTTTATGCATTTTATTTGTGGTTACTTTTAAAGGGTTTAGGGGTGCTAATGACAGCTGGTCCACAAGGCAATGCTCTAATATTGTACTTTTCCAATACATGTGTAAAAAATAAAGGTATTTATTTTATAAAAAAATTATATTGCCATCACTGCATATAATGTATACATCAAAAATAAAGGTAAACACATGATCAGGGACAACTGGGAAGTTGTATGAAAAACCCATGTCTTGGTACAGGTACAATCCATACTGTTCCTACCTCCCCCCATTTCATTAGCAGTCACGTCATTCAAAAGTACAATGCATGTCAATCAACAACTGCACTCACCAAAGCACATTCATGAAGGTACTATTCCCCCTCTTCCAGTGGCCCATGAAAGTCCATAATCTTGGAATACAAAGCATCCATGAATACAAAGCCTTGTGCATCCAGCTCTAGCTGGGTTAGGTGCCATTTTGGGCTGAGTGTACCAGTTCAGGGCCCTCTCACAGTTATATGTCCATTCAGGGGGGAATGGCTTACCTTTGTCTTCACAAAAATTGTGAAGAGCACAGCGAGCAACAGTAACATAGACACCATTGTTGATACTAGAATCCAGACGAGTCTGTATTAGGGTTGTCGATTAATCACAGTTAATTTATGGGATTAACTCAAAAAATTAATCTCAAGTAAAAAAAAAATAATCATGATTCATTGCAGTTTTAATCGCACTGTTAAACATTAGAATACCAATTGAAATGTATTAAATATTTTGAATGTCTTTTTTACATTTTCATATATATTGTATTCTGTGTTGTAAAAATGATAAAAGAAATAGTATTATTCAATTCACCTTGGACAAGTACTGTAGTGCAATCTAACGTGAAAGTGCAATTTACAAATGTAGATTTTTTTTTGTTACATAAATGCACCGAAAAACAAAACAACGTAAAACTTTAGAGCCTACAAGTCCACTCAGTCCTACTTCTTGTTCAGCCAATCGCTCAGACAAACAAGTTTGTTCACATTAACAGGAGATAATGCTGCCCTCTTCTTTATAATGTCACCAGCAAGTGAGAACAGGCATTTGCATAGCACTTTTGTAGCTGGCATTGAAAGGTATTTATGCGCCAGGTATGCTAAACATTCGTGTGCCCCGTCACGCTTCTGCCACAATTCCAGGGGACATGCTTGCATGATGATGATGCTCATTAAAAAAATAATGTGTTAATTAAATTTGTGACTGAACTCCTTGGAGGAGAATTGTATGTCCCCTGCTCTGTATTACCCACATTCTGAATATATTTCATGTTATAGTAGTCTTGGATGATGACTCAACACATGTAGTTCATATTAAGAACACTTTCACTGCAGATTTCACAAAATGCAAAGAAGGTACCATGTGAGATTTCAAAAGATAGCTACAGTACTCGACCAAAGGTTTAAGAATCTGAAGTGCCTTCCAAAATCTGAGTGGGATGAGGTGTGGAGCATGCTTTCAGAAGTCTTAAAAGAGCAACACTTCGATATGGAAACTATAGAACCCGAAGCACCAAAAAAGAAAATCAACCTTCTGCTGGTGGCATCTGACTCAGTTAATGAAAATGAACATGCATCAGTCCGCACTGCTTTGGATTGTTGTCAAGCAGAACCTGTCATCAGCATGGATGCATGTCCCCTGGAATGGTGGTTGAAGCATGAAGAGACATATGACTCTTTAGCACATCTAGCAGATAAATATTTTGCAACGTCGACTACAACAGTGCCATGTGAATGTCTATTCTCACTTCCAGGTGACATTGTAAACAAGAAGCGGGCAGCATTATCTCCTGCAAATGTAAACAAACTTGTTTGTCTGAGCGATTGGCCAAACAAAAAGTAGGACTGAGTGGACTTGCAGGCTCTAAAATTTTACATTGTTTTATTTGTGACTGCTGCATATATAATTCTACATTTGTAAGTTCAACTTTCATGATAAAGAGATTTCACTACAGTACTTGTATTATGTGAATTAAAAAATACTATTTCTTTTGTTTTTCTACAGTGCAAATACTTGTAATCAAAATAAATATAAAGTGAGCACTATACACTTTGTATTCTGTGTTGCAACTGAAATCAATATATTTGAAAATGTAGAAAACATTCAGAATATTTAAATAAATGGTATTCTATTATTGTTTAACAGTGCGATTAATTGTGATTAATTTTTTAATTGCGTGATTAACTTTTTTTAATCGCTTGACAGCCCTAGTCTGTATGCAACACCAGTGGGATTTCAATTAGCCCAATGCACATTCAACCACAGTTCTACACCTGCTGAGAGTATAATTAAACCTTCATTTCTCAGGACCTCTGAGATCAGAATATGGTTTCATAAGTCAAGGCAAAAGGGGATACACTGGGTCCCCCCAGTCAGGACAGTAACTCTGTTTATGCCTATGTCATGTGGTGGGAATAGTGTCCCAGCCTATCTATGAATATAGATTCTTGATCATCAGAAAACCCTAGCATCATGAACTTTTCCAGTGCAGCTGAAAATAATGTTTATAAATTGGCCTCTGTTGCCCACAAGCTCTAGGTTCTGAAACCTAGGATCAGCTGAATCAAGTCCTACTAACCCTGGGCTTACATTGCAATGTAGACTTGCCTCAGATCTATACAGCTGTGCAATAGAGTACTAAAGTTTAAGGCCAGAAGGGATCACCAAATTGTTTAGTCTGACCTGCTGTATGTCACAGTCTACCAACACTACCCTGCACCCACACAGTAAACCTTCTGGTGGCTGGCCCCAAGAACTTACTGAACCTACACTTCTCCACAATGGTGATGAGATCCAGGATCTCAGCGCAGCTCCAAAAGGCTGCACAAGGCATGTCGTAACTGCTTGACCTGAGAGAAGTGAAGAGCAAACAGCTCACCAGACAGCTCAGTAACAGATGCCTGCAAAGCAGTGTGGGACAGTGCAATCATTTTTTTTCACACTAACAATACATCTCACTAACTCAATTTGCATTGAACACAATACACTAGAAAGAGGACTCCAGAGTTCACAGTAAATGTGGAGTTGCTGCATTTTCATGAATCACATCATGTGTATGCAGGCATTTCCACACTGAACTAACTCAAGTTACTGTGGATTAAACACAGATGGTGTACATAAGGCCCCAGTAACCCAGGGTGTACTTAAAGTGGGAAGAAAATTACAGACTGCATATACACGCTATCACATTATCAATCATTTTAAACATCTTTAATCTCAACCAGTGAATTTCCAATTTACCAAAGCACACATTCCTTCCTAAGTATTAGGTATGTGCCAAATCTGAACTTTAGCAAGAAAATTATTCAAGAATAAAGAAACTGTACACTCAGCATCTCAAAAATATGACTAAGTGGAACAACTTTTGAGAAAGTTAACAATTTCTCCACTTTCTTTACGTACAAGCTTGAGAAATATCAGCCCAAAGAGTAATTTTCAAGGAAGTTGTAAGTGGCTGAAAATAGGGGCTCAGAATGAAAGTATATCCTCAGCCATCACTACATTGTTGCTACTGCAAAGCAATAATTATGCCTTGATTGAATCTGAAATTACAGTAATATTAAACCGTTTTACTCCAACATGAACAATATGAAATTGTGTTTTCATGTAAATTAATTTCAGTTGTGCATTTGTAAACACAAGCACAGTAATTCCTAAAGTGCTATGTCTCCTAATAGAAAGCATGAGTAACAGTGGTTAAGTGCTATGTTATTCATAGCAAACATGACCAGCAGTTCTCAGAGCAAATTTAATGTAAACAACTATTGTTCTATGCACATTTATGAGACTTGAGATTGACTAAACAAGGTAATTTCTCAATAATGTTAAAGCACCCTAATAGTCAGTAAAAGTATGTACTAAGTACAATATAACATGCAATAACAAATTTCTCAGAAATCTGTAGTATAGTAGGGAGGAAATAAAAAATATATATCGCATGGGTGCTGCTGTTTAATTCAATGGCATAAAATTCTCATTCAATCAGTAGAATGTTCTACCATATATAATTCTATTTATTGTATCAATCTAAATGCTCTGAAAGCCTGGTGCTTGCAACTGTAATATGTTTTCATTGAATCATAGCATTATAGGGCTGGGAGGGATTTTGAGAAGCCATCCAGTCTAGCCCCCTGCACTCGGTCAAGACCAAGCAAACCTCGACCATTCGTGACAGGTATTTGTTCAACCTGTTCTTAAAAACCTCCAAAGATGGGGAATGGACAACCTCATTTGGAAATCAATTCCAGTGCTTAACTATCCTTATAGTTAGAAAGTATTTTCCTAATATCTAACCTACATCTTGCTTGCTGGAGATTAAGCTCATTACTTCTTGTCCAACCTTCAGTAGACATGGAGAACACAAATGTCCCCTCCCATTTTTAGTATACCCACTTAGGGTCATCCATAATGTGAGACCAGATTTACAAAGTGTACAGGGGAAACAAAAAAAGCCACTATGGCTGTAGTTTGGAGTCTAAGAATGTGGGAACTTTCAGGCAGGAGAAAAAAATGGAGATCCTTTAGACCATTCTATTGCATCATGTGAGAACTGATTGATTATCCCAAATGCTTGTCAGCTGTCAATCTACCATTAAATAAATCCAATAATCACTCCAAATCATGAAATAATGTTATAGGTATTAATCAATTATTTTCACTAGTCCATGAGGACAGAAAAGAGAATCTGCTATGGGAATGAATTAAATATTATTTTAAAAAAATATTTAACAATTAATTTAACAGGATAAGTATTGTGTACAATTTTATAACTATAATAAAAGTGTGAAAAAGGAGCAAGCTCAAAAAGTGAGGCATTATTGGATGCATTCCAGACTTAACTACCCATGGTTCTGGGGAGTAAAGTAGAACCCTTCTAACCAAAATAATTCTACAGTTATTAAATATAAGTGGTCATTGGCTTTGTTAATGGCTACTCTAGGGGTGCTGTAGGTAGAGTGTTCATATTTAAAACATTTATTATACAGACGAGTTACGTTCCGCTGTCAGCGTGTAAAGCGAAAATCGCATATAGTCAAAATTACATTGAGTGTAATGGTGGTCGGAATCGCCCACACTACAGGTACAGTATTTAAATTGTTATTTTTATCTCTTTTTTTGTTTTTCCGACTGCGCAAAGGTGAATTCGTGCATGTTAAATGCGCGTAAGATGAGACTCGCCTTGTAGTATAAAACATTCTGCCAGTTACAGAAATTCCCTGGTTTTGGATCTCGTGATCTCTCTCAAACTGGTAGAAAGGTTTTAAGTGCCCTTAATGTAACTACAATGTGTAATTGTTAAGATTTTCTTGTCTGTGCACTGTATTATTATTTTCTAGGACTGCAATGTCCACTGGAGGCAGCTACTATATTATGTTCAGTTCAGATGCGGCATGTTAGAGACATGGTGTTCTGTTCTGGAGGCTTTACTTTTGTTCCCTTGTTTTGTTGTTTTCTCTTAATTAAAATATGAGTCATTCAACATGAAAACATACTGTTGCTCATATTAGGTGAAAAATGTAACAGATGTATGTTCTGATAAAACACATATGACTTTAAAGAAATACATGTCAGCAAAGCTATACTCTCACCCAAGCAGGAAATTTGCAATTCTCAAAAATGGGAATACAGGAAGTTTTTGTAAACCAGCCCAAACTGACAAACTTGAGTGTCCAAAATTAGAAATCTAAATCCCTATTAGGTACAATACTTATAAAAGTAGTCTGATTTTTCAGAGGTGAAGAGCTTCTGAAGTTGTTATTAACTTCAATAGCAGTGGTCGGTGCTACTAGGATGATCAGCGGAATAGAAAGTAGACTGAAAAAGAATTTGGTTTGTTTAGCGTAGCAAAGTGAAGGCTGAAAGAGGATAGGATTGATCTCTAAAAACATCAAGGGGGGAGGAGAGCTTTTAAGTAAATCTAAAGGACAAAATTGGCACAAGAACAAGTGGGTATGAATTGACCATGACTAAAATTAGGCTGGAAATTAGAAGAAAGTATCTAACCATCAGAAGAGTGAGGTTATGCAACAGCCTTCCACTCGGAATGCTAGGAACAAACAATCTAAATATTTTAAGATTGCGCTTCATAACTTTATGAATGGGATTATATGATAGCTTTGCCTGCAATAACAGGGCACTGGGCTTGATGACCAAGGAGGTCCCTTCCACTCCTATGTTCCTGTATATAAAACATTTGTAACTCCATACTATATTACTGACTGTACCATTATCAGTCAGAACCAGGAGTCATTATTCAATCCTCTATATTACTCCTGATGATTTAGTTGCTTTTCAAACTGTCAAATAATTGAGCATTTTATTCTTTGACCATATGTTTGGATCAGCTCCTCCTTAAACTCCTTCAGTAGTGTCTTCTTTACATCTTTATAATGTGTCTAAATAACACCTGTGAAATTACATGTAGTTTCTTTGTAGGGTACCGTAGTTACTTCACAGTCCCTATATCTAATTTAGTAAATGTTATACTTTGTATTTTGAAGGCAAAATGACAAAAATGATTTACTAAAAGTAAAAATCACTTTTTAAGAAAACAAAATAGAAACCTTGATATAAATGAATGATTTGATTACTATGGGAACAAGTGGAACATAAGTTTTGAAAAAATGATTTTTTTTCAATAGTAGTCAGACCATGCCACTTAATGAATTTATTTGATATATCTACAGAGCCCTTTTTGAATCTGCATAATACACCACCATTCAGTGCACACTAAACTGAAGAACACCAGTTTCCTTAGGGATTTGCATTTCCCAGGGTAAACAATCTCACTATTTGACATATTTGCTTATAGAGCAAAGAATACCAAAGAACACAGGGCATGCTCATTAGATTGCAACATTTGAAAAATATAGTTTGCATATAAAGATATAGATGTAAGGATCAAGGTGCTAATGTAGTTGTGACTATGTGTAATAACCTTTTCTCCCTCTTTCCCCAGGTCTTTGAGAGGGTTTGAATCTATGATGTTAACATTAATGCACATGCCTCTACCACTAAAGGTGAAAAAGGAGTAACTCCATCAGCTGGCAGCAGTAGTAGGCTACGTCTGTATAAATACAATGTGGTCTAGCTACCAGAGGAAGATACACACCATACAAACAAGCTGAATATGCACATGGAGATGAAGCAATGTTAGTGTATCAGGGACTAGGGAAGCTGTTCTCAAACTATGGGGCAGGCTTCCCAAGAGAGTCACTGGAATGTGTCAAGGGAGGTGTGAGCTATATACTCTTTTTTTAAAGAGCTTTGGCTGTCAGTCCTGGGTGCCTGGGGCTTGTGCAGAGGGCAGGAGGTGGGGGTAAAGGGGACAGCTGGAGCCCCACCACCCAGGCTCGGGCTCTCCTTTCTTTCCCTTCCAATCCCTCTTTTGGAGGTGGTGGGGCTCTGGCTGTCAGCCCTGGGGTGGCAGCAGCAGTGCAGAAGTAGGTGTGGCAATGGGGTGCTACGTCTGCTGTGAAAAGTAATATTGACAAATATCACTTTTCATATTAAAAACAATGAGGAGTCCTTGTGGCACCTTAGAGACTAACACATTTATTTGGGCATAAGCTTTCGTGGGTTATAACCCATTGCATTGGATGCATGGAGTGAAAAACACAGCACATGAAAAGATGGGAGTTGCCTTATCAAGTGTGTGTGGGGGGTCAGTGCTAATGAGACCAATTCAATCAGTGTAGATGTGGCCGATTCCCAACAGTTGACAAGAAGGGGTGAATAGCAACAGAGGGAAAATTACTTTTTGTAATGCTAACAAGGCCAATTCAATCATGGTAGATGTGGCCCATTCCCAACAGTTGACATGAAGGGGTAAATATCAGCAGAGGGAAAATTACTTTTTGTAGTGCTAATGAGGCCAATTCATATTTCATATTCATACTTTTCATATTGTATCCCTTACTTCTGTGCTGTTGCACCCTTACTTCTAAATCTGCTGAGAAACCTGATACTGATGAATATCACTTTTCACGTTGCCACCCTTCTGTGCTGCTGCGGGCATATGCTGCCTTCAAATCTAGATGCTTGGCCAGCAGCCACTGCTCTCCGTTTTGCCTTCAGAACTGGATGGTGGTACGTGTACTTGTGGTGAGGGGAGTGTAAATGACTACAGACACAAAGAAATCAGTCAAATAACTTTGAGAACAACTGGACTAGGGTAAAAACCTGTTTCAAACCTCAGAGCATGCCTGTTGTGAAGTTGATATTTTCCAGAAGTATGAGCAAGCTCAGAGTTCTCCTGCAATTAGGAAAGTTCTGAACCATCTCTCCACCCAACCTGAATCTTGAGTGATTATTAAAGATTAAAAAAGACATCTTCAAATTCCCCATAAATACATTTATCTAGCAATATTTTTCAGAGCTACAATGGAAAAAAATATACATATTTTCCTAAAAAGTAATGACAGTCCTCCTTAATAGGGTTAGTGGATTTGTAGACACTTAGTTTTAACTGGAGAGGCAATGCAGTTTTTTCACCCTGGCCCAGATCTACAAATTTAGATTTTCAATGATCAGAGTCACAGTGCCTAATCTGATGCACAAAGCCTGAGTCAGGACCTAGGCTTCTTACATGATGAAAGGAAATGGAAATGGTCCTTAGGAGTTAGGTGCCTGTCTCTGCTACTGATTCATGAAGCCTTGTCCTGGAATCAGGAGGCTTAAATGCCTACGATGTTTCTTGTGAGAATGAGCGAGGCAAGCCCCTCGTTCCACACAAAATGGCTGAAGAGGAGGAGGCAGTGCCATCTTGTAACTTTTAGTCCAGTGGTTAAAGCACTCATCTGGGATGGTGGAAATCCAGGTTCAAACTCCCCCAGTCTGACAAAGGGGAAAAAAGGATTTGAAGAGGTGTCCCTCACAACTGAGGAAAGGGTTCTAACCTCTGACCTATAGGATATTCTGATGTGGAATGCCTTTAGTCTCCTGTTGAAGCTGTTCCAATTTGGATCAATAATAAAAGAGTGACTGGAGTAAGGGGACTGAACCCTGGGACTCCCACCTCAGTGCCTTAACCACTGAATTACAGAGTTATTCTCACTCTCTCTGTCTGGCCCTATTACTGTTCCACTATAGATAAATACTGAAATAGTCACTGGGCTAGAGAGAGAGAGAGAGAGAGAGAGTTATAAGATAGGCACCAGCACCACCACTTTTTCCTCCTCCTCCAGCCAGTTTTTGAATGGGACCCAATATGGTAGGCAGCCACTGAGCACACCTACCAGACTATGCCCTGCACATGACTTAGGTGGATGGATTGCCCAGTTCATGAATCACTCTGGGGCTTAGGTGAGAGATAGGTGTCCAGATGCCTAGAACAAGGTGGCAATGCACATGCCCAGAGGCAGAAACTTAGGCACTGAGGGAACTTTTACCCTGAAAATGAAGGCACCAAGTGAGATTAGGCACCTACAGAATTTGGTGGGAGTTTTGTAGGCCTGGTCTACACTAACCCCCCAATTCGAACTAAGGTATGCAACTTCAGCTACGTGAATAATGTAGCTGAAGTCAACGTACATTAGTTCGAACTTACCGCGGTCCAGACACGGCAGGCAGGCTCCCCCGTCGACTCGGCGTACTCCTCGCGGCGAGCAGGATTACTGGAGTCGACGGGGAGCACTTCTGGTTTCGATTTATCGCGTCCAGACAAGACACGATAAATCGAACCCAGAAGTTCAATTGCCAGCCGCCAAACCAGCGCGTAAGTATAGACAAGCCCGTAGATTGCAGTGGAGAATAAAACTGGAGTGTAGGAGCCTTTGTGGACTCCACCTCTTGCACCTACTGCAGTTTTGATTCTGGCATCTTATCCCCACCTTTGAAGGCTACTTTTAGTTCATGAGACTGATTTCCTCACCTGGCAGATCAGAGTAGAAAGTTTAGCAATGGGCTTTCCCTAAACATGCTGTATATGTAAATGATTCTATCTCCCTCTGATTTCCATTTCATTGTGGGCCAGCTCTGAGAGAACTAACTAATTGCTCTATGCATGCCACAAGGCAAGTGGTCAGACACTCTGCACTCCTTGCTGCAAAATAGGTAGCGCTCACCCTTATTAATCTGCTACTAGCCACTTATCTTCATAACTATTCTTGGGTTTTATTTGCAACCAATTACTATATTGATCTAGCTATTATCTTTAAGATAGAAACTAAAGCTTATTTATTTGTTTATCTTATGAATTTTTCCTTTCATCCACTAAAAACTTACTGATCAGCCTACTCCCCTCATTATCAAATGTCCATGCAATCCAAACTCTGGTTGGGGTAGATAGTCTATCCCTGCTGAGCCAATGGAGTTACACCAAAGATGAATTTGGCCCAAGTTCCTTTAAAAGTAAGAGTATATACCATACTTAAGTGCATGACCTACAGTTTACTATGGTCACCAGTTATTAGGTTTGTATTAATACATTCACAATAGTTACACTATTGCAAACTGTTTTTTCTTACGATGTGAGAAGGGGGGGGTGTGGTGTCTAATTTGGGAATAGGTATTGCAGTATGCAAAGTAAATCTAATGGAGGTGATACACTGTGTCCCTCCTCCAAATATGTGGGAGTGGATGTTATCTGCTTTACTCTTCATGTTGCTGATATTTTTACACTAACATATGTTCATGTCTGGTAATTTGCTGTTAATTTGTTTTGATTTGGATTTTTCTTCTGTATGACTCACAGCCTGACGGAACTAGTTGTGACTTCAACTTAACGGGAAAAAATGAAATGCCCAGAAGGAATGATGGAAACTGTTGAATATGGCAAAAGCAGTATCTTATTTAGTTATAAATGGTGAAAGCAATAAGAGAGCAGATATTGCATGTAGACAGAAGCTCTGACTTAAGAAAATGGAACAATGTGAATTAAACAGCATGTGTTTCAGATATTTATTAACTGAATAAACAGTTAACAGAATTTATTAACTGAATCTGAGAGTAATATTTATCAGCAAAAATGTCATTTGTACCCAAAAAGTTTAATTAAGGATAGTGAGGGCAGATTTGTAGTATTACAAGTATTGCTATATAATACACCAATCACAATACTTGCAATAATACAAATTGAAATGTAATAATGTGTATGCCACTGTTTTGTACCAAAATCTATGACTTGTAAGCCAAAATAACAAAAGTGAAATTGGAACTACATCAAAAAATCCCTACAAATAAGACAAAAGCAGAACAATAAACAGATATGAGTGATAGGATCTCTTAGGACCCTGAAGTAATGTTATGATGGTCCTACCATTTTTGCAGACTGTCAGAAAGCCACACAGTGTCTGACAACTTGCTCTAAGGTAGATGGCAGAGTGGGAAGAATGATCACCAAAAATTACATGATCGTGTACAATATATTAAAAGCTACTTTTTTTTAAAGATCTAGAGATCATAAAAGATCCAGTAAGGTCTAAAGGAGGGTAAAGCAGAGTTCCATTGTGCACAGCATGTTATTAGGAAGTCAGAGGTTTGGTCACACATGTATAATGGTGTTAATCTCCAGTGTGAATTACACACAGTTAAACAACAGTCTATTTTAATAAACAGAGTTTTAGCATTAACACAAAGCAGTACAATTTAATGTCTAATTTACTATTGCATTACTTCAGGTTTACATCAGTTTAACTCCAATGGAGTGTCACTGGAGTAATAAAGGTGTGAATCAGGTTCTAAACGTGTTAATGGATGTGTCCCTTTCTCTCTAAGAGTCACCACTGTTATTTACAAGGGTGTTGAACAGTACTTTAAATTTGTAAAAGCACAAAGTGTTAATTAGTAATACAGTAAAATCCGTCCTAGAGAGGACTTGTATTAGGGATTTATATGTAATCCACATGCTGCAAACAGACACAATTACTATATAAGTGACACACCAGCAGAGATGGAAGTGGAACCCTGGTCTTTCATCTTCAAAATCATACACCTCTACCACTTGAGCTAAAATTATCTCTCCTAGCTACTGCTAATAGGTTTCCTATCCCCTCTGGGAAAAGAACTAGAGAGTAATGCTGCACATATATAGGGAGTACATTATACTACATCTTGCAGTAGGATGTCACCACAACAGATCAAATAGTTCCACTCCACCTTCACTAAATAAATACATCCTTTATGTATAGGCTTTTTCAGGTGATTCATCACTGGAGTATCTCAACACCTCACAATCATTGATGGATTGAGCCTTGCCACCCCTCTTAGATAGGGAAGAATTATCCTCATGTTGAGGATGAGGAATTAAAGCAACAAAGGTTAAGTCTCAGATCCTCAAAGGTATTTAGATGCCTATCTCCCATTGAAATCAATGACAGGTCCCTAAATACCTCTGAGGTCCATCTAGCCCAGTATCCTGTCTACCGACAGTGGCCAATGCCAGGTGCCCCAGAGGGAGTGGACCTAACAGGCAATGATCAAGTGATCTCTCTCCTGCCATCCATCTCCATCCTCTGACAAACAGAGGCTAGGGACACCATTCCTTACCCATCCTGGCTAATAGCCATTAATGGACTTAACCACCATGAATTTATCCAGTTCTCTTTTAAACCCTGTTATAGTCCTAGCCTTCACAACCTCCTCAGGTAAGGTGTTCCACAAGTTGACTGTGTGCTGCGTGAAGAAGAACTTCCTTGTATTTGTTTTAAACCTGCTGCCTATTAATTTCATTTGGTGACCCCTAGTTCTTGTATTATGGGAATAAGTAAATAACTTTTCCTTATCCACTTTCTCCACATCACTCATGATTTTATATACCTCTATCATATCCCCCCTTAGTCTCCTCTCTTCCAAGCTGAAGAGTCCTAGCCTCTTTAATCTCTCCTCATATGGGACCCGTTCCAAACCCCTAATCATTTTAGTTGCCCTTTTCTGAACCTTTTCTAGTGCCAGTATATCTTTTTTGAGATGAGGAGACCACACCTGTATGCAGTATTCGAGATGGGGGCATACCATCGATTTATATAAGGGCAATAATATATTCGAGATGTGGGCGTACCATCGATTTATATAAGGGCAATAATATATTCTCAGTCTTATTCTCTATCCCCTTTTTAATGATCCCTAACATCCTGTTTGCTTTTTTGACCGCCTCTGCACACTGCGTGGACATCTTCAGAGAACTATCCACAATGACTCCAAGATCTTTTTCCTGATTTGTAGCTAAATTAGCCCCCATCATATTGTATGTATAGTTGGGGTTATTTTTTCCAATGTGCATTACTTTACATTTATCCACATTAAATTTCATTTGTCATTTTGTTGCCCAATCACTTAGTTTTGTGAGATTTTTTTGAAGTTCGTCACAGTCTGCTTTGGTCTTAACTATCTTGAGCAGTTTAGTATCATCTGCAAATTTTGCCAACTCACTGTTTACCCCTTTCTCCAGATCATTTATAAATAAGTTGAATAGGATTGGTCCAAGGACTGACCCTTGGGGAACACCACTATTTACCCCTCTCCATTCTGAGAATTTACCATTAATTCCTACCCTTTGTCCCAGGTCTTTTAACCAGTTCTGAATCCATGAAAGGACCTTCCTTTTTATCCCATGACAGCTTAATTTACTTAAGAGCCTTTGGTGAGGGACCTTGTCAAAGGCTTTCTGGAAATCTAAGTACACTATGTCCACTGGATCTCCCCCTTGTCCAGATGTTTGTTGACCCCTTCAGAGAACTCTAATAGATTAGTAAGACACGATTTCCCTTTACAGAAACCATGTTGACTATTGCTCAACAGTTTATGTTTTTCTATGTGTCTGACAATTTTATTCTTAACTATTGTTTCAACTAATTTGCCCAGTACCGATGTTAGATTTACCAGTCTGTAATTGCCAGGATCACCTCTAGAGCCCTTTTTAAATATTGGTGTTACATTAGCTAACTTCTAGTCATTGGGTACAGAAGCCGATTTAAAGGACAGGTTACAAACAAAAATCAACCATAAAGGCTGTGTCAGAACTGGGAAATAAACCCATATCTCCTAATTCCCACTCCATTGTCTTTAACCCCAAAAATATCCATCCGTTAAGCATCCAATTTTTACTCTTGGGCTGTTTGTATTATTCAATAATACCCATACGCTTGAAAAAAGTATTTGCTCTTCCTTCCCAAGTGCTCTTGCACACAGAGTACCATCTAAATTTGTCCTTTCTTGCCTGTGTTGCTAGGGGAGACAGTGAGACATTTTGGCCTACAGCACCATCTATATGTGGATGGCAATCAGATCTATCTGTGCCTTTTGTTGAACATTTATATTGCAATATCTATTATTTCCCAAGTATCAGAGGGGTAGCCATGCTATTCTGTATCCACAAAATCAACAAGGAGTCTGGTGGCACCTTAAAGACTGAGGGATTTATTTGGGCATAAGCTTTCATGAGTAAAAAACCCACTTCTTCAGAGGGATGGAGAAGAAGTGGGTTTTTTTACCCATGTAAGCTTATGCCCAAATAAATCCCTCAGTCTTAAACGAGCAACCAAGTTTTTGTTATTTCCCAGTTTCTGATAAGGGGCTGGAAGCAGTCTAGCTTCTGATCAACATATAATATGTAGGAAAAAATTAAAATGACTGGATTACAGCTCTGAGTCTGCCTTTTACCACTTTAAGTCTCTATTCACTTCACATTGAGATCAGTGAGAGCTAGAGTTGGCCCCCATAGTTTGTATTTTTCAGGTCAGTGTAAATTACAGCCTCCATGGAACAAGTACTGTGTCTTTTCCCTTTGCGCTATAGTACTGAGCACATTCATGACTCTCAGGCAGGGATTGGCAACCTCTAGCCCGTGGCCCGCCAGGGTAAGAACCATGGTGGGCCGGGCCAGTTTGTTTACCTGCCGCATCCGCAGGTTCGGCCGATCACGGCTCCCACTGGCCGCGGTTCACCGCTCCAGGACAATGGGGGCTGCGGGAAGCAGCGGCCAGCACATCCCTCAGCATGTTGCCTGCTCTGAGGTTTGCCCAAGTCAGCATAGCAAGTCTATTTAAACCCTATTGTTTACAGACATGTAGCCAATCACTGAGTCATTTGATCAACAGATCGTAGTTTTTGTCTTTAAAATTACTACAAATCTTCTATAATTTATATGTTCATTGTTTTTAATGTGCATAAGGCACATCCCCGGCAATGGACACCATTACAGATTGTTTGCAGTGTTGTAGCCGTGTTGGTCCCAAGATAATGGAGAGACAAGATGGGTGAGATAATATCTTTTATTGGACTAACTTCTGTTGGTGAAAGAGACAAGCTTTCAAGCTACACACAGCTCTCCAGAGCAGGCCTGAAAAGCAGCTCTGTGTAGATAAAAGGTATTACCTCACCCGCCTTGTCTCACCATTACAAATTGAACAGTCAACAAAAAGTGTATTCCAATTATACCCTACTTTGCACCGTGTTTTCAGCATCAGATAAACAGACTCAGGTAACACTGATTTATTCAGGAGAACTGGATTCTCTATTTCAAGAGCACAAAAAAGCAGCATAATCTTCTGTAGCTATAAGGTTAAAATCTAAACAGATTTCCCCTTCTTATCCCAGAAATGGTGCCGCATGGACGCTAAGGAAACTTATTTACTGTGACAATTATCTCATGTAGAAATAGGAAAACAAGTCAACCTTTTCCCGGCATTTATTCTTGAGCTCTGGTCTCTATTAATCAATCCTTTTAAAAGACACAAGCAGCAAAATATACTTTATAGAGCCTTCTGTTCCCAAGTAGTATTTTCAGAGGGTTGCTTTTTCTACCTTGATAGTAGCTTTGCCGAGGTGCTCGTGCTCAGTAATTCAGCACAGTTAGGGCCAATTTCCTTGCCTTCAGGATCTGAGTAGCTGCAGTCTGCCGTCACCTTTTGGTGACCATAAACTCATTATAGTATTATGCCCCATTGTAATCTGAATTACAGTCCAGTATCCATATGAGTGAGCGTGGAGAGCAAAGCTGTAGGAAACTTATTCTATGTTCTTATGCAAAAGGGTTGAGTAAAAAATAAAACAGCATTCATAACATTTATACACACAAAACTCTTTCCATATAAAATTATGTATTTTTCTTAGCTTTTCCTAAATTCTGTGTGATGATTGGAGCTGTTCTCTAACAAGGTCTTAAAACTCTATGTTGACCCAGTTATTAGGACATTTACTGTATGAATATGTTGGGATAGTTAATAGGATGCGGGAGTATCAGGGGAAAAAAGCAGGAAGAGATACAGTTGCTCAGGATAAGCCACCTCTCTGCAAACCATTGGGGATTGTTAATAACTGAACTGTTAGCATAAAAGGTTTTACTTCCTTCACAGCCAACCTACAAAACCAAGTGTTCTCCAGAAGGGACAAAGCTTGAAACTCACAAGAACAACAGTACTCTGGGAGAATTAGAAGGTACTCCCTCACAAGAGGGGGAGGTAGTTGTTTGGAGGAACTAGAATGTGACATGCATTCATTGGTATATCTGAAGAAGTTAGATATGTCTAGGTTAACATCAGGGTATGGTAAGCTTTTAGGTAATATAGATGCGTGAACAATCTTTATTGTTTTAAAATCCTCTCTCTAATATTTTGTTACTACTATTAAAATGAATACTTTGGTTTTAAGAAAGTGTTTTGTCATGGAATACCACTGGTCACAGACTCCCAAAGGGAAGAATTTCATGTTGTCCAAACTCAGTTAGACCAGCAGGTTAAGTCTGGTTGATACACTGGCTCCTGTAGCCCCTCTAAGAGTGGGGTAATTGTCGAATTCTACCATAGGATAGGCAGAGGCATGAGTCCTGACATGCAGGGGGGTGCACTCAGAGACCAGGAAAGGGTCAGAAGTGCAGCTAGCCCTGTAACCCTGACACTTTATTACTTCAACACTTTTAGTAATTTTTAAGGATACAATTACTTGCTATAAACTCCAAAGAATGGAGGTAGGCCATCATTCTGGTGGAAAAGCAATTGGTTGGTTCTATGTTAAACAACAGTGTGTCAATAAGGAGTTCTGATCCTAATGATACTAGAAACACCTTCTTTGTCTTTGGCAAATCCCTCTTTGCCTGTTTCTAATTTCACCTTGCAAGAATTTTATACCAGTATAGTCCATTGATATTGTTTCTGATTTACACTGATCTAACAGAGAAGAAGCAGAATCCTGTGTCTCTTTTCCCTCTCTTTCTAAAATGATACTCCTACCTACTTATATATTATTCTCAGGGTTGTGATAAGATACAGCCCAGTCCTCTTCTCATTTAGATCACTGGGAGTTTTTCTATTGTCATCGATGGCATTAGGACAGTATCCATAAAGTGTTTTAAACATGAACAGCACTATAGAAGTGCAAAGCATTATTGTCTTGAATGTGAAATACTGCTGTAGGAAAGAGGAACAGAAGCAGCAGCATCTTCCAGAACAAAAAAACATTTATTTTTTGAGGGATGGGACTGGAGTTTGATTAAAATAACTAATATAGCAACTACAATGTCTTCGCAATAGTAATGAGGATTCCTAGAATCAAATTTAATTTGTTTAATGATACTACAACATCCAGGTTTGGCTCTCAGCTCCTCAGCCATCACCTCTCTTGGACAGAGACCCATGTCTCTGTCCCTCTTGATCAGGATATTTCCATACTGCACAGCTTCCTGTCTATACTGTGTCCTCCCCAAAGAAGTCAGGCTGCTAAGACAGCCTCCTTTACTTTTCTCCTCAGAGACAGTACACCGGGTAACTGCCACAGTTAGGCTACTACACAGCTCTCTGTAAGCAAGCACATTTATTCTTAAAAGTAAAAGCATTACAGAGAAAACATACTAAAAAGTAATAAAAGAAGGTGCATGCATGTTAATAAGCTTACCAGAGATCACCCCCTGATTCCAATAAGGGCTCTAGATGGCACACAGTCCTTCAAATCCCACCCAGGGGTTTTCCTGTGATTACCAGGATTCATGACTGCTTTTGCTCAGAAAAAAACACACTCAACAGTAAGTCAGTTACTTTTTTATATAATTTGTCTTTGAAAGTTTTGTCCTCTTGTAACAGGTGGTAGCAGACAAAGGATGAAGCTTCAAAGGCTGAATCCTTAGGTGGCAGTTTGCAATACCCTCCTCCAAGGTACATCCTAGGAATTCCACTTCCCAAAAGATTATTTGTGCTTGCTACATTGTTCAACAGTCTTTTGAAGCTCACTGTACTTCTCAGGGATTGCATTAATCCTGTCTTCTGCATTAAGCCGTTCCATGCTATCACCCAATAATGCACAAACATTTGCATTTTTAAAACAATAACTCTTAAAATACTTAAATGCCATTTAAGGAAGTACAACTTCATTTAATATTTTTTTCCAGGCTATTGAAGGAAATAGCGATAACTGTCACAGGGGTAGTCTATGAAAATGATAACTGTTAACTTTTAAAATTATTTACAGTTTTGTTTCTTGATTGTGTATTTACCCTTTGATTATATCATCACAAGTGTGTCTGTCATTTTCCAGGAGAAGAGCCGTGCCATACAAGTGAAAATTTCTCTGCCCTTTGGGATTTACAATCTAGAGAAACAAACTGGAATAATGTAGAATGATACAACACAAGAAAAGAATATAAATACAAAGTGTCATGAAACCAGTGATTCACTGACCATATTTGACAGTTGTTTTAAGTAGGGTAAAATGTAATTATAATGTGTAATATCCCCCTACCCTAGTGTTTAAAGTAGATATCCTAGACTTGATATATTAATTTTGATGAAATATATGAGCCCATAGAGCCAAAGGTATTAACATAACCCAGGCACTCTCCAACATTAAACAATTTTAAAGAAGGTTTTGTATACAGAGACCTCAGACTGCTTAGTACCATGGCAAACATACCATTACAAATCCTTTTAACTTTTTATTGAAGATACAGAAGAGAAGGGTGAAAAAACAGTGAAAGCATTTCAAATGTAACGTATTAAATAAGGCTTTCATTTGTTCCCTTTCCCTTTAGCTGGAGACAGTTTTTAGAAGGAAAACAAAACCTTCTTTCACAGCCCCTTAGATGGTTATAACTAAACTTTTTAGAGAAATGTGAGGTTACTTACAATGGACTGGAGTTTTTGTTGTTGCTGCTGTTGTTAAAGTCCAGCCTTGTTTCCTAGAAGACAAAACAAGACAAACACATAAACAGGGGAGAGAAAAGAACAACGATAGAACATGCAGCTTTTGGCTCTGAGGTTGACATTAACTGGCAACAGTCACAGAACATGGTTTTGCAAGCTACTCAGGGTACGTCAACACAGTGATTTGGAGCAAGCCTCCCAGCCAACGTTGACAGACTTGGCCTAGAAAGGCTTATGCTAGTGCTCTAAAAATAGCTGTAGTGACAGCCCTCTGCCAACCCAAGACACAACTTTAAAGTTCTGTCTCTACAGCTATTTTTAGAGCACTAGCATGAAACTCACCAGCCCAAATCTGTTGACTTAGGCTGGGAGGCTCACTCTAAAATGTTGTGTAGATATATTCTCAGACACCTAACAACCCAGTAGAAGCATGGGGCGGCTTAGGGCATTGCATTTAGGTGCCTCTTTCTGGTCACAGGTTCACAGCAATGATGCAAAATATACAATCTTGATCAGCTAAGCCAGACTCTTATAAGGCAGAAAGAAAAAGGAGAGAGCTAGGAAAGAGAAGAATTAAGACAGGGAAGAAAAAGGACACTATTCAGGGGGCTTTGGGTGAAGTGGGATGACAAAGTTTTACATCCCAGGTGGTATTTTGGATTCAACTGGAACCAGTAGAGGCAGAAATGTCATCTGGCTCCCTCTCTCTTTGGCCCAGTCTGGTCAGGACCTCTTTTGGGAGTATGATAAAGAAGGTCAATTGTTGTCATACTGGATTCCAGAGTGCCAGGAGATGGTGGAGGTGGGAAACATGATGGAGTTTGCTTCTTTAGTCAGCCACAATCACTCGTGCCAATAACCAGCTTTCCCCCCAAAGTCTGTTTTTTAGAACCGTGATAGGGTGGAACAGCCCATCCTCTCATTATTTTGTCCATCAGTTAGGACTAATTTCTGACACGCCTATTTTGATTCATTGATTGTTGGTGTCACACTGTTCTTGTTTAGCAGTCATGATCTTAATACAGTCCTAGAATTATACCAGCAGGCCTTTTTGTTTGGACTAATTCAATCTGTATTGGTTTTGCGCCCTTCCCACCAAAATTTGTTGTTTTAGGTTATTCTGACTTTTCACTCACTTCTTTGTGAGTGAGTTGCATTCACAATTAGGGCAAAATTGCAAGTCTAGTTATCACAAGTGTATCTTCATTCACCCCCAAATACCCTAAAATTTGCTAAGAGTAAACATGAAAGGAGGTCAAATTTATGAATTTGCCAGAGTGTCAGATTTTAAATCTAAAAAGGTTTGCAATATATAATAGGATCCAATATGATAACCCCCTTTTATTGAGTCCAGGGAACATTAGCTTACTAGTTTAACACTTGGTTCTTTTCAGGTCAATTTTTAACTTGAACAGTATCTCTTGAATCATAACACTTGCTTATTCTTAACCAACCAACTATGTATTAATTCAACCAGAACTACATTAATATATAATCAACAGTTCACCACTCAAATGTGGACACAACCAATTATGTGTACTATGCACTCACAATACAGTCTTGAAAGCAATTATCACAGACTACAGCTGAGGCTCAAAAGTTATATCAAGGAACAATGCAAAGTACTAAGATATCTTATTACTTTTACTTATGATCAGCAATTTTCAATTCTTTAGTACCTAGCACATTTTTCATGCTTCTGAGGCTGCACTTGTCTTTAAGGCATTTTAAAGAGTGTGGTTACTTCTCTTTGACTAGATTGACCCCAAAGGGATAAGTTGAGAATATTAAGAGCAATTGCCTAAAACAATTCTTTTCAATCTCTCTTAGGACAATTTTCTTTATAAAGGCATTAAAATCTTAAATATGGTTACTGGAGGTCTCACTAGAGAGTGTAGACTCAGAGAGAGAACATACAGGTATTTATATTAAAGAATATGAGGAAATACAATCTTTTAAATAAAATTTCACCCTTTATTTTTTTCCTCTTAACCCTGGTGTTGGGGAGAGTCTTTTCCGCATAACTGGTCCAGGCATTGCTTGCACTTTTTCAGCTTCTTATTGGGTTCAGTCAACTCTCTTGAGCACATGGGGACTTCGGTTTATATACACTAGTTTCAGGGCTTGTAGGATGATGCCACCATCTTATTCTCATACGGCATGTGCCAACTGGATGCTCAGATTTCATCTGAATTTTTCTGATGCTTCCATTGGTATTCACTATATGGCAATGATATAAAACACATTTTTTTAACCCTTTTTTATAGGATACTTTTTTAAGTTTGATTCATTTCAAGAACTGTATTTCATTATTAGCCCACACTATCCATTGGGATTCCCCATTTTAAGCAATTTATTTTAGTATCCCAAAATTATATCCTCATTTATATCTTAACATTTCTTCTTCATTGTGCCAGACAATTCCTACTACTTCTAGAATGCAACAAGTATTTACACTGAAAACCAACACAATCCTTATCTTCTAAATGTAGGGGACATACTCTATACATTCTTTCATTGTTCATAAGCATTTCACCTTATTTAGGACTTACAATAGAACAAGAGACATTTTGACATATAGAAGGAAGAAGATCTGACTCACAAGGTAAACAAATTTGCAGATCCAAATTTGGGGTGAAAGATTATTCATGGAACATGTAATTTAGAAGGAAAACAAAATATGGTTTATACTTTGGGATAAAAACACTTTGCATAAGAAAGCAGGGTGTGACCCATGCTGGGTAACTTAGAGTACTTTTTAAGCTAGATTTGGAGGAAGAAAGGTGGTTTTATACATATGCAAATTATGAGAGATTCTTGCCTAGATGATTAACAATATTTTAGTATTTTAGTTTCTCTTCTTAGGGAGAGGAACTCCCGACCTTGGGTGATCAGTGGGTCCTTAGACAAAGTGTCTCATATGAAGTCAACCATTTTCTTATCGTCTTCATAGGTGGATCCTATTTTGGAATAAACAGAGGTGGGATAGCTTTTCTTATTTTTGTGGGCCAGAGGCATCATTAATCATTCAAGGCATATCTGACCCATATATCCCTTACAAAGCCTTCAGATCTTACTTACGTGGGCCCTGATACTGCAAGTTGTTCTGTGCATGTGTATCCCTGCACCTGAATACAACAGTATTGACTTCTGTGGGACTCTGTGCAGGAGAACAACTTACAATATCAGGTATTAAGTTTCTACTTGCAACCTTCTTGTTCTCAGAGGGGAGAGAACAAAAATAAATACAATAGCTTTTAGGCTTTCAAATATTAAAAAAAAAATCAGTAAAGGCATCAAAAACTACTTGAAAGCACAGCAGAGAAGACTGGAGTAGAACCTAGATAGATTAGTGACATCTGATTCCACATAAAAGTGACTGTTGTATCTTTATACCGTAATAACATGAACAAACACATGGGTTCAGTTGGGTGTCATAACCATGAACTATGCACAAACATACAACGCCTAACTACATACTGCAACTCTGGATTATTCCTGAAACAGAACACAACTATTTAAAGGGATACTGCCCAATTCCTATATATCAGCGGTTCTCAACTGGGGGCTGCAGAGCTTCAGGGGTCTGCGAGCTGGTTTCAGGGGATTCCCCAAAATAAACCAGCCCCAGTAGTGGGGCTTTGGCTTCAGCCCCATCCCCATGACTCACCTCAGCAGGCCACCAAGCCTCTGGGTCAGCACCAGCAAAAAGTTTCACACTGAGGAAGTAAAACAAAAATAATCTTCATTTTTTGTACCTGTATTATCCTTCTCTTTTCATATTATATATGTTAATTTAATAGAGCTTTTAATCTACTGGATATGCAGAAAAAATGTTGTTGTGGCACAGGTGGAGGTTTTGTGGCATGTTGGAGGTGCCTCAGAAAGAAAAAGCTTGAGAACACCTGCTATATATTACAGTGGTATCTTCTGCTTCTTCTCAGATTACAACTCCATCCCTAAAGCTAATTAAATCTTACCTCCAAGCCTGAACCTAAACCAACGTTCAGCACGCAGCCCATCAGGGAAATCCGCTGGCGGGCCACGAGACATTTTGTTTATGTACACCGTCTGCAGGCACGGATCCTCACAGCTCCCAGTGGCCGCAGTTCGCCATTCCCAGGCAATGGGAGCTATGGGAAGTGCAGGCTGCAGGGATTCTGGTAATCGCTTCCCACAGCTCCCATTGGCTGGGAACGGCGAACTGCAGCCACTTGGAACGGCGAGGGACCATGCTTGCAGATGGTCAACATAAACAAAATGTCTCGGAGCCTGACAGTGGATTACCCTGATGGGCCGTGTGCCGAAGGTTGCCGACCCCTGCACTAAACTGTATTCTGTTCATTTATTTTGGCTGACTAGTTTGCAGTCAGAAAGGCTGTTTGCCTATCTTTTTTTTCTGTTTACTATACCTCCGTGCACTACACGTTCCAGTAGCCAATGAGTTTGTGGGACTGCTTGTGTCTCAATAAGATAGAGTATTATTGATAACAAGACTCTTTATTGAGGCTGTGGCCTGGAGCAATCCCATAGGCCCTGAAATCTATAACAAAGGTAACATTCACTGGTAACTGAATGTGTGTGTAGTCAAACAGCCATTTAGATATCTTTGATGCAAAGTGGGTGAGGTAATATCTTTTAGTGGACCAAAAAAAAACTTTTAGTGGACCAACACTGCAAACTAAGATAACTAGCAGGGGAGAGCACGGGGATCAGCATTATCCCTTGGTGGATTGTTAGAACAATAGATCAAAACCTTGGGAAGGGTAATGATGTGCCAGGACACAAAACAAAAGGGATAAACTAATTTGCATTTTTTCCAAGTTTCCAAGTTGGGCCTACAGACGGTATGCTAAAGTGTTTTATTCTACCCTGTAACAGTACATGAAAGCATGTGAAATGGATAGTGGACGGTAGAAAGCAGTTTCACTTCAAAAGATACAACATTGTGGGATATATGGGATTTGTCACAAAATGCAGCAAAGAAATGACCATATGCTCATTAGGCACAAGGACTGTGTTTTCCTTTCTGTTTCTAGAGGTCTGATTAAATAGTCTGGGCTTACAAATTAGCACTTAGATATTATGGTGATAAAGGCCACAGAAGTACCAGTAAATAGATCAAAATAATAAATGCATTTTACCAAACTCTGGAAAACCAAAAATCATAGCTTACTAAAGACCAGTTTTGCTCAGTGAGGTTGCACTGAGTGAAGCTTCAAGGAAGTGCAGGAATTGATTTTATAAACGCTGCAAGATGGAAGTTATGATGAATGGATTAATGGAGTTTAGGAATTGCACACGACTGAAGCTCCTGGCAGCCCACTCCTTGCCTGAATTGGCTCACCTTGGGGAAGGAAAATACCCTTCTACATCTGACAGCCTGTAGCGAGGCGGTGGGACACTCCACAGCCCCGCTGACGGCCGAACCTCCCCTAATACCAACGTGGGCGGAGCCACTGGGTCCGGCGCCCGCCCCTCGAGGTCACGGCCCCGACCCGGAAGTATAAAAGCCCGCCTGCAGAGGTCAGTGGAGGCCAGGCCGGTGGAGAGAGCAGGCATTCGTGGCCAAGCTCCTGCTTGGGAAACAGCCGCAGGCCGCGACTGGCCTGTAATAAAGAAGTGTAAAGTGGAACAGAATAGTTGTGTATGGTCTCAATGTTCACTTCCTCATAAGAATGAAAGAGTTAATTATAAAGAAATAAAGGCACACTGTTTACAGACAAAAGTGCATGATGAAAATTCCAAAGATCCCCAAAATGACTTTCAGCTGGAGAATGGGCTGGGAAAAGGCCCTGTGTACTGAGCAGGACATTGGACTCATTTTTTGTAAAATTTTACAGTGCGGCTGACTAGGCGATTCCATGTTAACTCCTCCTAACATTCTTTGCTGTTGCTGCCACTGTTTTGGGCTCTATATCACTTTCTAGTATAGGTCTATGAAAGAGAAAGCTGGGTGAGATATTTTTATTGGACCAACTTCTGTTGGTGTCTATCTCTCACCATTACTCTTTTGACTGCTGCAACCTAATATGTCCTGGAATAAACCAGAAGCAGTGCGTGTGGGCTCCCCTTTCACCCAATTGTAGCACTCGTAAGGGAATGTCTGGGTTGGATTTACCTGTGCTCTGATGAGAGGGTCAAAAAGGAACAGCTCTCATTACACAGGTGCAGTGTTGTTTGCTCTGAAAGAACTAAGCAGCAATGGGGATTGAACAAACTGTACTTGGTTTTTGATACACTAAGTTTAATAAAGGTCTAAATGGTCTGAGAATATAACATTTGGCGATCACAGGCAGGAGAGGCTGAATTGCAATGATCTGATCTTGCTGAGAGAGGAACTTAGCTAGAAAATGCTGCAAATAGTTCCAAGAAAAGCTGCCAGGAACAACTTAATTATTTGCAAGCACTATGGCTGGGAGAGAGTTAGAGGATCTGCACATGGGGTAGGAGGACTTTTATACCAGCCAAAGGATGAGCATTTAAGAGAAGTTTGTGACTCTCTGAGCATTCATGAGTCAAAGTGAAACTGCAGCAAAAAACCATTTTGCTTTAATTAGATATCTAATAAGTCACTTAAATGAGCAGGAAGAGTTGGAAGATCAGGGACTGTCTGCATTGCTGGCATTAAAAAAAAAAGACTTTACACCTCAATGATACAGCAAAAGAGGAGCAAACTGAAACAACTGAAGTAGAAACAATTCAGAAATAGTGTGCAGAAATAGTAACGTTGCTTGAAATACTGTTCAGGAAAGCAAATAGAAATTAGAAGTCAAACTCCTGTAGAAAATCTGCAGCACTGAAAACAAAACCAATTATATGTAAAGACTTTAAAATATCAGGATAGGGAATTCTGTACAAAAAAAAAATTCAGATTACTAGGATTTTCAGGTGTCCAGTTTTCAACCAGAAAATCGGTCAAAAATGGGACCTGCCAGTGTCTGGTTAGATGTACTGACCAGATACCAAAAGTCCAGTTACCATGAGTGGGGTGTGGGGAGTGGAGGGAAGGTGCCAGGTCATCAACCCGCACCATCCCATGCTCACCCAGGATCAGTGCTGCTGGGTCATCACCCCCCGCCAGCCCTTGCATCTCCTAGGCAGCAGGCTCTGTGTCAGGCTGCAGCTCCCAGTTCAGCCCTGGAGAAGAAGGAGCCCAGCTGGGGGAGAAGAAAGAAGGTGGAAAGGTTCCAGCAGAGAGACACAAGAGGGAAGGGGAAGAGCAGTGAGCAATGGGGTGGAGGAGGGAGCAGAGGAGTGAATGGGAGCAGGGCCTTGGGGGCAGAGTCGGGGCAGGGGGGTCTGGTTTTAAGCAAGTAGTGAGTTGGGAATCCTAGGTTAAGCCTAATCAGTTTGGCTTATCAATTTGAAAGTGGTATTCAAAGGGGCTACACTGAGGCTGAGGTAATGGAATTTGTAATAAGGAGCTACTTGGGGGCTAGGGCAGGTGAAAAACAACTCGAGCTTACCAAAATCGAGGAGCATCTTACGGTCCTATTATTGGAAAAAGATGCAACTGAACTTCACCAGTTCACCAGCTACTATCAAATGCAGTGCAAAATCCAAAAGAGAAACCTCAGGGTTTCCTAGTCAGAACACTTGATTTGAGACATAGTATTGTTTGCTTCACAAGAAGTTGACTCTGACCTAGGATATGACCCTGTCCTTGTACAAAACATGCTCCTCCATTCACTGCTGACAGGACTGCAGAATAACAATATTCGGACTGTGATGCAACTTTATTTTAAAGATCATCAGGTTGCAGATGCGACCTTGGCTGTGTCTACACTAGCACTTTTATCAGTAAAACTTTTGTCGGTCAGGGTGTGAAAAAAACATCCCCCCTGAGTGACATAACTTTCACTGACAAAAGCACTGGTGTGGACAGTGCTATGTCAGCAGGAGATGCTCTCCCACTGAAATTGCTGCTGCTGTTTGTTGGAGGTGGTTTAATTATGCTGACGGAAGAGCTCTCCAATCAGCACAGGAGACCTTACAGCATCGCAGCTGCAGTGGTACAGCTGTGTCACTGTAAGATCTGAAGTGTAGACATAGCTAGAATTTGAGAAACTACACACTGCTGTAAGTGATGATGTAGAGAAATAGCAAAAGCTGGGGAAAGCCCCAGCTAAGCCCCTGCTAAGACTGTAATTCAGTGGAATCACCTTACAGAGGCCAGAAAGCATCTCCCTGCAAGGGAAAGGAAGTCTCAAAAAGAGACTCATTAATTAATGAAATAAGGGATCTAAAAAACAGTATTGATTAAATCAAAGGTGTGAAAGCCAAAATTAACATATTAAAGAAAGCTGTCTGAGTGCATAACAAAAACACAGCTAATGGTATGAGCAGTCATTCAGGCAGGCAACAAAAGAGAAAAGGATGTGCTAGCTGCAGGCCATTTGGCAGAGGTAGTACTTGAGACCACTGTTTTAGAAGTGGTAGTAAAGAATACTACCTGTCAGCATATCATGACAGAAAATAACAAGAGAGCAAAGAAAGCTGCCACTGTATCTGATTTACCAATAGCAGCCTACATTTGCCATTTAACATCCCAGCAGCAAACCAGACTAGTTAATTTAGTGAGGAAAAGATGTATGATGTGATGTTGCCTCAATGAAGTAAAAACTCAAGACATATGGAAAATAGGTAAGCATGGTCTCTATATGTGCATCTATCACATGGTATCTGAGTGCCTGGCTATCGCTAACACATTTTTTGTTATGTTTGGGGTGATTACTGGATCTCTGAAGGTAGATGTAGTGACCTGTGGGTTTCTTGTAAATAGCTGTTTGTAGGGTTCCATTGTTGAAGATGATTGTTGTGTTCAGGAAGTTGATGCTGGTGTGGAAGTGTTCTAGAGAGAGTTTAATAGACAGGTGGTGGGTGTCAAAGTTCTGGTGGAAATCTAGGAGAGAGTTTAAGTCGTTCATCCAGAGGATGAAACTATCATTGATGTATCTCAGGTATATCATTGGATCATCAGAAATTCTTCAAGGAGGACGATGTCGAGGTTGGCATATTGGGTATACATCCGCGTATCCATGGCTGTTCCCAGGGTTGGGACAAAGTGTTTTGGTTGAATTGTTAAAATTGTTAATGTGTTAAAATTGTTATGGGTGAGGATGAAATGGATGAGTTTGGTTATATGTTCGGGATGGATATCTGACGGTTCTTCATTGTGATGGATGTTGATGGGTAAGGAGGTGACATCCATGTTGGTAAGGATGGTGTTCTGAGGGAGGTAGCTAATGTTGCAGAGTTCTTGGAGGAAGTCAGTTGTGTCCTGGAGGATGTTGGCCCTTTGGGTGGTGAGTGGTTTAAGGATGGTTTCTATGGGTCCTGATATTCCTTCGGAAAGATTGCCCTAGCCAGATCTAACAGATCTGCCTGGGTTATTTGTGTATCTTGGGAAGCATGTCTAAGGTTCCTGGGTGGGTTTGTGGGATAAGAGTTTTTCCATTTGTAATGCCCAGTCTTGTCCTTACTATCTAGATGTCATTGGTGAACTTGTAATTCGTAGTACCAAAGCAATTTTAAGTCTCACAAAAGAGGAAATAAAGTGTTTTACAAGTCATTCTCAAGTTTCCTAGGATTAAATGAGACTGCGGATACTCAGCCTGTGGAGAGGCCTCAACTCTTTTTAGCCTAACTTGAGTTACTAAGAAACTAAACACAACTGCTTGTTTCTCATAGTGTTCTAGTAATCATTATTAAAAAAAGAGCATAAAGTGTTATCACTATCCAAAATGATGTGTTTCTAACCAACATGCACAAGTTTCAGAAGAAGGACATTAACTAAAAACAAATGATTACATTAAAAAAAATTTCCCACTGGGAAAAAAAAGAGTATTATGTTAGGAATATTTAAATATTCTATAATGTGTAAATACGCCATCAGTAGGAAATGATTATACAATCCCTAGATCTATGGAAAGTTGGATTAATAACTGAATGTTAAAGGCTAGTAGATTACATATTATGATCAGAGCTGTGCAAAATACAAGTTACATTTTTACCCTTTACTGATTTTGCAGAGGTTTTCCAAAAGTGAATGTCAAGATTCCTTCCCCACTCTGAACTTTAGGGTACAGATGTGGGGGACCTGCATGAGAAGCTCTAAACTCAATTAACAGCTTGGATCTGGTCTGGCTGCCACCACTCCCAAGCACTAATTCCCTTCCCTGGGTAGCCTTGAGAGACTCTTCACCAATTCCCTGCTGAACACAGATCCAAACCTCTTGGATCTTAAAACAAGGAGAAATTAACCATCACCCTCCTTTCTCCCACCAACTCCTGGTGGATCCAGATCCAACCAACTTGGATCTAAAAACAAGGAAAAATCAATCAGGTTATTAAAAAAAGGCTTTTAATTAAAGAAAAGAAAGGTAAAAGAAAACCCTCTGGGAGAGATTAGCATACCAGTTACTCTTACAGACAACAGACTCCAAACACAGAGGAAGTTCCCCTGGGCAAAAACTTAGTTCACAAAAAATACCCAAATACCCAATTTGATTATTCCTCTAATTGCACAAGACAGGTTACAAAGAAATAAACATAAACCTATTTATTTCCTTCACTAATACTCACTACTTGATAAGAGGCTGAATTCTGGAGCCAGGGCCGGCTCCAGGCACCAGGCAACCAAGCACATGCTTGTAGTGGCACCTGGTAAGGGGCGGCCAATCTTGGGGTGGCGGTGGGCAGCACAGCGTGGCACTTGGCGGGGGGTGTTTGGCGGTGCTCCGCATGGGGGTGGGGGGGTTTCAGCAGTGCAGCGCTGCGCGGGGGGCGGAGGTGTTCGGCGGCGCAGCACTCGGCAGGGATTTCGGCGGTGTGGCGCTCCACGGGGGGCGGGGGTGTTCGGCAGTGCGGCAGGGAGGGGCAGGGGTTTTGGCGGCGCGGCGCTCCGCGGGGGGCAGGGGTGTTCGGCAGCGTGGCGCTCAGCGGGGAGTGTTCGGTGGCGCTCCGCGTGGGGGAGTTCAGCAGCGCAGCGCTCGGCGGGGGGTGTTTGACAGTGCGGCACTCGGCGGGGGGGGGGGGTTCAGCAGCGCGGTACTTGGTGTGGGGGTGTTTCGGCGGAGCGGCACTCGGTGGGGAGGTGTTACGGCAGGGCGCCACTTTTTTTTGCTGCTTGGGGTGGCAAAAAAGTTAGAGCTGGCCCTGTCTGGAGCTTATCTCTCCAGTCAAAAGTGAAACTGACCCAGACAAAGGGAACTTCCCTCCTTCCTTTTTGTACCATCTTGTCCTCCCATTGGTTCCTCTAGTCAGGTGTCAGCTAGGCGAACCACTTACTTCTTAACCCTTTACAGGTAAAAGAGGCATTAACCCTTAACTATCTGTTTATGACAGTGAAATATTACCAAGAAGCTTGTCAGTGAATATTTTAGCTAAAG
This sequence comes from Chrysemys picta bellii, assembly GCF_011386835.1. Classification (NCBI taxonomy): domain Eukaryota; kingdom Metazoa; phylum Chordata; order Testudines; family Emydidae; genus Chrysemys; species Chrysemys picta. The sequence goes on along the minus strand of NC_088793.1, from coordinate 54,499,905 downwards.
TCAGTGTGTGTGTGTGTGTGTGTGGGGGGGGGGTGGAGGGTTTTTTTTGTTTTTTATTAACAAAGAAAAATACATAATTTTATTCAGAACAACATTGATTGCAGTTTAAGGGAGGAATAACAAAAATATATATAAGAGGGAATACAGGATTGCTGAATTTTTTCATAACTTTGCCCAAGTACAAGAGGCACAGTTAAGATGCAACTTAGATTTTCAAAAGCATTTTGACACATCTTGGGCTCAACCATGTGCTCTTTCACCTAATTGTGTCAGGAACTGGATTACACCAGCAGACAGAGATTAGGATGCTCATGAACCACTCACGGATTTCTCTGCAAATCACAAACCTAGGAAGTCTGCTCCATAATCACTCAGGAGAACATGGTTGAAAAAGAGAGCAAGGGGCTTTCAAGTTGTTTTTGGCCTTGGTTTAGGCCAGGGATCAGCAACCTTTGGCACGCGGCCCGCCAGGGTAAGCATCCTAGTGGGCCAGGCCAGTTTGTTTACCTGACGCATCCGCAGGTTCAGCCGATCGTGGCTCCCACTGGCCGCGGTTCGCTGCTCCAAGCCAATGGGGGCTGCCGGAAGCGGCATGGGCTGAGGGATGTGCTGGCTGGTGCTTCCCACAGCCCCCATTGGCCTGGAGCGGTGAACCGTGGTCAGTGGGAGCCGTGATCGGCTGAACCTGTGGACGCAGCAGGTAAACAAACTGGCCCGGCCTGCGGGCCAAAGGTTGCTGATTCCTGGTTTAGGCTGAAGACACTGGCAGTAAACTTGTCAGGAACAAAACAAAGAATAGCTTTGTTACTTCTCAATGGGTGTGCATCAGCTACTGATTGTAAGAAAGTACTCAACTGAATATTTCTTCCTAGATTTGGGTCATCTATTGATTCAAGCTTGGACAGGAAAGGGCTGGGGTTCAATGGGGGTTTTATTTTAAAATCCTCTGAAGCAGCTGCAAGAAGCTATTAAGCTGTAGCCTGGGATTCCTAATGCTGCTGTTACAGTTCTGTTAACCACTTAAGGACTTCCACCTTTCTCCCATCCCCCTTTACATAAAGGGTATCCAGAAAGTCTACTTCTAGTACCAAAGGTGAATGTGAAGCCCCATTCCTGCTCAAAACAGCATGAATACATAGGATTTGTGTCCCAAGTCACTCCTATCCTTGGGTTTTCATTAACTGTTAAATGAAGCAAAGAGTCCTGTGGCATCTTATAGACTAACAGACGTATTGGAGCATGAACTTTCATGGGTGAATACCCACTTCGTCCGATGTTAAATGAAGTAACCGGTTTAGACACTGTCCCTGGCTTTAGGCCTGTAGGCATTTTCTGTGAGTACACACCTCATTTCTGACATCCCTCTTGGCAGGGCAGACCACCACAGACCAATTTTCTAGGCACTGAAACTAGAACCAACTCTCCCACATCTCCCAAACAGCTTTTACATGTTCCCAGAATCTTAGCAAAAGTGTGAGTCTTATGGTTTATAGTTTCTCTCTTCAGGAATACATGACACAGGCAAACTTTGCACAGGATTCCATTGTTCTTTACTTACATAGCACAAAAAATACACAAATCTATACAACATAATGAACATACATATGCATTTCCCTGCCTTCATTTTCTCACCACTGTGGAGAGTTCTTTGGGGTTAGGCCAGAGTCCTCTAAGGATCCTTCTTCTACTCTGCTGCACATGGCTTCTCATTCAGATAATAAAATGTCAGTTCCACCTCTCAAAATGGCTGCTCAGAGACCCTCTCTTTTATGACCTCCAGTCCCCTCTGTCATGTGACTCCCTGATCCGCCTCATCAGGTGATCAAAATCTCCTACCAGATGTTGCTTTGTTACTAGCTTTCTAGAATTCAGACTTGAGAAGTTGGAATGCCCTGGGTAGCAGTCATCTCTTTGTCCAAGGTGCTCCATTTAAATGGTTGATCTTCATAGTGTAATAGCCCTCAATTGTTACCCCTGTGCCAGATGTAAGAATTCTTCTGTTCCCTCCTGTGGGTTTTAGCTCAATATGAAGGGAAATTACGACAGAGAAGACAAATGACAGCAGAAAAAGGCAAAGACCAGCTTTACAGTCAAAATGGAATATGTAGTCTGACTAAGATGCACAGAGTCCTCAATATAAAAAAAAATAATTCATAAACTCTACAAAGATCCCCAAACCATCACACACTTCTATCCCTGTCCCGGACTCTGTGTCTTAAATACACAGTCAACCCTTTTTTGAATTACTGGGTTAGGTTTTATGGACTACACCCAGTTTAGTGCCCACATCTCAGTGTATGGTTCTAGAGCTGGAAAACAGGGTATTTCAGAAAAATAACTCTGCATCTGTATGCAGGGTCCTTGAATCCACTATCTTGTCATGCAGTCTTATCCTGATTTCAAAAGGAAAGAAATATTTTAAGCTATGATGGCTATCAAATTTCTACCAGCATTTATCCTTTCACTAATCTGTTTGTGACTCTTCAGATATATGTGGCTAGATATAGAACTTTCTTGTGAATTGAAGATTCTTTATTATTAGCTTGGTCCACACCATGTGTTCTGTAATACATTTCTTCCCTAAAAGCCCATTGATCATCTCTTCAACAGGAATACCATTATCTGAAGTACATTGGTGTGCATGCGATAAAGCCAGGGTCTCACTGTATAATCTGAAAAATTGTTTCATGATGGATTAGCCTTGACAGTATTAATCAGAAGTGTCACTTAACAAGTGTGGGCCAACAGAATATAATGGAAAGTTGCCCTTGGAAGCCTAACATTAGCAGCATCATTGTTCTGTAGCTAGAGTTGTAACAATACATACATAAATAAATAAATAAAGTATCCAATGTCTATGCTATAAGAGCAGATTGGTGTCCTTTACATATTTTAAATATTGTATCACTAGAATGCTTTCAAACAATGAAATTAATCATCCAGCAAGAACTTCAGTGACACACACATGTGGCCAGAACCTCTCATAATCTGATTATGATTATTTTTAATAAGAAAAATGGACTCAGTTTCCCATTTAATTTCCACCCCAGCTTGCAGAACCCAGGAAGTCTGCACTAATAGCAAAAAAGTCTCGGTGAGGGGGCCAAATAGCACAAACCACCTACAATACTCACTCTACCAGCAGGCCGGGACCTGGATGGCACACCCTCAAAAGCAGGCAGGGACCGCCTTGTATGTGGTGACTTCAGGTTGAGCAACACACCCTCTGTTTGTGTGGCTAATATTCAGATCTACCAGGATTGTAAAGCTGTCTTCTTTTAAAGGCACTCTCATCACCCACCTTTGGAGGTGAATTCAGAAGGCAATGACACTAGGTCAGAACACTGTCCTCCCTGTGTTTCTGAGAGTGAATCTGACCCTTCACATGCTAGTAGTATCTGTATCCACATGCGCTCTTGTAACCCAACAATGACTCAGGTGGTGCAATTCTTTCTGGGCAGCACATGAACCCTAAATAAATACTTCCTGTTTTTGAGACAGTTCCAATTGATGATGGAACCCTTCCCATGTCTGGTAAGTATTCCTCATTGGCTGTTATGGCTGGAGGGGAATTTGCATGTTGCAGTTGCACAGCATTAGCAGAACCCATTTTTTACTGTAACTTTCTCCTTATTTTAGCCAGCAACACATTCATCAAACATATCAAACATTTGCAGTTTGGTATTTTTTTGCCAGTGCTCTCCATTCTTGCTACTTTATAGTATTTCAGGGATGGAGTCTGAGTTTATGAAAATTTATTCAGCTACTAAGACATGCCTTATAAGATAAGACACAATACTTATACTTCTGTAGTCTAGCCTTCCTGTATTCTCTATCTCAGTATTTGCAACCTGTGAGAATCTGAATGAATGGGAAGCATTGCTTTGCACAGTGTCCTGCAGCAACTTTACATTTCCTGCTGAAGCTTAACCCTTTCACCAAACAGCAGGCACAAGATCTGTGATGGAAGGTGCTTGTGCGGCTGGAGCCTCTACTACCTATTGGCAGCCAGCAGAGGCCACTACATTAATAATACGTCTAGGCAAGACATTGGTGATGCTCCTGCACTGGAGCACTGAGATGCTGCACTGGCAGCTCCAACATCACCCAAGAAACAGCAGAAAGGAGAGGAAACAGAGCCAAGAAGCTGGACAGTGGCAGGAAGCAGCAGCTTGTGTCTGGAAGGGAACCAGGAGCCATTGTTACCTTGCAACAGTTGTGGGGTGTATGTATGTGCAGACTCTGCATGGATGTATGTAAAGGGGAGCAGGAAATAGAAGGAAGATATGTGAATCATTTGACATTATCTGTAAGGCTTCTAGACCAGGGTGGGCACATTTCTTGTCCCGAGGGCCACATCTGGGTATGGATATTGTATGGCAGTCCATGAATGCTCATGAAAATTGGGGGTTGGGGTGTGGGAGGGAGTGAGGGCTCTGGGTGGGGATGCAGGCTCTGGAGTGGGGCCAGAAATGAGGAGTTCAGAGTGCAGGAGGGGGCTCCAGGCTGGGGCAGGGCCTTGGGGTGCAGGGAGCGGGGTAAGGGCTCCGGCTGGGGGTGCGGGCTCTGGGGTGGAGCTGGGTATAAGGGGATACGGGTGCAGGAGGGTGCTCCAGGCTGGGACTGAGGGGTTCAGAGGGCAGGAAGGGGATCAGAGCTGGGTCAGGGGTTTGGGGCATGGGAGGGGGTCAGGGTTCAGACTCCAGGTGGCGCTTACCTCAAGCAACTCCTAGAAGCAGTGTCATGTCCCTGCTCAGTCTCCTACACAGAGGCATGACCAGGAAGCTCTGCATGCTGCCCCAACTGCAGGCACCATCCTTGCAGCTCCCATTGGCCTTGGTTCCCAGCCAATGGGAGCTAGGGGGCAGCGCTTGGGGCCAGGGCAGCATGCAGAGCCCCCTGACTGCCACTACGTGTAGGAGCTGGAGGGGGGACATGCCGCTGTTTCCAGGAGCCATGTGGAGCCACTGCACGTGCAGAGTGGGGCAAGCCTCCGACCCTGCTCCCTGGCTGGAGTTGAGGGCTGGATTAAAATGTCTGAATGGCCGGATGCAGCTCCCTGGCTGTAGTTTGCACACCCCTGTTCTAGACAGTGCTCTGGGTACTCTGAAGATTTAAAGCAAGTAATCCTCCAAATGCAGACATTTCCATTTTTGTATTAATGGGAAATTTTCAAACTAAAATGATATTTGAATCCATTATAATTAATTATTCCTGTATATGTAGTAATCTATACAGGCCTCTCATATGCATAATTATCCATGTGCTTTTTGCTACTATCATTATTTTGGTGACAGCTGCCGTATATCGCTTTCAGATTGTCTTTCAATCAAGCAAACCATTGAAGACATTAGTCTTCTTCTGTGAGAAAAATATGTACTGTTCCATTGAGCTCCAGCAATGACTCCAGAAGAATTATCGTTTTGCAAGCAAGGCAAGAAACAGAAAGCAGCTTAGAATGTTTCCACTTAATCCCCAAAGTGTGTCTTCCACAATAGAAATATTTATTTATAACATTTTTGTTCTCTTAACTGTTTTCACGAGGCTTTAATTACAGCCTACATTTAAGCTCCTTTTGGAATGCACATTTATGTGTGAGCAAGCTAACAATGGCTTCGTGATTAAATTGTAAATTCAGTTACTGACAGGTCCACAGACAGCTCTCACCATTTCAGTATTTTTGTGTTTCTTCCGATTAATAAAGCACCATTAACAAGTGACCAGTTGAGTATCTTTGAAGTGTATGTTTAATCATAGGTGGTAATTTAAAAGATGCTATATATTATATTAAATACAATATTCTATTTTTATCTACTTCAGTTTATCTACTCACCTTTCTAATTATCAGTTTCAAATTATTTTAATTAGTAATAATACAATTCACACAACTGGAATCTTTTTATACACAAATCCAATCCTTAGGGCTGATTCTTATTCAGACTTTTTGTTTAAAAAAAATATTGGGTATAGACATTTAAAATGGCCACCAATAGTTCACTGCAGATTTTCAGAGGAGAGACCACATGTACAATGCATAAACAGAAGATGATGTACCTATCTTTAAAAAAAGTGCTAGGCTTGAGCCTCAGAATGGAGTCATACTTCTGTGCTGAGAACACTGGTTAAAACTATAATGAAATATTTACATATAAAATTCTTAGGCGCACATGTTCTGTTATAATAGGAACAAGCCAGCTGAGTTTCTGTAAAGGCAGGCTGTGTCTCCTTTCCTGTGTAAATTCATGGGACATGTCACTAAAATAGTTTATAAGGAAGAACTGATTGGTTTATGTATATTGTTTTTCAAAAGACTTTGTCGAAGTCCCTCATAAGAAGTTGTTAAGGAAACTAAGTAGACATGGCATGAGAGGCAGAATATAATGATGGATATAACAACAACAACAACAACGAAAGAAAGAAAGAAAGAAAGAAAGAAAGAAAGAAAGAAAGAAAGAAAGAAAGAAAGAAAGAAAGAAAGAAAGAAAGAAAGAAAGAAAGGGTTAATTTTCTACATGGCACCAGGTTGAGCATGAGATGCTACAAGGTTCCAAGCTAGAATTGATATTGTTTAATATATTTATTAGTTGTATAGAAAGCAGGGCCGGCTCCAGGCACCAGCTTGACAAGCTGGTGCTTGGGGCGGCCACTCCAGACAAGGGTGGCAGGTCCAGCTATTCGGCGGCATTTCGGTGGACAGTCCCTCACTCCCGCTAGGAGCGAAGGACCTTCTGCCGAATTGCTACCGCAGATCGCGATCACGGCTTTTTTTTTTTTTTTTTGTGGCTGCTTGGGGCGGCCAAAACCCTGGAGCCGGCCCTGATGGAAAGAACATTGACAGTGAAATAGCATCATACAGAAATGATGCAAAGAGATTTAAGTTAGTCAAGACTTTGACAGTACGAACATTTTTGGGGCTCCAACAGTGCTAGAAGAATGGGCAGTGTGATAGTAAATGAAATCCAGTATTAACAAACAGAAGGTAATGCACATTTTAAGAAATATTTCAAGCTACTCTTATTTTTGCTGAGTTCTACATTAGTTATAATCATTCAGGGAAGAAACCTTGACATCATTGTGGAAAGTTCAGTTAAAATCTCATTTCAGTGTCCAGTAGCAGTCAAAAATGCCAAAATAAAATATAAATAAGAAGGTGAAATTCTGCTCCTAAGAAAATCAATGGGAGTTTTGCCATTGACTTCAGGGAGGCTAAGATTTCAACCAGGATATACAACAAATGAGAGAGAAATTAATACGGCAATATTTTAATCCTATTACAATGGTAGTCCCTCCTCTGGAATAATTATATACAATTGCAATAACATGCATCATAAAAATATATGGCAAAAATAGACAGTACAGATATAGATAATAAAATTCAAAGAGACAGGAGATACTTGTGTTTGAGTAGAAATTGAAATGATTGGGGCTGCATCTTAGAGAGGAGACAACAAGAGGGGAATGAAAGTACAAATATTACTAAATCACTGAGTGTAAGAAATATTGTAGAAGAGGTAAATTGGGAAGACCAGTTTACATTTTCTCATATTACAAAAACCAAGGAGTTGATGAAATTGAAAGGCAACAAATTTAAAATGGATGAAAGGAAATACATTTTACATGGAGCAGAATTAACCTGTCGAACTCGTTGTCACAAGGTATATCCAACACCAATTGTTTAGAAGAATTCAGAAATAATTGAATTTATATGGATTGTGAAAAAATCCACAGTTATAGTACATAGGATAACAATTTAAAAGAGACATAGCCCTTGTTCTTTAAGGCATATATTAACCACAAACCAGAATGGAGTAGAAATAAACTTCCCCTTTGGACAGGTTATTACTTGTCCACTTCAGGATTTGTTGGATCTGTCTCTGAAGCATCTAGTACTGAGATAGGATTCTGGTTAAATGAAACACTGGGCTGATGTGGTAGTCAATTCTGTGTTACTTAATGCTTTCTGTCTCTTTTGTTTTTGGTTTGGTGTTCTCTTAATCTAAATAAATTATATTTGGATTAAACGTATCTGTGTGTTCTTTGTTTCTGGAAAAAACAAAACAAGGGATAGAGAAGATTTAAGGATAAAGAAAATTCATGAATTGTCAAGTTTACCGATCTGCTAATGTAAGATTCAACTCTGTAATAAATACAATAAGCATACAGCAGGGATCGGCAACCTTTGGCACACGGCCCGCCTGGGTAAGCTCCCTGGCTGGCCGGGCCGGTTTGTTTACCTGCTGCGTCTGCAGGTTCAGCCGATCACGGCTCCCACTGGCTGCGGTTCACCGCTCCAGGCCAATGGGGGAGCGGCGGCCAGCACATCCCTCTGCCCACACCGCTTCCTGCAGCCCCCATTGGCTTGGGACGGCAAACCGTGGCCAGTGGGAGCTGCAATCAGCCGAACCTGCAGACGCGGCAGGTAAACCAGCCCAGCCCACCAGGGTGCTTACCCTGGCAAGCCGCATGCCAAAAGTTGCCAATCCCTGGCATACAGTAATCTGGTTGTGTATTTCTAAACCTACTACTACTTTTAATTTTATTATGTAAAAATTCAGCGATGAAGTCAGGAACAAAAATTGTATATTCTGTTGGAGCAAAAGAACAGATTACAAAGAGAACATGTGGTGTTACTGGGTCTGCTATTCCTTCTGCAGGAGTTGGCAAGAACAAAGACTGCGCCACACAGAACATAACTTTCTAAGTTGTCAAGGTAGTTCTTGACAAATCTTTATTTTTCACCAACTGTTTACAGCACTCAAGGGTGTTGAAGCAGAGCAGATAGATATCTTTCTATATTTCTTCATGCTGCAGATAATGATACAAGAACATAGACACACTGGGAGCATATGCTACATGTCACACTTGGAAATACCAACCACCAGGACTCCCCTTAACTAATGTTTTTCAAGCTGCATAATTTTGTAGTTGAGGTAACAACATAATGTTAATGTTTATCTTTTTAATTAGACCAGAGATATAAAACCTGGGTTTGACTGTTAAGTGAAATTTTAGAATATACTTTGTTCAATATACACTTGTAAGGAAAAGCATCCATTGTTAAAAAAGCAATAGCACGACTATTTATTACTTACATTTTCTGATCAAACTATTAACAAAAGGTTCTTCAGATTTTACTGCAATTGGACTACAAAAGATCACCTCATTTTAATTTTCCAAGAGCAGGTTGTCTTATTAGTTCAAACACTGGCCTTCCACCTTTTGAATCATACATCATATCCAGTATGTAAGCTCCTAATTAAGTTTGACGGTATCTGTTCAGTGTTTAGCAGATAATTTACATCACAGATCCAACACATCTAACAGTCTGGCACAGTTTGCCTCCTTTGATCAGGAAAGACTCAGAGCTGAGATTGCATAAACAGTGAATTATATCTCATCCCTTATGAGGAGACCCTTTATGCTCAGGACTGGGGTCAGTGACAGGATGCTACAAAGCACTTTCAATTGGACTTTGTAGGAACCACTTAAGGTGACTTACAATGTCATTATTATTTAATATCTTTTGTAGAAAGGTATTGAACTGTTTGGCACAGAATTACGCTAAATCTGGAAGGAAGGTTCCATTTAATGACATTCAGATTATTTCTAATACCTGCTAGTTTTACAAAATCATTAAATGTAAATTCAGAAAAGGGGAACACTTTGAGCTGTGATAGTTCCCTAGTTTGTTGCCAGACAGTCACACTCTACTGAACAACCCTCCTTTGTTTCTCACCAATACTGGTCTGTCATAGATACACACAGACCATGATCAAATGGAAAAATATTACACCCAAAGTTGTGATTCTTTTTGACAACAATAGGGTCGTTGTCATCTACTCCAATCTGTATTCTCAAAATCAAATGATCCTTCCATTCTCCTGAATGATGCCACCTTTTCCCCTGCACTTCATCCTAACACTCAGCTACTTCGTTGTATTTTTGAAAGACTGTCTTGTGGTACTCCATGTAGCATTAGCAGGGCCTCCCATACCACCACTATCTTTCTGCCAAATACTATCAAAAGCCTGTTTGAAGTCTCTAAAGTTGTTGTAGTAAGTTTGGTGGTTTTCTACATACTCAATATCTGTCTTATTACAAATACCTGATCTATTGTACTTTGTCCTAGTCTAAATCTGGCTTATTCCTCACCAAGTACCTCTTTATTCTCCTGTGCAACATCTTGTTTAATGCTTCTCCCAGGATACTCAACAAGCTGATTCCTCTGTAATTCTTGCACTCACTCTTATCTCCTTTTTATACAATGGTAATATTATCACTATTTCCCATTCACGTGGCACTTGCTCTTGTTTGTTGAATAACCTATGCATCACTTCTACTGTGTGTTCTTCACCTGCTTGCAGCCACTCTGTGATTATGTTGTCACTTCCTGGTTTTGAATAGCATTTGGCAGAAAGGGCTATTGGCAAGTTTTTAGAATGTGTGACATCCCCAAAAAATTGATCAAGTTGATAGAAAATATCTACAGCAAGTCAATGAATGGTGTGAGAGTAGACAAGAAGTTGATGGAATGGTTCAGGATGACCATAGGTGTGAGACAAGGATGAACACTATCAAGAGAGTTGTTCTGTTTGGTACTGGAAGCAGTAACGGCTCTAATAATGAGAGAGGCAATGGAGGTGTCATGTTATGTGGGAGGACAATGAACAGTCTTAGATTCACAGATGATATTGACCTCACAGTGTTGACTAAGGAGGATTTACAGAGACTATCTTACAAAGTAGACCAGGAAAGCAGAAAATTTGGACTGAAGATCAGCATGGAGATATTATGGCAATTGGAATACAGGAGGAAGAAGTAAAGATCAAAGTCAGAGACACAGAACTAGAACAAGTGGAAAATACTGTATAGCTTGGAGGACTATTATTGAATAATGGGAATTGTGAAGATGACATAAAAAGAAGAATAAGACTAACTCCTACTGCATTTGGAAAAACTCTGCAAGATCTGGAAGGCTAAAGACATTCCGATAAAAACAAAAACGAGTGTACATGAGACAACTGTTGTGCTGTTACTGCTGCATGTGTTGGAATGCTGACATAAGAGGAAGCCAACACACACAAGATATTGACATCAGAAATTAACTGTCTTAGGGGAATACTGAGAGCTTCCAAACCAAAAAATAATGAAGTGATAAGAAATGGGTAGGGCAAGAAATAATCTTTTTACAGAAGATTCAAGAAAGACGACTGACATGGTTTGGACACATGTCAAGAATGGACCCCAAAAGAAAAACTTACAAGGCAATACATACCAGTGTGCAAGGATCTAGAAACTCAGGAAGAGAAGAATGCATTGGATAGGCACAGTGAAAAATGACAGTACAAAAGGTTGAAAGATGAACAAAGCTGTGAAGCTGGTGCATGACAGAAAGTGACTTCATTTGGCCCCATCATTGCTGCTGAGCTGAGAATCAAAGTAGAAAGGAGATGACTCCGCTCCCTGCCTACCATTACAGTAAGTTCAATAAATAAGCAGGATGATGTTTGAGGTTATAGTTCCTGCCTTGCTGCTGCAGTGAAGTCTCCCACACTGTGAGCCAGTATTTTTAGACTGAGAAGATACTTCTGAGAGAATAAAAATTAACTCCTTTCTAACAAGGCTGGGACTCACCACCTGGTGCCTCCTGCTCGTTGTCTCTGGGAATTAGCTCTGTTCAGTGGAAAGCCCCCTCCTGGTGGTGTCCCATCCATCGTCTTGCCCTCGGTTGGCATCTGAGCCCGCGTCGCTCAACAGCTCACAGCATTCTTTTCGAGCCACTGTCCTCCGGCAGTGCCCTTAGTCCATCCTCACCCCCTTCCGGGGCGGGGGGTGTGTGATCAATCCACTATCTCTCTGCACCCCAGCCAATGTGGGCAACTGTACCCCCAAAGTGACACCCCTCTTGGCAGAGGGTTGGTGCAGCCCAAGACGGACACTCCCATTGGCCGGTTATAAGGCAAGGGGGAAGGGGGGGACCCAGGCCTGCCCACTACTCTGGGTCCCAACCCAGGGATCCTCTAGTGGCAGCCATCCTGCCCTCCTTTTCTCCCTCCATCTGTCCACGTTCCGTTTCCCCTTCGGCCCCTTGCACCGGCTAGGCCCTTCCCCTCAGGGCCTGCAGCCTGGCAGACACCAGGCTGGAGTTCCCTTCTGCTCCCCCAGGGTCTGCCCAGCACTGCACTGTCCCAGGTGCTAGTCTCCCACTTCTGGAGATAGACCTTCCCCTGTCAAAGGCCTAGGACAGACTGACTGTTCCCTCCCTGAGCAGCCTTTTTATAGGGCTGAGCCTGGCCCTGATTGGCTGCCTCCAATCTAGGCTCTGATTGGCTCCCAATAAGCCCTTCTCTTATTGGCTGTCTGTCTGCACAGGCCCACTGGCCTGCGGCAGCCTAAATTCTCAGGGAGTGGGGCAGTTGCCCCACTACATCCTTGAAGAACTGAGAACCCAGATGCTCAAGATAATTTTTAACCTTTGTAAAGTTACATGTGGAAAATAAAATAATCAGAAACATAGGCTAGTTGATGTACTTTTGAAAAAGTATCTTAGGCCAAAAATATTGGCAAGTTTCTATGCTTTATGTAAGGGAATCCAAGTAGATTATGCCCTTTCACAAACATGGTTCTCACTCTATGGCTCTGGCAGTGGGGGCATTTAATAGATTGGCACTTCAGAAATACACCATTAGTGCTTAGTGTTCAGCTTCATAAGACTTTAAAAGTTGTCTCACTATGACATCTGAGATATCACAGGTACTATCATATTTTCTTAGGAAGGTGAGGTCACTTTGTATGGACATCAGTGCCTTTAAAGCTTTAAGTGATCCCTTTGGTGGGACCATGTGAAAGGCATAGTGGGTCTCAACCAGCAATAAGGTGGCTTCCTTTGTAGTGGTTCTAGAAGGATATAGCCAGTGTGTCTAATGTGTCTAGAGTGGAATTTCACCCAGAGCTTTTGAACTCTGAGTTATACTTAATAAAAGGACAAGCATTTGGCTATTTTGGATCTGAGATCTCTTCTGAGGAGACCATGAAAGTTGTGCTGCTTTTACTATTAAGATCCATTTCTATTCAAAACCTATCTTCAGAAATTGTACATGAAATTATAAATCAAAATAGATTAGAATGAATTATTAATCCAGTGTCCAGGATTTTATTTCTCCTCCTAAAATAACTAGCAAATTCTGGTGCCCAAACCGCTACATAATTCTTCCACTTCTTTATAGAGTCAAAGTCCTCCAGAGAGTGTCCCAGAGCTGCACAATGTTCCTAAATGCTCCATTTTCCATATGAATCTTTTTTTTTTCACTGAGAGATATGAACAAACATGTAGTCTGGCAACTAAGTAACAACTACACCGCTCAGGGCCAGCTCCAGCATTTCTGCCGCCCCAAGCAAAAAAAAAAAAGCCGCGATCACGATCAGCGGCGGCAATTGGGGAAAAAAACGCGATCGGTGGCGGCAGTTCAGTGGCAGGTCCTTCGCTCCTAGAGGGAGTGAGGGACCTGCCGCCCCTGAATTGCTGCAGGTGCCACCCCTCTCCCTTGGCCGCCCCAAGCACCTGCTTGTTAAGCAGGTGCCTGGAGCCGGCCCTGACACCGCTGCAGATTCAGAAGCAAGGAATTTTTTCTGGTTTAGAGTGATATTATTAAATGTTGGTCAAATTCTCTTTTCCTGATATGCCCTTTTCTAAAGGTGTACAGTAGTGTTACTTAGTATTGTATTTTTATGACTCAATCTACTTTTGATCAGGACATTGTCCTTTATAACCCAAATTGGATGATGTTGAAATCCAGAGATCTATTCTTTTTTTCCTCAAAAGATCACATTTCTAATGCAGAGCAAATAAAGAAATGCACTAAGATAGCTCCATGTTAGTGCCTTGTGATCTATAATGGAGATTTTGTAATATCAGACAGCCCATATATTCAGTTGAGTTCTCTTTTCTAATTTGTTCAAAAACCCAAACAAATACAATATTTTTGAATGGAAAATTTGTTTTCACTAACACAAAACCATATTAAAAATATCTAGCTGTCTGGATTAAAGATCCACTGCTATGGAAAAGAAAAGAAAACAATGTAATGCAGGGGGCGGAGAGGAGAAGAGCTGGTAATGAATACAGTGAAATCCTCAAGACTCCTTAAAGATCTGCCACTACTTCTACAGCTGTGCAGAAGGGAGGAATTTGTGGGAAAAGCTACTTTACTACCATATACATCCACAGGCAGTCTCAACTGCCCACTGGCACCAATTTGTTTATTGGGAATAAGATGAAAATTCACCAACATAAAAAACTCAGAAAGTTTGTTTGGACTTTTAAGCCTGTTATAGATAATTTTGAAAAGTACTGGAACTCTAATAATTGTGCATCTTTGAAAATATCTAATGTAATGTGCCACATTATCCCTCAGGTAACTCAGAAGTCAGGATTAGACCGGGGATGATTTGGCTCAATATGTCTAGAAAGTCAGGATTTACAAGTACACTGCAGAGAAACATGCCATCTGAGACAGAGATGGAAAAACACAAGAAATCCTCAGATCAAAAAGATAATGTTACTTCCAAGAAGAAAATGGGATCTTTAAGCTCTGGGGAGCTGAGAATACCCAGGGGTTGATATATGGTTGTATTTACTGCCACAGGTCTGTATTCTGTGAGCAAGTGAAAATGGAATTGTAAGAGGTGAGATGACAGTTCCATATCTCTATCACATTCATCTTAAAGTGCAGTAATATATGATATAGTTATGATTTTTTTTCTAATAGCTCTGGACATACTTAGGCTTGTGAAGACTCTGTCTAAATGACCATAAAAATAGCATGAGTTAAAAAAGGGCTTTAAGGAGGCACAAAAATCTTGGTGAAAAATGGCTGCCAAAAAGAAAGAGATAAATACTTGGTAGCAGACTCACACACATAATGAACTATGAGGTGATGCAGAAATTTAATGCACATAATGCATTATTTACTTTAATTTAATGCACATTATTTAATTGACACATATTGTGAAATGGCAAAGCATAGGGCCCAATCTTATCCCTAAACCTACATGCAGACAGGATACTCCTTGCACAGAGGAGATATTCCTTGTGTAGATTTCCCCCTTCTGCAAGAAAAGTAGTCCAGTCACCTCCATGACATAATTGCTCCCTTCCCCAGAGACCTTCTGGCAGATGCTCTGCCAGTCATTTCCTTAAATACAGGTCAGGGGAGGAGTGGCTGGACTAGGTGTTGGACCAGTTACACTCATCATCCTCCACTCTCCAGCCTAAATTATCATTCTACAGATTCCCCGCAGTCCGAATCCATGCTACCAGGTCAGATGACAGAGACCTATAGTGGCACAAAGGGTTCAAGGTCAGACCCATACCTCGTTATGGTGGCAAATCCTGGATCCCAATGCAACAATAAATGAGGAGTCTCCACAAAAAAACCCATAAGTGATTCCATCAACAGCAGTCACCTTCTCCAGGGTTTTCATGCATGGGGGGGAAAGCAGGTAATCAAATCCTTAATTGATAAATTTAGATCTGTTTTGTGATACAAATTTACTTCAGGTGAGGAACATTAGACCATGAACTTCATGGAAGGAGAGGCAAAACCCACTGAGATCAACTTTCACTACTATGAAAGTGTTTTCATTCTCTCTTCCTAGTGCCCAGGAGCAATAAAGTTGAAGAGAGATCATAAGCAGAAATATAGATTTTTTCAATGTTCCCTGCCCTGCTATTCTGTCCATTTCTCAACATATTAGATATCTTAGTAAAACAACTTTGAATTCCCTTTGTTCCTTTTGGGGGAAATTCTATCTATAAAGTTGTGTATTCACAATAAGAACAGGAGTACTTGTGGCACCTTAGAGACTAACAAATTTATTTGAGCATAAGCTTTCGTGGGCTACAGCCCACTTCTTCGGATGCATAGAATGGAACATATATTGAGGAGATATATATACACACACATACAGAGAGCATGAACAGGTGGGAGTTGTCTTACCAACTCTGAGAGGCCAATTAAGTAAGAGAAAAAAAACTTTTGAAGTGATAATCAAGATAGCCCAGTACAGACAGGTTGATAAGAAGTGTGAGAGTACTTACATGGGAGATAGATTCAATGTTTGTAATGGCTCAGCCATTCCCAGTCTTTATTCAAACCTAAATTGATTGTGTCTAATTTACATATCAATTCGAGTTCAGCAGTTTCTCATTGGAGTCTGTTTTTGAAGCTTTTCTGTTGTAAAATAGCCACCCGCAGGTCTGTCATTGAATGACCAGACAGGTTAAAGTTTTCTCGCACTGTTTTTTGAGTATTATGATTCCTGATGTCAGATTTGTGTCCATTAATTCTTTTGTGTAGAGACTGTCCGGTTTGGCCAATGTACATGGCAGAGGGGCATTGCTGGCACATGATGGCATATATCACATTGGTAGATGTGCAGGTGAATGAGCCCCTGACGGTATGGCTGATGTGATTAGGTCCTATGATGATGTCACTTGAATAGATATGTGGACAGGGTTGGCATCGGGCTTTGTTGCAAGGATAGGTTCCTGGGTCAGTGTTTTTGTTCAGTGATGTGTGGTTGCTGGTGAGTATTTGCTTCAGGTTGGGGGGTTGTCTGTAAGCGAGGACAGGTCTGTCTCCCAAGATCTGTGAGAGTGAGGGATCATCTTTCAGGATAGGTTGTAGATCTTTGATGATGCGCTGGAGAGGTTTTAGTTGGGGGCTGAAGGTGACAGCTAGTGGTATTCTGTTATTTTCTTCGTTGGGCCAGTCTTGTAGGAGGTGACTTCTGGGTACTCGTCTGGCTCTGTCAATCTGTTTTTTTCACTTCAGCAGGTGGGTATTGTAGTTTTAAGAATGCTTGATAGAGATCTTGTAGGTGCTTGTCTCTGTCTGAGGGATTAGAGCAAATGTGGTTGTATCTTAGAGCTTGGCTGTAGACAATGGATCTTGTGGTGTGTCCTGGATGGAAGCTGGAGGCATGTAGGTAAGTATAGCGATCAGTAGGTTTCCGATATAGGGTGGTATTTATGTGACCATCACTTATTAGCACAGTAGTGTCCAGGAAATGGAGCGCTTGTGTGGATTGATATAGGCTGAGGTTAATGGTGGGATGGAAATTATTGAAATCATGGTAGAATTCCTCAAGGGCTTCCTTTCCATGGGTCCAGATGATGTAGATGTCATCAATGTAGCGCAAGTAGAGTAGGGGCGTTAGGGGACGAGAGCTAAGGAGGCGTTGTTCTAAGTCAGTCATAAAAATGTTGGCATACTGTGGGGCCATGCGGGTACCCATAGCAGTGCCACTATGTATTCACAATGTTATAGTAATATTACATCAACACCAATACCCTGAAAGTGCACAAGGAAATGTTTATAAATCCTCCCATTTTCATTTCATAGTACCATACTTTGATTGATGTAAGAACATTAGGAATCTTAAGATAACATAAAGGCCAGTAAGCCAAGAAAACCTATTTATTAATGTAAAAAAAAGACACAAATAAGCACCTTATTAATAAAATGAAATGCAGATTTGTCATATATTTTTCATCCATATCAGCTTTCACTTCTCTATGATTTTTGTGCATAACTAGACTTCCAAAGTACATTTGTGGGTTTTTTATTTATTTATGATTAATTTCTGCACAATACATTCTGGCTACCAACTTTCAAAAAAGATTACTGAGGAAAAAATACAAATCTCAAGAGACTGTGGAAACAGATTTAAATACAGAGGTTTCCAACAGAAAGATGCATTCGGTGACATAATTTGGATCTTCTTTTTATAGAAGTACAGGTAGAATATACAACAGGTTGACTCTGTGCAATCTTACCATGTGAAATACATGTACAAAACAGAGTAGGTTGTGCTTATCTAGAAACAAGACACCTGGACTCCAATCCTAACTTTAGGACTGTTCAATAAAGTCAAGACTTGGAAGACAAGGAATTACTCTAGTAGCCTATCTCCTAACTAGGGGTGGCTGGAAAATAAAAATTTCATCTCACGAAAATTGAGGTTTCATATATTCGTTTTGTTCTGCATCAGAACAAAACCAGGACCCTTTGAAAATGTTCATGAAAAACAAGAAACAGAGATACTCCAGAATAGCCAAGAGTGCAATGTCTAGGTCTCTCTTCTGGAGTGTGGGAAACTCAGGATCATGTCCCTGCTCTGAATCAGGCAGAGTGTTGGTTTTGATGAACTGTCACTTCCTGTTAAAAAAATTAATTGAACATTTGCCAACTAGCTCTACATCTAACCATCTTACCACCACTACCTTATTTTATACATTTTATTTTGTTTTATACATCTATTGGCCCCTAACTCAATTACTTTTCACTAACACCAGCAAGTGTCACCAGCCTCTGTCACAGTGTCATCCATATATCTCCCACCCAACAGTGAAATCCTTTATTCACAGAAATGAATTACTCACTAGATATTGAACTGATTAAAGCATGCAGGCGCCCAGTGGCTGGTAAAGTATGTCTCCATTGGGAAAAAGGCAGCTGGAAGATTAAGGGAGTTAGCCATCTGGTTCTCTACAAAGAAGAACCAGCAATGGGAGGAACACAGCATGTCACCAACAGCACTGCTAGCTCTTCCTCTGCCTGGACCCTGCCAGACGAGCATCATGACCCTGGAGGCTTCCACCCAGATCCTGGTCTTGACTAGTTGGAAATGCAGTCTGAATGTCCATGCTGACAAAAGGCAGGCAGGGGGAACTAGCCAGTATGACAGGTGTCTGTTGGTGGAGTCCCTTAAGAAGCAGTTATGAAAGCTGCAAGAAAAGATGGCTGATCAGTGTAACATCTGGAAATGTGAGTATGTCATCGACAGAATACAAGTGGAAACCTCTGGGATGGAGGATGCTAGCCAGCTACAGATGAATACAGCAGCACCAGAAAAGGAAGGAGAACTGGCTGTTATATGGCAAGGAGACTTGCTGAGGGCACCTTGGGCAGTAGACAGTGCTCCACCATTCACATAGGTTCCCAATCCATAGAAGAATCAGTATGCTGCACTGGCAATAGGAGTTGAGGAGCAAACCCAATGACTGATGAGGAAGAAACACCTGCCCCCAAGGCTGGGAGACTCACGCTCACAGCACCCAGGAAGAAGAGATTTAGGGTGCTGTAGGTTCAGAACTCCCATCTGAGGGGGACAGAGGCCTGATGATCTAATTTTATGTCCTGATAGGCATGCTGCCTGGCTAGAGTGAGGCACATCCATCCTTCTGATTACCACCTCATGCTGCTCATTCATGTGGGCTCTACTGAAACTACCAGGTATTAACCTGAGCAGATCAGCAGTGACTACAGGGCTCTGGGAGTAAGGTGAAGGTGTCAGGGGCACAGGCTCTGTTCTCATCCATCCTCCCAGTTGGGGATAAGGGCCCAGACAGAGACACACAAATCCTAGAGAGGAATGCATGGTTGTGCTGATGGTCTCAACAGGAGGGTTTTGACTTTCTCGAGCAAGGGATGCTGTTTTGGCAAGAATGTCCATGGGAAGACATGGGATTTACCTGACCAAGTAGAGGAGGAGCATCTTCTCTCACTGACTCACCAACCTAGTGAGGATGGCTTTAATCAAGGCTGAAAGTGGGCAGGTGACAAAACCCCACAGGTAAGCATAAAAAAGACAGCCTTAAGTGAAGGCTAGAAGTTGGAATGAGACATGGAATTTTACAATAGGGTCACATGAGCAATAAGAGGGAAATCAGTGGGGGAAATCTACTCATCATCTTAGATATCCATAGAGAAATGCAAGGAGTATGCAGAATTAATAGGAATAACTGGAAGTATTAGTCCATAAGTTAAATTATGACTTAGGTGTCATCTCAGAGACTAAGTGCGATAAATTTCCTGACTGGAATATTGGTATAGAGGTATATAGCTTTTCAGGAAGGACAAGCAGGATAAAAGTGGGAGGAGGTGTTGTATTATACATCAAAAATATATACACTTGTGTTGAGGTCCAGAAGAAGGTGAGAGGCAGACCACTTGAAAGTCTTTGGGTAAAGATAAAAGGGGTAAAAAATAAGGATGACATCATTGTAGGGGTCTACTATAAACCACCAAATCAGGAGAAGTGGTGGATGAGGCATTTCTAGCACAAATAACAGATATATCCAAAACACAAGACCTGACAGAAATGGCGTATTTTAGCTACTCAGACAGCTGTTGGAAAAGTAATTTGGCAAAACATAAAATTTCCAGTCAGTTATTTGACAAATTGGGTACAATTTGTTTCAGAAACTTGAGGAAGTAAGAAGGAGGACAGCCATTTTAGACTTCATTCTGGCCAACAGGGATGAATTGGTAGTGAATCTGAAGATGGAAGGTAATTTGGGTGAAAGTAATCATGAAATGATAGATTTCATGATTCTAAGGAAAGGAAGGAGTGAGAGCAGCAGAATAAGGACAATCGACTTTAGAAATTGTGATGTGTCCAGAGAAGATCAGCAAAAAAGATACAAGGTCTAGAAAACATGGCCTATGATGGAAGACTGAAAAAAATGGGTTTATTTAGTCTGGAGAAGAGAAAATTGAGAGGGGATATGATAACAGTTTTCAAGTACATAAAAGGTTGTTACAAAGAGGAGGGGGAAAAATTCTTCCACATTGAAGAATCTTTTCCCCACAGTTGATCCAGGCATGGTAGGAGACACTGATTCCTCCAGGTGCAGTGTTTTCCTAAGGCTTAGCCTATAATTTAATTTGTCCTTGATACATTTTTCCATACTCAAGAGATGCACTTTAGCAAAGCAAAAGATATTCTTGGCTAAATACGCATACTCTGTCTTCTTACCAAGACAGAGAATAAACATGCTGCTATGTCTATTCTGGGTAGGCTACAGTCTCCTTAAATAATTGAACTGCTTCCAAAATCTCTTTTCTTTTAAAAAAAAATTCTCACATTGTCACTTTGCAGTTATACTATAGTAGACCTTTCAGTGGGTGAGGTGTTTGGATGGGTCTGGTAACTGCAAGAATTCTTGGCTTATAGTTAGGGATTTGTCAGCGGTTTGTTAAGAACCTTCTCCTCTCCACCCTATCTTTGGAGTATGGTCACAGAACAGGGTTATATGTCATGGAGCATAGTGCTAGTTCCCCATTTTTCAAATCAGGCTGCAGGGTCATCCCTGTCCCACTTCCACGTTTCATCTATGGGAATGAATCTGGTTCTCTCCTCCAGAATAAATACATAGAACCCCACCATGACTGAAGTCCCTATAGCCACACTTGTGGTGGCACTCTGTGCTCCCACACGGCATATCTGTTTGGCTGGCAATATTTTCTGGAGGTGAGAATTGGCATACAATGATGGTGATGCTATTATCACTGTGGCTGTGTCCCCAAGCAGTTTCCAGAGTTACAGCAGTACAAGAAATTGCACAGTGAGAAAGAACACTTCCAAATAATTATATCCTGCCATTCTGTTGTTTCTGCCACTTCATTTTTATAATGACTGCTCTGGCTTTCCCATCTCATTGCTGCTCATCCATCTGATTTCAAACACACACACAGAGAGAGAGAGAGAGAGAGAGAGAGAGAGAGAGAGAGAGAGAGAGAGAGAGAGAGAGAGAGAGAGAGAGAGAGAGAGAGAGAGAGAATTTGCACATGATTATATATAACAAATCACTAGAAAAGAAGATAATTAGTTTAGACAAAAATCACTTCCAATGACAAAGGATTAAAAAAAACCCCAGTAGAATGAATAGCACTGAAGTCTCACTGGGGTTGACAAATTACATTATAAAATAACACTCTGAGACCAATTTATAAACTACTGTAATGTTAAATAGTTTTTGAAAGACAATGGCCCAAAGCCACAGTCAACAAGAATATTATTAATTACTCAAACTCTACAGTCTTGTATTATGATGTGGTCTAAAACCTTAGACACAGTTCAGAAGACAGCTGATTAGCCTGACACAAGAGCCCATACTTGGAGAGGTTGCAATGCTTTTTAGTACCTTTATTAGAAAAAAATGAACTTATAGCTGAATGATTGAAGAAGAGGTGGAATTTGATGAATATTTTTGTAACAGGTGCTGTGGAAGGTCTGGAAACTTGGTTCTGGAAAGTACATACTTTAAAATGATTTTGAACCTTCAGGTTGTGCCAACAGCTAACCTATTGACTGCATGATCTTCCTGGGCCTTATTCTTCCATCCCTATTTGCTCTGAATGGTGCTGTGCTCTCAGACTAGTCCCATTGACTTCTGGGAATAGAACCAAGCCCAGAAGCAGGGAACCACAACCAGCTATTTTAGAGCTCCTGCTGGGTGCAGCTAAGAATGCAGTTCCCCCTGATCAAGCTTGAAGTGATGCATCCCTTGTGCAGGTGTTTGTTTTAATGAATACTGCATGCCTGAATACACTACCTGGAATTGCTTTTCCTATTAAATGTAGCAACCAGGAGGTTATACTTTGTGGGATGAATATAGATTAGTGCAGAATGTTCAGTACAGAAAGCTTCATCCTCAATTGTAAAGACAGGTTAGCAAATCAAATGAGGTTATTAAACAGAGGAATGCAATACCATATTGCAATTGGATGTTGGAGAAGAAAGTATTTGGTATCCCAACATATTCAATGTCTCCAGGAAAATGATCAAAGTTCCCCTAAGCCAATGGGTCATCAGCATGATATGGTTAAGCCACATCAGTTTCATAGTCAACAGTATACAAAGGAGTGATGTGACCCGCAGCACATCTGACTGCACTAACCCAATGGATCAGGTACCCAGTTTTTAGCTGGGTGAACTGGAGATGGGCTTTGAGTATGCACTTGAAACCACAAACTTCAGGATTGTAGTCATAGTCAAGTGCCTTAACCTCTCAGCCACTGCACCTCTGTTGCCATTAGCCTCCAATTCCTATTATCCCCACTATCACTGGAAATTGATGAGTCTTTGCACATCCCACAAGATGCTGAGGATCAGACAAGATCAGGCATCCTGTGTATTTCGTGTAAGTATCAGTTTCAATAGCTCAGACAATTTATGGAATTATTTAAATATAATTGGAAAATGATCATTATGCCTGAATTTGAAAGTAGAGGAATAAATAAGATTGATTTATTTCTATGGCTGGCTATTGATTGTGGTATAACTATACACAGTTTAGGATTAAATAGTATACTGAGATTGCTAATTGATCACAAAATGTATCAGAAATATCCCATCCCATCTCCTAGAACTGGAAGGGACCTTGAAAGGTCATCAAGTCCAGCCCCCTGCCTTCACTAGCAGGACCAAGTACTGATTTTGCCCCAGATCCCTAAGTGGCCCCCTCAAGGATTGAACTCACAACCCTGGGTTTAGCAGGCCAATGCTCAAACCACTGAGCTAGCCCTCCCCTCCATATATACAGGAGTTGCAGGATGCTTGGGACTGGAGCAACTGTGCTTGGGAATGAAGAGAGAAATGAATTTGCTATGAATAAGGCTGCTGTTCTCCATTCAAATGTGTAAGTCTAATGCTGATGAAAACCCCACTCAAGCAGTACAGCTACAATATAAAGATTAAAGTCACATGGTACAATAAATGACTCTGTATCATGGTTCACGTATTTACATGACTATTGTAGGGAAAAAGCTGAAAATATGATGAAAAAATATGCTAGGTAATGAACTATGTGTTGTTGTAGATTGTCTGATTAGTTAAGGACAAAAAAGGATTTTTCAGAGACCTTGTTAGAAGAAAGAGAGTCATTAAGAAATATGTTTAAAGGGTTTGCAGCACTAATGTGGGGCTTGCCTACACAATACCAGAGTGCAAATGTTGTTTGAGGTCACATCTTATTTTTATAGGAAGGTATACATTGGAAATATTGTGTTGTCTGGGTTATTCAATGTGCCTTCTCTTTTCTTTGTTTGTCTTTGAACTTGCAAGCAATTGAGGCCAGGGGCAGTCTTTCTTTTGTTATTTGCAAAGCACAGAACAATTGTTGGTTTCTACAAAGTAACAAATAGTCATAACAAAGTGGAATGTGCACAGGGAAAGTTATAGTTGACACCAGAGCCCTGCAACCAGATCCAAACCCAGCAGGACCCAACTATAAGAGTTGGAGTCAGGTCAAGTGGGAAAAACAACTGGACATATTTAGAGCTGGGTTGGCTCTCCTCCTCATGCCCACGGGATTGGTGTGGCTGTCGCTGTGTGGCCTCTATTCCACCAGCCCCTGCCACCTTTCTACCCTGCATGTGCTGCAGAGTGAGTGTGCCGAGAAGTTGCAACACCTCTCACTCTACAGCACACAGAGTGCAGCAAGGGTACTAGACAGCAGGGCACACAGCCACTCCTATGGGAGAGGAGGAGACCCAACCCCAGAGACAGGTGGTGGTGCTAACTCAGGTTGGGGGAAAGGGTTGGGGTTAGGTCAGAAACATGGGCATAGTTTGGGGAGGACAGGGGGGTATTGTCCCCCCCAAATAGAGATGAGACATGGGGGGCATAAGGGGTTATATTCCACTGCCTCCCCTCCCCCACAATTTCTGAAAGCATCAACCTGCCCAGGGCTTGCTCTGCTCGGCCTGCTGTGGGGTGGGGCTCAGTTGTTCCCACACTGCTCCTCACCCCCAGCACATTTCCAGCTCACTTAGCCCCTCTCCCTGCAAATCAGATCCAGGCAGGGAGTGGAGGGGGACCGAGAAGCTTCTCCTGTCAGGTGAGGGAGAGTGGCCACTCTAGCTCACTGACTGTAGAGCTGGACGCCACCTCCTGGGTCCTAGTGCTGGTGATCTTCCCCTTCAATGTGTGCTGGGTTCCCTACATGGACATCTTCCTGTTTTCTGTTACAATGATGGGTGCCTGTGGTGAGAGCAGGGCAATGGTGGGGTGGGGTGGAGAAGATGCAGTGGGAAGAGAAGGGAATGGGGAAAGGGGAAGGGTATGTGGGAGGGAGAGGAGGGATATGGGCAGGGGACAGTGGTGAGAGGAAGTGGGAGGGGATGGGGCAGAGGGAAGTGAGGAAGGGGGATGGGATGGGAAAGAGATGGGAATAGGGGAATGTGGGAAGGAAGCAGGAGCCTGGCATCCCCTCGGCAGCTGCAGCAGCTGGGGCTCCCCGGTTAAGGTGGCCCACCCCACCCCCATCACTGGCAGCAGGTACCACTCCAGGTCAGGGGAGACAGCCAGGGGACACACATATGCACACCGACCCATCTCCTCCCCCAAATATAGCAGTCAAGTTACGCTTATGATCAGAAAATAACTTGACCCTCTTTGGCTCTGGTTGGGTGGGCTTGGTCCAGTTGAGGTCTGATCAGGCTTACAAAATAGTCCTAGAAGATTTCTAGTTGGCAGTCTCCACCTTGCAGAATTGCTGCTTGATCAGGGAAGCAGGGCAAGGAAAAGTGTCTGAGAAAACCATTGTTATTGCTTTACGTCCAGTCTAGCAAATAATGCTTAATTTTATCCATGAGAAGCTCCCATTGAACTTAATGGGACTACCCAAGTGTGTAAAGTTATGTAGATGCATGCTCGCTGATTCACTGCCTTACACTGTTACTATATAGTTATTTTACATTGTGTCAGATTGCCCACAATCAAACCATGTGGTCTTAGACTTGTGAAAATGTCCATTTTACATGTGCATTATTTTACAGTAATATATTTCTAGTACAGTTTCTTAAGAACTCAAAATATGTGTTAACTTCACTTGTGGTTTAAATTATTTAGGTATGGTTAATATTTAAATATCAATAAGGGTCCAGTGAATCTAATTTGAACATGAGTGGCGGGTAAACTGGCAGTTGGGGGAGGTTAGCCCCTGCCCCTTCCCCTTCTGCTCGAGGCCCCACCACTTCCCCTCCCATTGTGCCCCCTCCCCCACTGGAGCCCAAAGCGGCAGAGCCCCACCACAGCCAGTGCCCCCCCCCCCACCTCAGGCCAGCCCCCTGACCCCAGCCCCGGAGCACCACCACAGTGCCCCCTACCAGAGTGCCAGGCAGGCACCAGCCGTAGCTTCCCCAAGTTCTTGTGGCAGGCCGTCCTGCCCCAGCCAAACCCCAGCCTGGGCCACGAAAGAGCGGGAACTCACAGGCACTCCTGGGCCCGGAGCCACACTCAGCCTCCCCCAGCCTATGATACCCATGAATCACCCATGAATTTAAACCATTAAAAGGACATGTCAGACTTAAAAGGCAATTGCTAAACAGATCAATTTCATGCTTTGGGCAGGAGGCTGGACTAGATGACCTCCTGAGGTCTCTTCCAATCCTAATCTTCTATGATTCTATGATGATACCTTAATAAGCAAAGTTGTGACTGCTATGCATGAAGGTACACATTTTCAAATAGTTATGAGCAAAAGTGTCTGCACACTTTTGTGGATGCCCATTGAAAATGTTAGGTCTGAATTCCCCACGGAACTTTAAGTAACATTAGGGGTTGTCCCAGTGTTCTTGGCCAGAATTTCTCCTTCCCACACGATTGTTCAGTAGACTGCATACCAGATGGATTTCAGAAGTGGCTGCCTTTCAGCGGTGCTTTATAGCTATTTTTTTCAAATATTATGATAAGAGAACAAGGGTCTGCTTGCTTCCTGTTCCTCTCTGACCAGTTTCTTCCCATTTGCTTGCAGAGAGGAGTGTCCATACAGTAGGGACTCCATCAGGTCTGGACCCAAGATCTCAGGAGGCTGAGCAAGGGGCATGGTGGTGTTGGGATACATATATATATATCCGTGTATAATCCATATATCCTTGTAATATTTTATAAACCATTTGAAGCCCAGTGTGGATGAAGTGTGTTTGACGTGAGTTGCGTGTTTACAACCGAAGCAAGAATTTGAGGTTTTAAGCGGTCAAGAGCTGTTTGTGCAAAACAACTTTGTTATGTTTATGAGAAAGATGGAGAAAAACCAGATAAGTAAATAACACTGGGGGCATTGCTATGATAATGTATCTGTTGCAATGTACCTGTTGCAATGTATCTGCTGCTGTTGTAAACAAGAACTGGGGAAAGAAGAACATCTTGGGTCATAGTGACCTGCCTGGGGCTGTTTCTAAACATCTTGGATTATGACAGTTTGCCCAGAACTATCTCTTTGAAATTGTGGGTGAAGGGCCCAAACAACTGATGATGTGATGGAATGGATTATAAAAATATGTGTGATACACTCGCAATTTGGATTCGTTCATGGATCCAGAGCCCTCTTGAATTAAGATGTGGTAATGGTGGCTCCCTGTAACTTGTGATCAGACTGAACCTCAGCTGGCCATTGGCACTTCATTCTGACTTTCGGACTCTGGTGTAGTATGCTTGGGATATGAACATGCAGTGAGTGAGGTTCATTTTGTAAGCAATAAAGAGTATTCAGAGTATTATATATCAACACTGTGTACAGTATGTGCCTGCTCCCCTATTCCTGTTGTGGGTCTAACACTGGAAAGGTCTTGTACTTCTTAACCACTCTGCCTGTCCATGTTAGACAAATGTGTGCTATCATTTTTAATGCATTGTGCATGTGCTAAATGTGATTTTTCAATAGTTCAAATCTTAGCCAAATCATAACCAGACTTCACTGGCATACTCAAATGTACTGGTACTTCTGCTAAGAAGTTATCTCCAGGCCATATTTTATTCATAATGGGGAAAGTGTATTTTTCCAACTCTCCCCATTATAGCATAGTGATAGCTCTCACTGCATAAAAATGCCTTTCACTATTCCAGTGAAAACTGGTTATGAACCACTGAAGGTTTTGCTCTGTGAATGCACCTTGCATTGATAATATTATGCTGTGAGTATTTAGGAGCAGGGAGTGTCACTGACTATATGTTTGTACAGTGCCTGCCTTAATGAGTTTGAGGCCTCTAAATGCTATGTAAAAATGTTATATAGTAATGATATCATTATTAATATTAACAGCAACAATAATACACATGCTCATACTCACATACTCATAAAACACGCAGATAAGGAAAATTTAAACTTTCCAAATAATCTCACTTTCAAGCACTGGGAAATTTCAGCTTCAAAATGATAAAGTTTTGAAAATTAAAGGGGTGTGAAGGCCAGAGGTCAGAGTGCAAATTATGCAACAGTAATTATCTAAATATAATCTTTGCAAAGTGCTTTGGGAGCCTGTAAAGCTATGGCCTGTCCCTTTGTACTCCCTTGTAGACCTGTACTTTACCCCAACTGGGGCACAAACTGTTTCCCCTAAAGCATCTGGGCCAGGGGAAGCCAAAACAAACTAAACCAAATAAATATGTTTCATTTAATAAGCTTTCAGGGAAGTAACAAGCAGTTCATAAAGTCTTCACTTCAGGATCCTGTCTCAGGGCTCCCAAACTTAAAGTCCTCAAACAAAGTCTGATGGACTATAAGGAAAATTTAAATTGGTAAGGCTTGTCTTCTGGTGCCAGAAAGAGATACCACCATATCTTGTAAACTAGTTTTATAGGATTTCCCCAGCTTCTCCTGCCACCCCTCCTCCTTCCTAAACTCATCTTCCTAAGGGCCTCCTTGATTACTCCTAAGGTGTCCCTGGATGTTGGCTCCAGCCTGTTCCTTAAAGGGGGGAGGGTGTACATTCCTTATCATACCTTGCCTGCCACAGAACCTTTCCAGGTGCTAGGGAAAATTTTACCTTCTGCCCATGCCTATATTGGGGAGCCCATCAGGGCAATTTTCCTAGATGACTTCACTATGGCTGCTGGTCCAGCCACCTCCCTTTGACTATATCCTCCAGCCAGAAGGGCACTGCCAGCTTAGCATCCCCAACAAAGTCTGCAAGACCCTTGGCCATATTTTTTTTCTCATCACATATGTAGAGACCAGGAGTTGTGTTTTCCAATGTGCTATGTAGCTCATCTGGCAAATACACTCCTTCATAGTTCTCAACACATTGTTAAGTCCGAACAAACTCTACATCTTGTAAGGCAATGGGTCCAGCTGCACAGGAGATAATCAAGAGCACCTGGCTTGCACCTTTGGTAAACTAGCATAAGGCTGTCTTCCAGTCTCTTTGTGATCAGCCTCCCAGGAAACATTCACAGGAACATCCTTCTGAGTTAAGGGTCATCATTCATCCAGCCTAACTTCCTGTTACGGTTTTGTATCACTACAAACTGCAGTATTTTTCCAGCTGTCTTCAGAAAAGGACTTCTGATAGCCCATTTCCTATCCAGGAGTTGGAACTGGAAGGGCTTGAAGAAACCCGAGAGCCTGAGAATGATTTGCTCCAGAATGAATTGCAGAGCATGACCAATGTGGCTAAAAAGATAGAAGAGTGTATATGAGACTTACAAGCCTGCGGCTCTGCATAGAAGAAAGTGAGAAAGGAGATATTAAACTCAGACAGAAAAAAACCCTCAGCTCCTGTAACAAGTTGAGGCACCAGAGGAATACATACAATGCCTCCAGAAGGGGAAGAGATACACTATGAGCCCTAGTGCATGCAATGAGATGGAGAGCACAGAATAACTTACTAGAAGGCTGGTGTCTGTACAAGTGAGTGGAGTGATGACTTGAATGTTCTAACAGACATTGCAAAGACAAGTGAGTATCATCCATCAAAGGACTGCACTAATATGGAGGTTGTGTCTAAAACAAAAACTCTGGTTCTTCAGGGGCAGACCCAACTTACATGCTCCTCTTGGAGACAGTCAAGTATTAGACAGACATCTTTGTGTATTACAATCACATACATTCATACGGTAATTACTTAATTACAAGCTGTCAGAAAATGATTGAAGTTATTTATAATATGTTTGTAATTACATAATTTGGCATAATTACAGTTATAAAAAGAGTACATGCTAATTGGATATAATTTATTTTCTCAGTTTTCATGAAAAATAGTTTTACAATTAAGAAATGAGAATAAATGTTTAGTCCTTCCTGTGTACCAATGTATTACTGTAAATCAAACAGAAAAACAAGGCCAGATCATCTGAAGTTTTTCATTCAACTCACGTGGTTAAAGCATGAGGGATCAGGCTCCCTGGTGGCAACTGGGACTTTAATAGTTGTGAGGTGCAATCTATAGTTTGGCCTTCAAATGTACTTTGCCCCCTGATTTTTACATTTATAATTCTGTAAAAATTATTTGATTGATCCTGAAAAATGAATCATTAAACAATGTGCATGTCAAATCCCCCTCCACTGTGAATTCACTTGGCTAAACTACAACTTTATCATAAAGAAGGACTGAGATAAAAACTGTAGATGGGGGAACATGAAAAGTTTGCAGACTGGACCCTGACTCTGCAATCTGTTCCTCTTGAACACACTTCTAATGAAATCAATGGTGCTCCATATATGGTATGTCTACCGTATAACAAGAGGTGTGATTCCCAGTATGGATAGGCAGAGAATCCCTACAGTGAAGAATTATAATATATGGTCCAATTGTTAGGGTCCTGGTTACAGAGTATAGAGACCAGGCTCAATTCCTTGTTCTGCCACAGACTTCTTGGATGACATTTAATCTCTCTTTGTGCCTCAGCTTGTCTTCTGCAAAACCAGCAAAATAGTACTTGGCTACCACCCAGGAGCATTGTGAGGATTCATACATTGAAGATTGTGAGGTGCTCAAATACTATCATAATAATGGCCATATAAGGACTCAAAAGATGGACTCCGAAAGCCTGATTCTTCAATGCTTCATCATGCTGGATAGTACTTCCACAAGTAATCCCATTCCTTACTCGGTATGCATAAGAGGTGCCAAGTCCAGCCCCCAGCTATATAACACATATATGTGTACATATACATAAGCAAAATTATTAGGTATACTGCATTATCAACTACTGTAGACCCACAAGATCTCTTGCTAAACTAAACCAGGAAAGCCCTACTTCTCCCCTCTCTGTGCTCTCCATCCTTTTGATAGACAAAGGCAGAGTGTGAGTGAGTTAGAATACCAGCCCATTATCAGGAAAAACACCGACAACGTGCTCCTTGTGGTCCAGGACCCGGGCGACTTGGTGCCGGTGGAGGCTTGCCAGACCATCTATTCGGCAGCCTCCTCCGCCCGGGTCAACTGGGTCAAGAGCTCTGGCCTGGTGGTAGGGGACAGGTGGCAGGTGAGTTCCCCCCCCACCCGCGCTTCAGGCCATCAGGTGGAGCGCGGGTCCGCTGCTCTATCTCGGCATTTACCTTTCTGCCATGCATCCGTCTCCGCCGGAGAACTGGCTAGGTTTAGAGGGCAGGGTGTCGGAGCAGCTCCGGAAATGGACAGGACTGCTCCGGTGTCTCTCCCTTCGAGGGAGAGCACTGGTGCTCAATCAACTAGTCCTGTCCATGCTCTGGTACCGGCTCAACACCCTGGTCCCGGCCCCGGGTTTCCTGGCCACCCTCCAGACGTCGATTCTGGAGTTCTTTTGGTCAGGACTGCACTGGGTCTCTGCGGAGTTCTCCATCTACCCCTGGAGGAGGGAGGGCAGGGCCTGAAGTGTCTGCATGCTCAGGTCCACGCCTTCCGCCTCCAGACCCTGCAGAGGCTCCTTTATGGTGCAGGTAGTCCAGCATGGAGCGTATTGGCGCACGCCTTCCTGTGCCACTTCCGAGGGCTCCAATATGACCAGCAGCTCCTTTGTCTCCATCCGAGAGGTCTTCCGCGAGGCCTCTCCGGGCTGCCGGTCTTCTACCAGGACCTCTTCTGGACCTGGAAACTGTTCTCAGTGACCAGGTCCGTGGCGGCCACCGTGGGGGCAGATCTCCTCGCAGAGCCCCTGCTACACAACCCCCAGCTCCGTGTGCAGGTGGCGGAGTCCCCCATGGTGCACCAGAGGTTGGTCCTGGCAGAAGTCACCAAAGTCGGAGACCTCCTGGACTACGACCGGGGAGACTGGCTGGATCCCCTGACGCTCGCTCAGTGCATGGGGCTCTCCAGACCTTGTACTCCCCGGCGCGTACTTCAGGAGGTGAGGGCCGCTTTGCCACCCGCTGCTCAGGACTATCTCGACCGGGTCCTGCGAGAGGGCACGCCCCACCCACCCTCCACTCTGAGCCCTCCAGACTTTTTCATCAGGCTCCTGCCCCGTGGACCCAACCGGCCCCCTTCCCGTCCCTTCGCCATGAGCCGGCTGCACAATCTGCAGCCGGTTCTGTTCCGGACCGTGCCAAGGAAACATCTATACACACTCGTGCTCCATGTTCTTCATGTCCTCACCCTTGCGTCCCGCCCTGACACGAAGTGTTGGGACCTTCTGCCACCTCTGGAGGGTGAGGAGCCCCGGTGGGCCAGCCTTTATTCTGCTCTAATCCCGAAGCCCACCGGGGACATCAGTTGGCAGCTCCTTCACGGAGCCATGAGCACGGGCATGTACTTGGCACGGTTTACCCCTATCCCAGATACCTGCCCCTTTTGCGGCGTGAGGGAGACCCTGGCACATGTTTACCTGGAGTGCGCCAGGCTGTAGCCCCTATTCCGGCTCCTCACGGATATTTTGTTAAGATTTTGGTTGCACTTTTCTCCTCACCTTTTTATTTATGCACTCCCTATCCATCACCCCACAAAGTCACGGGACCTCCTGGTCAACCTCCTCCTGGCCCTAGCGAAACTGGCCATTTATAAAACCAGAGTGAGGAGGTTGGCCGATGGAGTCTCCTGTGACTGTGGGGCCTATTTCAGGTCCTCCGTTCGTTCACGTATCCGGGCAGAGTTCCTCTGGGCAGCGTCTGCTGGCTCCCTTGATGCCTTTGAGGAGCAGTGGGCGCTGTCCGAGGTTCTCTGCTCGGTGTCCCCGTCTGGTTCACTTCGTTTGACCCTTTGTCTTCACTCCTGTCTCTGTTCTTTTATTAGTTGTCCCCCGTAATTTTTTGCTCTCCAGGTCCTGTGGACCCTCCCCTTAGGCTGGGGGGGGGGAATCCTTTAGCAGGGGATCCAAAGCCTGCCCACTTCCTGGATCCCAATGGATCAGGAAAAACAGAAAACTCAAGTATTTCTGCAACTGGTTGTGTGGCAGGATTGAAAACAATGCCTCTGCTGTGGCACCTCCTGCCTCTCTGCTGTGTTTGGGAATTCTGGC
The DNA here is from genome assembly GCF_011386835.1 of Chrysemys picta bellii. Taxonomy (NCBI): domain Eukaryota; kingdom Metazoa; phylum Chordata; order Testudines; family Emydidae; genus Chrysemys; species Chrysemys picta. The sequence continues at coordinate 54,466,902 of NC_088793.1, read as the reverse complement.
TCCTCTCCTTCTTTGGGAATGGTGGATCTTTGTATTTGATGAGAGGATGGCCCGAGGGATATGATCCTTTATTCAAATATCTTAGTGTGATATGCTTTACAAGTTTTCATATAAGCTGTAATTAAATATCCTAATTATATACTACTCTTAAATTAAATTAGCTCTTCCCTAATAGCTATCAGTTGTTGCAGTAAATTAGCACAAATAATAGAAAACTAACCAACCGTATTATTACATTTTTGTTTGATTTTTTCTCCTTCAGAATGTCAAAATAATTATGCACATAAAGGAAAAATGAGCATCCATGTAAACTTGCTTTCTATTTTTAAAATGCATATTGCACATGCTTTTCTCTTAATCAAACAGGACACAATGTCTGATCTTTCTTCCACTAAAGTCAGTGGTAAACTTATCATTGACTTCAACTCTAGCAAGATCAGTTTTATACTGTATTTTCTGTCATTAGCCAGAGATATTGTGACTGTTGGGCATCAGTTGTTATTTTTTTCAACTATGATGCAAAGTATAGTTCTGTGAGAAAATACTTATATAGGGGACAGGAAACTTCATGAAGTTTCCCTCAGGAAGTTTCCTTTGCATTCTTCCACTGGCCAGGGTTTGCCTCCTCTTTCAAGTAGCCTGGAATTCAGCACCTAATACCTGCAAGACATATTTGCTCTGACCCTCTCATAGGGCTAAACTTCACCCTCCAACTTCCTGAAATCATGACTGTAAAGAGGTACACTTTGAAGAGTAGTCCATCATGGAGAGTGATCCATGAGAAAAGCAATGTAGCCTTAGGCAGATCTCCTTTGTTCCTGATCGCTGTGTGCATGATCAGATGATGATGTGCATCTCTGGCATTAATCTTGGCCTGCCAGCTGTTCCCCTGATGTTTGTAATTATGAGGTGCTAAGATACTATGATAAGGGCCATATAAGGACCTAGATGGATGGGAGCATGATTGCCACTGTTCAGTTGACAATTCACTTCATTTCTTTACAACAGGTAGGAGCAGTGACCATCCCTGAAAGGGGTGCAAAAGCTGAACAACTAGTTGTCTTCTTCCCTTCCTGGGCAGAGATGCTGACAGTAGACTACACCTGTTTCTAGTTGTTTTGGAGACAAAGGTGCATCTGCCTGTGGATTCAATTAGTTCAAGGACAGTGGGAGTTCTTTTGGAGAACTTCTTTTCTGTCCTCTCTGGCATTTCTGCCCTTCTTTTCTTTAGAGATAAGGTGGGTAAAGTAATATATTGTAATGGACCAACTTTTGTTGGTGAGAGAGAGAGAGATTGTCTCTCTAATATCCTGGGATTGACATGGCTACCACAGCACTGCATACAACAATGGAAAATATCTGTTTTTCTTTGTCCTTTGTCTCTCTTAGGTATCTTGCTGATGAGAGTTGGAAACAGAAGTAGGAGCAGCAAGCTTGTTGAACATTTTTGTCCTCCATTTTCATGGACATCTCTTTATAAATCCACAAGGAGTCTCCCTGTATTTTGTTCTTGTACTGACACACAGAAAAATAAACTTGGGCTCAGGCAAACTGGAACAGTAGGTATCCTGAAAGGTGGGATGTGGATTCAAGGATGTGCCTTTCATTTTACCCCATTTTGGAAAGTGCCACAGGTCTGGGTAAGAGAGATAAGATAGGCATTTAGATGAAATGGACAGATTTCAGATTCTGAAATTTCTCCTTTCTAAATGCAATGTCCAAGTCTAGGAGATTACTTTGAATGAGACTCTAAGATTATGCACTGCATACTAAGCCTGGGTCTGTTGGACCCAGGTTTCTGGACTTGTGTTTCTAAGCCTGTGTTTGAGAGTTTACATTGCAATGGAAACTTGAGCTACACAAGTGTGCTGGTGTATCCATTCTGGACTATGCAGCCCTAAATCAGAACTTCAACTTCTGTGGGTTTGGACTATTGTATCCCAGGTTTCCTAGTGCCTTTAGCAGCTGAAGCTGCTCTGGGAATTTTTCCATAGTTGGTTGTGGAAGAACTTGTCTGTCCATCCTGTGCAAGTTGTCCAGAAGTGTTTTGGATGGTTTCAGCCTGCTGAGCCATTTTGTGACCATGTCCTCCCTACAGCAACAGCCAACAAATATTCCACTCCAATGGAATAACTTCTCTACCTCTTGTTCTTAATCCTATTTCAGGACACAGACGGAGCATCTGTGAGACCCTGGTGGGCATTTTTGTTGGGAGTTCATGAACTGTCAAAGATACCTCTCAGAGAAGAATATTAACATACCAGCTGTAAGCCAGCTGATGCTGCTTATGCCTGTTGTTGCTTTAGCCACACATTCCCCTTGTGCAGATCAGCACTTCTGGAGAAGGGCCACAAGCACAGACTAGTTGGATCGCATAGTCATGCAGATCTGGGATGATCAGCTGTGGGTCCAGAACTTATAGATGCAGAAGCAGATGTTTCTGGAGGTTTGCGATTAGCTTGCCCCTTACCTCCAGTAGCAGGACACCCACATGAGGGAGGCCATGCTTGTTCTGAAGTGGATTGCTATAGCCATCTGGAAGCTGTCTACTCCAGACTGCTACAGGTCCAAGACTAAACAGTTTGGAGTTGGCAGTTCAACCGTGGGGGTTGTTGTAGGAGAGGTTTGTCAGGCCATCAAGACTGTGATTTACCCAAATGGGGTGGGTATAAGAAATTTACCTAAAATAATTGCTGGTTTCCAGAGAATTTTTTCTCCAAACTGCACTGGGGCCACTGATGAGACTTCATGTGCCTATAGTTTGCAATTGCAAGGAGAACATAAGTACATAAACCTCAAAGGGTACTACATCATTTTGCAGGCCTTGGTCAATCACAAGGGCAGATTTGTGGACACTAAAATGGGATGCACTGGCAAGATGCCAGGGTGTTCCGGAGATAGGGACTATGCCCTTCATGGAGAAGCTGGGACATTATTCCTTCCAAATGAGATTGTTATAAATGGAGTCACTGTCCCCACTATTATTCTAGGAGACCCTGCTTACCCCCGTTGCCATGATTTATGAAACCATTCTCTGATTTCAAAAACTGATTGCACCTACATAATAGGTTTGCACAGTCCCATGTATGAGGGGAAATGAAATGGTTTTTGAGGTTGTTCTGTGTGTGAGTGTAGGCCAGCTGTGGGAAGATTTTTTTGTAAATCTATTGCTATTAGGTATCATGAATTCTGTAAACACTTTCATGAAATGTATGAAGATATTTGTTATGTATTTTTTCCATTCTGTACTGTCATTCACAGTTTATGAATTACTGTGATGCCAGTGTGTAAATTTTTATTATGAGTATTTGACATTGGGCAGCTGATGACTTCATTAAAGTTTGTGCCACTTTTAACATTACAAATAATAAATTGTGGCCCCATGTGGAAATTTAACATTTTATTTTACATGGATATTTACATTCTGTAACAACCACCAGTGGTCTAGTTACAAGCTATGTTTGTTCAATCTTGTCAGGCAGGACTAACTCTTGAGAACACTGATATTTTGGAGGTTCTCGAGTGGCAGCATGACCTTCTTTCCAGGCCAGTGGAAAACAGCTAAGGAGCTATTTCACCAGCTAGGCCTTGTCAGCACTTAAACCTAACTCCTTTTATACAGTAGTCACCTGATTCCTCATGGTTGGGGCTTGTCCTGTAATCAGAGTTGGATTAGCCCCAGTCCTAGTTTAACCCCAACCTCTTCACCCGAGGGGCAAATTCCATTCCTGTCTAAACTTCATCCATCTTATCAGTGTTGCTGGCTATGTTCTTGTACAGCCTGGGTCCTCAGCTTCTCCATGTCCCCTTCAAGAATGCTCACCATAATTAGGAGGCAATCTTTTTCTTCCTCAGTGTTCTGATGTAACTCAGTGTTACATACAGTGTTTCTCTTCCTCAGTGTTCTGCAGTAACTCTTTCTCATTAACAGCTGCTTGCAGAGCCTGTTCTAAGGCCACTAGCTTCTCCCAAAGCCCTTTTTGCCTCTGCCACCCCATCCCCCATAACCTTTTCTTTCAGGATCTGGATACCCATGGTGGACTGTCCCACCCTTGTATTTATCCCTTCTTCCTCCTGCTTTGTCTCTATGCCCGCCATTTTGTTGTTCAGCTCCCTGAAGCACCCTACCAGGTGTCAGTTGAGCATATGCAAAGTCCATGGCCACCTTGCCTGCCACATGAGCATCAGTGCCACAGGACACCATCTCCTTTTTTTCTACCTTCTTGGAGCCACCACTCAGTTTCCTAAGTGGGAAGTGTCTTTATATATTATCTGATTTTCTATCCCCAAAATAAATTACTATTGTTTGCATCTTTGCATTGGCTGATGCTTGTACAGGTATTCTCCACTCTCTTGGAGAGGTTCTCTGCTCTCTTGGGCTTACCTTCTTAGCAAAGCTCATATATGGGCAAACTCTTCTTATGTGCCCTTTTTGTCCACAGCCACAGAAGACCCTGGGTTGTGCCTCTGGGGTCCTTTTCTTACTTGAACCCCATGACCACAGATGATTTTTCCTTCATAGGATGTCTAGTAATTATTGTTGCTGCTCTTCCAAGACTGCTTCCACTCCACCTGCACCTCCTACTGCTTTGGTTGGTTCTCCAGGAGCTTCCTTCCCAAATAGAGCTTCCATCCTCCCTCCTTGATGGGAACAGATCCTGATGACTGCAGAAGTCTGTAATAAGGTTGGCCATCTCCCATGCTTCCTCTCATGGCCAGGGGTCCCTCTACCATGTCCTGCCTCTAGTAGCCCTGCTGTTATGGGTCCATTAAGAACACCAGAAAGTCTTTGTTCTGGCTCATAAGAGCCATTTCTAGGTCAGGTTTAGTACTAATTTACAGCCCTTAATCACAAAATAATCCAACATAAATTCAAAAATCACAAGCTTTACTTGACGCTGCCAATTCCCTGCTCACTCTGTCTGGAGTTAAACCCTCTCACCCAGCTTCCATGCTATCTCTTAACCAAGTACACCCCTGCAGCTTCCTCCTGCCTTTTATATTAAATCACCGTATTTCCCTCAGGTGTAATCAAGGCTGGTTCCACCCCAGGGTCTCTAGCCCATGAGTAAACCACCCTGTTACAGGCCCATAAGCCAGAAATACCTCCCATCTGTATATTAATAAACAAACATAGAGACAGAAACTTATCTGGGTCTGGTGCTTGTTGTGATGCTAGGCTATCCCCAAATGGGTACTACAAGAACAGATCCAAGATTTACTGTAGCTGCTCTGGTGCATAGTCTCAGCCCCAGTTTCACTTCTTGTCCTTCACCCAGTGGTTGGCTCTCCTCTGTTGGTGTATGGGGAGACTTTGGCAAACCAGTAAAGTGCTTGAAACCACTATGGCTCATTGTTAAAGGCAGCCTAGTCAGCAAGCTGTAAATTGGCCATTCAGCAATCTCAGCTTGACCAAGGCAAGAGGGGAGGAGGGTTTAGGGTGCCATAGAAAGAGCAGCTTGACCCCACGTCCTTCCTGATAAGAATTGTGTTGAAGTTGCTGACACATGCATTTTAAAAGAGTAGGATGTACCCCCAGGAGTATCTATTGGGGTCTCAAGGCTGCAGACTCTGGAAAAACCCACACCTGGTTAAGCAATAATCAGAAGGAGCCTCTTGCTTGCCCATTGGAACTGCTTGCTTGACAAATTTTCTTTAAGGGACATGTCATTCTATTACTAATGTATAAATAAGGGGAAAAAGCTTGAGACAGGGGGGGGATTCTTCAGGACTGGACTCTCCCTCTGGATGCATCTTGTGTTCCCCGCCGGCACATGGGCTGCCACTGTGCCACTCGAGAGCCACACTCAGCTTCGGTAATTATCAAGGGTTTGGGGTGTTTTACTAATCTTGTTGCGGACGTGTGTAAGTGCTTGAGATTAAGTAAAGTTTAGCTTTAAGTGAAAGCACTCTTGTGTTGTCCTGTTTGTGCCAGCAATTTATTGGTTGGACGGCCATGTCTCCCCTGATTTATTTCCTGACACCTCCTCGCACAGAGTAAAAGTTACCAAGAGCTTTGGGTTGAAAGAACCCTGGGTAACATCGGTGCCTGAGACACGGGCTTATAATGTCACCATCCTTGCTCAGCAGACTGTCAAGCACTACAGGGTGCTCAGTGATGACAAGGCCAATTCAGTCAGGGTGGATGTGGTCCACTCTCAATAATTGATGAGGAGGTATCAATACCAAGAGAGGGAAAATTGCTTTTGTAGTGAGCCAGCCACTCCCAGTCCCTATTCAAACCTAAATTAATAGTGTTAAGTTTGCAAATTAATTGTAGCTCTGCAGTTTCTCTTTGAAGTCTGTTTTGGAAGTTTTTTTGTTGAAGGATGGCTACTTTTGAATCTGTTATTGAATGTCCAGGGAGATGGAAGTGTTCTCCTACTGGCTTTTGTATGTTACCATTCCTGATGTCTGATTTGTGTCCATTTATTCTTTTACGTAGAGACTGTCTGGTTTGGCCAATGTACATGGCAGAGGGGCATAGCTGGCACATGATGGCATATATCACATTAGTGGATGTGCAGGCGAATGAGGCCCTGATGGTGTGTCTGATGTGGTTGGGTCCTCTGATGGTATTGCTAGAGTAGATATGGGGACAGATTAGGCAACAGGGTTTTTTACAGGGATTGTTTCCTGGGTTAGTGATTCTGTGGTGTGGTGTGTAGTTGCTGGTGAGTATTTGCTTCAGGTTGGGGGGCTGTCTGTAAGCGAGGACTGGGCTGCCTCCCAAAGTCTATGAGAATAAGGGATCATTTTCCAGGATAGATTGTAGATCGTTGATTATGTGCTGGAGAGGTTTTAGCTGGGGTCTCTACGCGATGGCCAGTGGTGTTCTGTTATTTTCCTTGTTGGGCCTGTCCTGTAGTAGGTGACTTCTGGGTACCCGTCTCACTCTGTCAATCTGTTTCCTCATGTCCCCAGGTGCTGAAGTAGAACATCTTGTTCCTCTCACACCAGAGGTTACCCAGAATTCAGCTGTGTTCCTCTGGCAAGCTAGCAATGTGTTTGATACAGGATATCATCTGACTGCAGGCCATAGTGAATACACATTAGTCTTGTTTCCAGTTAAGTAACCTCATGGCAATGAAGGGTTAAACACTGAACAGCTTCATTTGCACTAGAAGGTTCCTTCTAATGACTGGGAAGTTAGTGGCAAGCTTTGGAATTGCACGGTTGAGGGCCCTAGGGGATTATAGGTGACTCTTCACATCCGAGTCTGGTGACCCGAAGTTAAGATGCACCCAAGCTACAAAATGCCTAGGCTGTGACTTGGGCTTTGACCTCACCATCCCCAGAAAGATCTGGGAACCTGCTTCTTGATGAATTTCTGCCCCAAGTCAGACTAATTTTTGTGTGGATAGAAAGGAGCCTTGAACCTGAACCTGAGTTACAGCCCTGGCTTAGTGTGCTGTGTAGACATACCCTAAAAGGATGTCCACATTGAAGTCAGAGGTATGCTTGCAGCTCATACTAACTTTAACTAGTCAGTGTGTCTAAAAAATAGATGTGAAACATGGCAGCTTGGGCCCTGGCATGGACTAAGAATGTAGGCATGTACCCAAGTTCTGGGCAGACTTATACAGCTTATACTAAAGCCCATGTCACCACGAATTCACTGCTCATATAGGCATACCAGTATTGGTTAGATTAGAGTTAGCATAAGTATGCATGCATGATCTATAATAACATCTCCGACTGCAGTGTGTACCTACCCTAACTCTGCAGTGCAAACATGTTCATGCAGTGATGCTAGCAAACCGTAAGGTATTATATAAAGGGTATCATTTACACATTATAAATATAAACTGATAACTACAGAGTGAATCAGTCAATACACTCTCATGGCTTTGTTTCTATTCATAAACTTCTGATCTGCTCTTAAATTATATAATTATTTTAATTGTATTACATACAATTTCTTAGACAGCTTTCACCATAGTATCCAGTGTTAAATGTGGTATCAGTAGTTGGCAATGGCCTTCAACTGAATGACTTCATACACCTTTGCAGACCATCCATTATCATGTATCCTGAGCGTTTCCTTTAAATTATTAATAGTGTCATTTTTCAAAAGCTGATATTTTAAAATTAATATTGAAAATATTTAAATTAAGGCAAATGACGAACAAAGTTGAAAGCCAGTGACTCCAAATTAGATTGTTTTGCTGCTGGAAGACATTTGTAAAGTAGATTCAAAATGCTAATGCCTTCATGAAGGAAATTGTTATAGATCAGATCCAAATGGAAATAAAGTAATGCATTTTGTTTTAATAGAAATCATAAAAAGCTGTGATTTAATTAGCAGTAGTTTTGCCATTCAGAGGTTTGCTGCTTCCTTTTTTGTTATTGAAATACTTTTGACTCATGCATTGCACCTTCTTTGCTTCCTTCCAGGAGGAGGGTTCATTAATGTGCATAATTACTGCAGTTCAATTGAGCAGAACTATTTATTTTATAAATATCGGGTTTATAAAGTACCAATTAGCTGAGTCTAATAAGACAAAGACATTTGATTTGAAATTGTGGTCTGTAAAATGTGAGATATATGCTTATTTATAATCAACTTTAATGATGGCTATAAATGTTAATTTTGCTAATTCAGCACTGAGATAAAGAATTGTAGCCAAGTCCTTATTAATTTATTAAGGATTAACAAGAATGAGTTTTAAACAAACTTCAAAGGGATTTGAATGCAAAAGGAAGACGACAAAACCAAAGAAACCAGATGTTCAGGACTACTTCCAGCTTTAGAGTGTTTTTCTTTACAGGTTAGAAATTTGCTGAATGGCAAATATTCTACAGGCCTGTATATTCTGGAAAATTTAAAAATCAGTGTAGCTGAACCAGTTTTAAAACCAATTCAAAAATTGCCCCTTTATAGATGAGAGCCAAATTCTGCCATTACATGTTTATATGCTTATAACTCCTGATGAATCCAAACAGAATTGCACAGCCAATTCTGATGGAAGAATTATTAAATAATATTAATTGTTATTGTTATTATTTATGGTAGTATCTCGAGGTCCCAATCAGGGACCATGCCCCATTTTGGTAGGCACAGTTCACATAATACAACAAAAAGACAGTTCCTCAAAGGGAGGTGCCATGTTTAGGGGTTGAGTCTAACCAGTAATTACTCTGGTCAGTCTAAAATATACCCACCATTCACTCACATTACATTTTACAGAGTGCCGCCTGCAGCCTCAGAGATGGGGAGGCTTCACCTGGTGAAGCTAGAGAAAGAAAACCCTTGACCCCTTTGAGGATTGTACTCCCTTGTTTCCTCCCTCTTGGGAATCCAGTCTCTTCGTCAGCTTGAAGAAAATGAATGTGTTGCTCTACAGAAGTGTGCAATATAAGCTTAGGGGAGTAATTATAAGCCCTTCGCTCTGGCTGGGGTGTTTCTCTGCACCGTAGGGGAAAACTGCTGCAAGAAGGCAAGCAGCAGAAGAGTATGCCATGGCTATACGTGGCTGTGGAACCCCATGCGGGGTTGGGCATCACCAAATTCTCAATGAGGATGAGCTGGAAATTAATCCAGAGGTGCAACAGAGGCAGCCAGGGCAGCAGTAGAGAGCACATGTGGCAGGCAGGCAGTAGTGGTCCCCCAGGAACTGGGCTTCTAACACAAAGCCGTACCAAGAGCTTCTGGGGTGACATGAACACTGCTTGCTCCAGGCAGAAGCAGAGGAGGATGGGAGTGAGTGTGGGTGATTTTCTCTTACAAGGTTGTTTCCCCTTTGACAGGAATAGATGAGTAGGCCCTAGAGGACTGGCTGAGCTCTCCCCAGTTTCAAAGGTGGGAAGGGCTGGACGATGTGGGGGAGAGTCAGGCTAGGGGCTGAAATCACTGAACTGTGGGAGACAGAGTGTCCCACCACAATGACCTTGTAGGGAGGCTCTGAAACTGGCCTGGGGCAGCAGGTGGGTGAATGGGTCCTGGAGGGGAGAGGGGTTGTTGATATAGCCCGAGATAAAGAGAGTTTAAATATATATATCCTATCCCCAACAGGCTCTCTAGCTAAGCATTTCAAATAGCTTCATTTCTTGTAACCGTCATGCTCATAAGAAGGAAAGGGAAGAGAGTAATTCCACTGTAGGAGAGAATAAGGATTTTAATTTTTCATGAAAGTGAGGCGATCCCGACACTGACAGAGTCTTCCATGAACATGGAGCACCCTTATCACAATAAAACTGGTATGGGTCTGCTACACGGAACAGGGAGGGTGTGCAGAATGCTGGAAACCTGTCCAGAAAGTCCTTAGTGTTTGCATGTCACAAAGCTCAGAATGGTTTGGCAAGGCAAACCTGGGGAGGGTTAAGGCAGGAGTAATACAGTGAGTCCACTAGGTATACTCCAGTCCTCCTCAGTGGGAAAGGGTTTTGGCTAAAATGCTCAAACAGTAGCAACCATAGAACAATAGACACCTCAGGATAACAGCTTCATCTTTGCCCCATTAGAAATCCATATTGTTCAACTCTGTTATTTGGATTAGTATATTCAAACAGACTTCTTGACTGTTGTGTGTATTTAATACTATTGTTATTCCTTCACATAGAAAATAGACACAGATATAGTAATAGAAATTACAGAAGAACTCAAAAAATAACATGAACGCTCAGATATATTATGTTAGCTACAGAAATGTAATCTATTTCTTCATCAAGGGATCAATTTTTCCCAACTCTTCAACCAGGGAAACATTTAGTCCAAACTGAGATGAACATTAGAATAATGACCCTTTTTTCTTCTCAGTACCTGACAGAGAATCAATTATACTTATTTAAAATGGAGAAGATTTGTAATTAAATTTCACAAAATAATAATTTGAATATTACCATAATATTTACTGTAAAGTGAAGATCATGATACAGGTCTTTAGTAAAAGCAGTAGTTCTGCGGCATCCTGATTGCAACATGCTTTGCAAATATCCATCTAACAGAGTCTATTTTAAAATTATATTGCTCTTCTCAAGGACAAATCAAAACAAATCAAAACAAGTACATAAGTAGCCAGATCAGAGGATGGATGTTAACTTGGTCACACATAAGAGCCGCGCTTCCTTACTTATACATAACACTCTGCATTATTTCATACTGTTGATCCTTGATCTTGCTGTTCTTCCTCACATGTGACAGTGGTTAATGGGACTGAGCTGCAATGTAAGAGCAGGTCTGGGCAAAATAGTGGTTACAAACTACAGGGAGTCCAAACATTTTCAACCAGCTGTAGTAAAAATGCCAGTGTCTCATTTTCTAATAAGACTAATGGTTTTGCTCTTGTTACAACAAATGGAGGTGCACTGGCAGGAGTTCAACAATGGGAGATTTCTCCAAGAATGCTGGGGCAAACACTCCCACAAAGGTCCATTCCTGAAGTGTGAAGAGAAATCAGAAAGAGATACAGAAATATTCCATATATTTATTCATATATTTTATAATTTCATAAGTCCATTCAAATACCACAGCATTGTGTTTTATATAGGAATCTAGATAAATTTAGGGCCTTCTACAAAGGAGAAATACAAGAACCATGCTGTCTTGCAGAATCTTTACTTTTGTTCTTTCTTTTGTTTAGTATCACATAAAAACGCATTGGCCTGCTAAACCCAGGGTTGTGAGTTCAATCCTTGAGGGGGCCACTTAGGGATTTGGGGCAAAATCAGTACTTGGTCCTGCTAGTGAAGGCAGGGGGCTGGACTCAATGACCTTTCGGGGTCCCTTCCAGTTCTATGAGATAGGTGTATCTCCATATATAAAAACATAGCTTCACATAAAAACATATCTTTCTGTCTTGTTCCACATTCATAATCTACTCTTTTTCACCACATTCTTAAAATGACTGGGTTAGACTTCACTCTAAATTTATTGAATTAAATAAAAATAAGATAGGATCATTTTTGTGACACGATTACTCAGTTTCCAGTGCTGCCTTTATTGTCACTACAGTGGCAAGTCATATAGTTTTAATATATAGGGTTTAAGCAGTAAAGAAATAAGTTTCACACAAATATTTAATGTTGGCAGTTCTAAAGACAGTCATTTGAAGTTATCCAATATATATTCAAAGACAAAATACTAAACTGATAAATTATTTAGTCTTATATCCAGGTAGCAAATTGAATAGATAAACTTATTTACTTGGCTCTCATCTAATATTTCACCATAGGAAGTGAAAAAGGAAATGTGAAAGTTTGTAATTAAACTGAATTTTAATATCACTCTGAACTTTCAGTAGCTGATAGCTAAATGTGACAATGAGGAAAAAAATGTTTAATTAATTGAATGCATGAAACAATAGTGCATGAAACAATAGTGATTCATGGCATAGTACATTAAAAGGCATGATGAGGAGTACTGGTGTCCATATTGTCTGCAAACGCTGTGTATAACAGGGCAACAAATTAACTTTTTCAGAAGTGATTATTACAGATGTTCTCTGAGAATGGGAGAATAGCAACCACCTATTTAGACGCATTTTAGGGAACCATAATAATTGACCTACTGTACACAGAGTTTTCAAAATTATGCTTGGATTCACAGGTGCCCACATTTAACCAAACCCATCTTTAATTGCTGCTTTGAATACTAAAATCAAAGAGTCAGTGATTTGTCATGGATTAATAAGGTCAGCCAGGTTTACAATTCTCTTTCATTGGATCTCCACTGGCAATGCACTATCTGCAGTCATCAAGGGGATACAGATTTAAATCTTTTTATTTTGTTGAGTACTCATACTTCCCAACCTTAATATATTTTATTTCCCTGTTTGAAAGATATGCATTTTTAGAACTTCTCTATGTATATAGGTACATGGCCCCCATCACTGTAAACTCTGAGCAACTCTCAGGTATTTAAAAATGGAAACAACAATAATATGACTCTCAATCATCTTCCCTTCTTTCCTAGTCTGGATTAATTGTATGTATGTGTGTGTGTGTGTGTGTGTGTGTGTTTAGAATGTTTATTTACTGATGTTTCTCAGGGAAAGCCAACTTGAAAAGATGAGTTCTGCATTACATTCTGAAGGGGGGGGGAGTTGTGGTTATTTATTTTTACTGTTTCTTCTGGTATTGAGTTCCAGCCTAGTCCCAGTTTCTGGGGAAATTCTGTCTCCAACAGTCACATGCCTCTCTCTTTTGGTCAACAGCTTTATAGTTTGAGGGGAATATATGTATGTTCAAAATCATGGTCAAAGTTGAGTTCAAGCATTTAATCCTGATATTCAGAGTCCCTAGTGGAATAGCTCTAGATACTTCTCTATTTTTCTTTCCATGACCATGTATCTTATATTTTCCTCTTAAATAGTCTTCACTAGACATTCAAGAAAATTGCCAAATGAACAAGTCTCTCCTTCCCCTTGCCAGCACAACCTTCAGCTCTTTGTCTCTTTCTGACTCTTCACACCTTCTTTGTCCATGAAGGAATAATCTGCCCTTGCAGATTACTTCACCTTTGACCCAGAGTCTGTGTCCATGCATTTCCCTGCCAATGGCTTCCCCACACAAGTCATCAACAAGTCCTTGGAGGCTAAGACTGCCTTCATTCCACCATATATCAGTCCTCTTCACTTCCTGCTTCTCCAGTGCCTGCTAGAGGAATGCAGACAAAGAGACTCTTCAGAAAAAATCCACTGTAAGGCTACAGGTGCCCTGGACAACTGCCTTCTATTATGAAAACCTTTTTAATCTGGCATGGGGTGTCTGTTTCCAGAAACATGCTAATCTACCACATGGATATTTTGAATTTTCCAGTCTTTGCCTCCTTTGTTTCTTGCTTAGAGAACAGTCTTTTCCAGAGCATAGGCAGTCTCACCTGAGCTGGGCCACTAAGCTGGAAGTCATCTGAACATCTAGAGCTTCCAGTGATTCCACAGTATCTGCATGTTATTCTCCTTGGAAGAGAATGATAGAAAACTCTTATATTAATCTCTCTAATGTAAGAAAAAAAACTTGTTCTTTGGAGTGTGTAGAATGGATAGCAAACTCCTTTGAGAGGATTTTGTTTCTCAATTTTCCATTAACACCAGTTTTCCTCATGGACTCTATATTGTCTGCACATGCATAAATGCACAAAAACATCTCATTCATTAAAAATACTTCTTTTCTCCCACCCTTTTTTGTCTTCTCTATTTAGATTGCAAACTCTGTACTTTCTTACTGCACATATGGACAGTGCCTAGTACAAAGGGAGCCCAAGGTTCAAGGATGAGGCTTCAAGGTGCTGCTTTAATACAAACAATAATTAATTTATTTGGCTGGCAGTCTAGAAAAATCCAGCATTTATATGGTAAATTGAAGCCTTGAACAATTTTTGTATCTTGACTATTTGATACTTTTTAACAGCACCACACACAGTAAAGAACAAAAGAACGGTCATATTGGAGTCAGACCTATTGTCAGCCTGGCCAGTGCCAGACGCTTGAGAAGAAATGAACAAAACAGGGCAATTTTGAGTGATCCATCCCATTGTCCATTCCCAGCTTCTGGCAGTTGGAAGTTTAAGAGTAACAGCATGAGGTTGTGTCCCTGACCATCTTGGCTAATATCCACTGACAATATCCTCCATGAACTTACCGGGTATCTAATTATTTTTTGAACCAGTTATACTTTTGGCCTTCACAATATTCCATGACAATGACTTCTATGGGTTGACAGTGTGTTGTGTGAAGAAGTATTCCCTTTTGTTTGTTTAAAACCTGCTGCCTATTAATTTAATTGTTTGACCCCTATTTCTTGTGTTACATAAAGGGTAAATAACACTTCCCTATCCACTTTCTCCATACCATTCAAGATTTTATGGACCTCTATCCCCACTTAGTCATCTCTTCTCTAAGCTGAACAGTCACAATCTTTTTAATTAAGAAAATACTCAGAACTTTTGAAATTATGTCTTGAAATTGTATCAGGTTCAGATTTCATGAAATGTCCATGGAATCATTGCAATGTTTCTTCTAAGATCTAAATGGCATGTACAGGCATGTCACGTCTGTAATGTATACAGTTTTTGGCCTGTTCGGGTGGCTTATTTTTTCAATCCTAGTATTAGCATACCTATCCTCCAATCACCTTCAGACCCTCTCTGATTGGTCCATACTTATCTGCTATCATATCATCATAACAGCTAAATCTGACTGTCAATCAAAGCTGTTGCACAAAAAGTTTTGATATTATGGGATGTTTATTATTATGGGTTAGTGACCTTTACCTTGTTTTGGACTGAGCATGCCTGACTGACCCCTCCCTTCAGTTTTGGAGTGACCTTTTACTAACCTCAGTCCACACTCTGCCTACCAATGCACTGGCCATAGGTTAAATGGCTTAAAACTATCATCTCACTACCCTTGACTGTGTGCCAACATTGTACGCACACTTAAATTACCAAACTTTTAAATATTTTAAACTTGGAAATATGCTTAGAATGTGTTTTATGCTACATATGCCATGTAACATCCCAAAGGTTATGATCTACTGAATGTATTAATCCTATTTGTATGCATGTATCATTTTTGTATTCGAAGTTATGAATGTTATGAATGTTGGCTGTGTACTGGCTTGATTTCTAAATAACCTTAGTAGAGCATTTGGTCAGTTCTTGGAGAAAGGAATGTTGAAATTAAGTACCTAATCAAGAAACACTTAGAGGACAATGGATCTTGAAATGCTCCAATCCACAAAAGAAGTCTACTTGAGGACATTCAAGGTAGTATGTGAACAATGGATGCTACCTGTAAAAACTGTAAAAAGAAGAACAGGAGTACTTGTGGCACCTTAGAGACTAACAAATTTATTAGAGCATAAGCTTTCGTGGACTACAGCCCACTTCTTCGGATGCATATGTTATGCATCCGAAGAAGTGGGCTGTAGTCCATGAAAGCTTATGCTCTAATAAATTTGTTAGTCTCTAAGGTGCCACAAGTACTCCTGTTCTTCTTTTTGCGGATTCAGACTAACACGGCTGCTACTCTGAAACCTGTAAAAACTGTGAGTCATGCATGGACATGTGAGTTGCCCAGGTGCCTCCTAAACTCCATCTTGGAGCTGGACTTTGCATAGTAGTGAGGAGGGGGTCTCCACCCATAAGAGAAAGTTTATTTAAACCCCTGGGAGACCTCTTCATTTTGTCTTCAGCTGGCTAAAGAGACAGCATCTCCACCCCGCCAGGATACTTGGAAGAAACTGGAACAAAGGGCAGTGACTGCAAGGGGTGTGAGTGATTGCTGGACCCAGGTTAAAAGGAGATTAATCTGTAAAATGGAGCATTCTGGAACTAGTGAGGATCTTATCTGTATTCAGTTTGATTAGACATAGATTTGCGCATTTTATTTTATTTTGCTTGGTAACTTACTTTGTTCTGTCTGTTACTACTTGGAACCACTTAAATCCTACTTTCTGTATTTCATAAAATCACTTTTTACTTATTAATTAACTCAGAGTATGTATTAATACCTGGGGAAGCAAACAACTGTACAGTGTTATAGAGGGCGAACAATTTATGAGTTTACCCTGTATAAGCTTTATACAGGTGTGGCAGAGCTCTGACCTTGTCCCCGTGGGTCCTGCGCTTCTAGGCAGTATATGCTAGCCTCAGTGGCTCTCTGTGACCCTCCACGTAGCCCTTCTCTCTCTAGGGCCAGGTTTACAGTCTACTGAGCCCTTTTCATCATAAGCCAGCAAGGAGGTTGGTGAGAGAATTCCCACAGTCTCTGTTGTCCCTAGGGCTTGTTTTAGAACAGTTTAGCCTCCTGTCCTGACAGGGGCCTGACTTCCCCTCCCAGGAGGTGTTCCTGTTGTGGTAGGTTAGTGGGAACCCGGGCCCCCCCTCTACTCCGGGTTCCGGCCCAGGGACCCTAATGGTAGCAGCTGTTGGCAGCCAACCTTTCACTGCCAGAGTTGCTACATTTCCCTGGGCCACTTCCCCACAGCTCTCCTG
The DNA here is from genome assembly GCF_011386835.1 of Chrysemys picta bellii. NCBI lineage: Eukaryota > Metazoa > Chordata > Testudines > Emydidae > Chrysemys > Chrysemys picta. Next base: position 54,449,966 of record NC_088793.1, on the reverse strand, counting down.
CTTCTCTCTTCTACACCCTTACCTTAGGGCTCCCTTAACAACAACTTGAGGGTGTCTTCATTAACCAGCCCTTCAACCGCACTTCTTCTCCTCTGGCTCCCTGGCTCTTCTCTGCCTGACTGGCAGAGCCCTTCTATAGTATCAGAGGGGCCTTAATTAGAGTCAGGTGGTCACATTAGCTTAATGGCCTCACCTGACTCTTTGCAGGTTAATTGGAGTCAGATGTTCTCATTAGCCTGGAGCAGCCCCTGCTCTGGTCAGTCAGGGAACAGAAAACTGTTAATCCAGTGGCCAGAATATCTGCCTTCTGCTATTCTGCTGTACCCATCTGGCCTGGGTCTATCACATATCCCTCCCCCCTGCTCAATACCACGGGGTTGGGCAGCTTGGGACGCCAAACAGTGTACGCGTGATAAGCCATCGGCATTGCCATGGCGATTCCCTGCTCTGTGCTCTATGTGGAACTGGAAAGGTTGGAGGGATAAGAACCACCTGGTTACCCCTTGTGTTCTTTTCCTTGTTCCGTTACATCCATTGAAGAGGGGCATGGTCAGTCACAAGGATAAATCTGCGCCCCAGCAGGTAATAACGCAACGTTTCCATGGCCCATTTTACTGCGAGGCACTCTCTCTCTCTCTACCACTGCATATTTTTGTTCTCTCGGAAGGAGTTTCCTACTGAGGTAGAGAATTGGGTGTTCCTCCTCCCCAACCATCTGCAACAGGACGGCTCCTAACCCTACCTCGGATGCATCTGTCTGTAGGATGAAGTCCTTGGTGAAATCTGGGGCTATCAATACGGGGTTACTGCAGAGGGTAGTCCGTAGGTCCGCGAATGCCCTCTCTGCTGCATCGGACCATCTGATTGGATCAGGACCACGGGCCTTCACTAAGTCCATTAGGGGACTTGCCCTTGTAGCAAAATGGGGGATGAAACACCGGTAATACCCCACCACCCGTAGGAATGCTCGGACCTGCTTCTTACGACTTGGCCGAGGCCAATTTTGGATGGCCTCTAACTTATTCAGTTGGGGTTTTACCAGACCTTTTCCTACCACGTAGCCAAGATATTTGGCCTCCGTGCATCCTACAGCGCACTTAACAGGGTTCGCCGTAAGGCCAGCTCGCCGGAAGGTATCGAGGACCGCCCCCACTTTTTCCAAGTGGGTCTCCCAGTCTGGGGTATGAATCACCACATCATCCAAGTAGGCTGCAGCATAACTGGTATGGGGGCATAATAACTTGTCCATGAGGGGCTGAAAGGTAGCTGGAGCCCCATGTAGTCCAAAGGGAAGGACCGTATATTGGAAGAGACCCTCTGGTGTAGAAAACGCTGTCTTTTCCTTTGCATCTTCAATTAGGGGAATCTGCCAGTACCTCTTTGTCAAGTCTAAGGTTGTCAAGTACCGGGCATTCCCCAGATGGTCCACTAGTTCATCTATGCGGGGTATAGGGTAGGCATCAAACTGGGATATCTCGTTTAGTCGACGGAAGTCGTTGCAGAACCTTGTGGTGCCATCAGGTTTGGGCACCAACACTATTGGCTGGACCACTGACTGTGGGATTCTTCGATGATCCCCATCTCCAGCATTTTCCTGACTTCCGCTTTTATTTCCTCCCTTTTGGCTGCTGGCACCCGGTAGGGCCTCAGTTACTTTGGCCCTAGGGTTTGTGATGATGTGGTGATATGTCCCGGTTGTGTGACCCGGCTTTGTCGAGAATACATCTTGATATTGGGCAATCATCTTAGTTACCTCTTTCTTCTGGGCTGTTTTTAGATCGGGAGACACCCTCACTTGTTCAGGGGTTTTGTTCCCTGGGTGCAGCTCTTCTTGAACCACTGTGCACGCCTCTCGCATATGCCATGGTTTCAGAAGATTGATGTGGTATATCTGCTCTACTTTTCGACGTCCTGGTTGTCGCACCTTGTAATTTATTTTCCCTATGGGTTCAACTATTTCATAGGGCCCTTGCCACTGGGTCAACAGCTTACTTTCGGCCATGGGTACCAGTACCATTACTCAGTCACCGGGTTGAAACTGATGAAGCTTTGCTTGATGGTTGTAGTATGTTCTCTGAGCCTCTTGGGCCTTCTCCAGGTCCTCCCTCACTATGGGAGTGACCCGGGCTATCCGGTCCCTCATCCGTAGTACATGTTCTATTACATTCTTCCCCTCACTGGGTTCCTCCTCCCAAATTTCCTTGGCTATGTCCAGGATGCCTTGGGGGTTCCGTCCATACAACAGGTCAAAAGGGGAGAATCCGGTGGAAGCTTGGGGGACCTCATGGATGGCGAACATGAGGTATGGTAGTAGGTTGTCCAAATCTTTCCCATCCTTGCTTACCACCTTTCTTATCATGGCCTTGAGGGTTCGGTTAAATCTTTCCACCAGACCATCGGTTTGTGGATGGTAAACCGAGGTCCGCAGGGTCTGGACATGTAGCAGGTAACACAAGTCCTTCATCAACTTGGACATGAATGGTGTTCCCTGGTCTGTGAGGATTTCTTTCGGTAGCCCTACCTGGGCAAAGATTGCCACTAATTCTTTGGCAATGCTCTTGGAAGCTGTAAGGGGACAGCTTCTGGGTACCTGGTTGTATAGTCTAGGATGACAAGCACATACTGGTGGCCTCGGGTCGTTTTCTCTAGTGGCCCCACAAGATCCATGGCGATCTGCTCGAACGGAACTTCGATGATCGGCAGGGGTACCAGAGGAGCTCTTAGATGTGGACAAGGGCTGTGCAGTTGACATTCGGGGCAAGAGGCACAGTACCGCCGGACGTCTTCATGTACCCCCTGCCAGAAGAACCTGCGTAAGATTCGCGCCTGGGTTTTCTCCACTCCCAAGTGCCCTCCAAAAAGGTGACTGAGCGAGGCTTAATATTGCCTTCTGGTGTTTCTGGGGGACTAGGAGCTGGTGTATCTCTTGCTCCTGCATTTGCACGACCTGGCATAGGAGATTCCTCTTGATCACAAAATAAGGCTCTGGCCCCCGGGCCTTTCCCTCTATGGGTACCCCATCTATCTCAGCCACCTCCATCCTGGCATTCTCGTACCTTGGGTCTTCCACCTGGTCCCATCCAAAAGTCTCTCTCTCTGGGCTTAACAGCCCGAACTCTTAGGGATCTTCTCTGCCCTCTCATCTGGCTCCGTGAGGTCGGGGTCTCTGGGCCCGCCCCTTCAGTTGCCCGTGTACGTCTGCCTACACAGGCGACCCTCTGTCCTTGTATCAGGATTCGGGTACCCAAGGCCTTGGCAACCCTTCTTTCTCTTTTGGTCTTCCTGCCTTTCCCCGGGACAGGGTATAGCTCCTGGGACATTTCCACGAAAAATGGGAGGTGACATTTGACCGCGGAAGCCTCCTGAAGTTTGGGGAGCTCCTCTCCCTCCAATTCCTCTGGTGGAAGCAAGTTTCCAAACCCGGGGAAATCTCTACCTATGAGCACAGGGTATGGGAGGTTTGGGACTACCCCTGCTTTCACCCCGGTGACATTTCCCTGAATTTCAATTTTTACTGGTATGATGGGGTAGTAGCTAACAGTCCCATGGACACAGGTTACCCCCGTACGCTTGGCCTGCATTAACTGGCTGCGCTTCACTAGTTTACCCAAAATTAGGGTGATAGCACTCCCCGAGTCTATTAGTGCCATGGTTTCTACCCCATTCAACTTTATGTGCCTTGTATATTTATGTGGGGTGACTATGACCCCTACAATATTGAGTAGGCTACATGGGTCTGCCCCATTCCCCAGGTTACACTGCATTGGCTCTATGACATTGGGGCACTGGGCAGCTATGTGCCCCAACTCCCCGCACCCATAACACCTATAATTGCTTCTAGTCACTCCCCTATCACGTGGGTTAGGGGGTTTAGTCCCAGGGTTCCCCCCACTTAGGCCTTCCTCTTCCTTCTGGGTTCCCGACTGGTTTTCGACCTCCCTTTTCTTCCACCTAGGACTTCCTGGGGGGTTGGCCACCCGACCCGCCGTGGTCGGGGTCGAGTGTTTGATTCGTGAGGGGCCTTCCTTGGGTAGTTGGGTTAATTCCCTGGCTGTCATCCGTCTTTCCACCAATGTGATCATTTCATCGTAAGTGGATGGATCATTCTGGCATACCCATTTGTGAAGATCTGGTGGCAGTCCCCGCATGTAATGGTCTATGACCAAAGTCTCTAAAATCTCCTCTGGGCTGCATGCCACGGGCCGTAACCACTTCTGAGTGAGGTGTATGAGGTTGAATAGTTCGGACCTTGGAGGTTTGTTCTCCCTGTATTTCCACTCCTGGAACCTCTGGGCCCGTACCGCTGCCGTCATCCCGGATCGTGCTAGGATCTCTGCCCTCAGCAGGGAATAGTCAGTGGCATCCTCAGTGGGCAGATCAAAGTAGGCCTTCTGGGCCTCTCCGTACAAAAAAGGGGTGAGAATGCTGGCCCACTGCTCCAGGGGCCACGCCTCACGCTGAGCAGTCCTTTCAAATGAGAGGAGATATGTCTCCATATCATCGTCTTCCGTCATCTTTGGCAGACAACTGGTGGCCCTCAGGGTTCGCGTCCCATTAGACCCCCGGGCCTGGGTGGTGAGGATCTTCAGCTGGTCCACAACCTCGTGCAGTAGGGCTCAATTTTGGGTCGCCTGGCTCATTAATAATTGGTTAGTTTCCTGCTGTAACCTCATGGACTCCTGTTGCGCCATCGCCTGAGCCCGGGTTGCCTTCTGCTGGGCCGCTGTGGCTTGCACCAGCGCTCTCACCACCTTCTCCATGGTGGTACAAACAAAAACCCCAAACCAAAAACCCCAGTGACCTTTTTTTTTTTAGTAAAAACCTCTTTGTTCCGCCACGCTGTGAACAATCACGATCCCACTCCTGACATCAGTTGTGACAGAGCTCTGACCTTGTCCCCTGGGTCCTGCACTTCTAGGCAGTATATGCTAGCCTCAGTGGCTCTCTGTGAGCCTCCACGTAGCCCTTCTCTCTCTAGGGCCAGGTTTACAGTCTACTGAGCCCCTTTTCATCATAAGCCAGCAAGGAGGTTGGTGAGAGAATTCCCACAGTCTCTGCTATCCCTAGGGCTTGTTTTAGAACAGTTTAGCCTCCTGTCCTGACAGGGGCCTGACTTCCCCTCCCAGGAGGTGTTCCTGTTGTGGTGGGTTAGGGGGAACCCAGCCCCCCCCTCTACTCCGGGTTCCGGTCCAGGGACCCTAATGGTAGCAGCTGTTGGCAGCCAACCTTTCACTGCCAGAGCTGCTACATTTCCCTGGGCCACTTCCCCACAGCTCTCCTGCTTCTCCCTTCTTCACCCTTACCTTAGGGCTCCCTTATCAATAACTTGAGGGTGTCTTCATTAACCAGTCCTTCAGCCGCACTTCCTCTCCTCTGGCTCCCTGGCTCTCCTCTGTCTGACTGGAGTGAGCCCTTTTTATAGTATCAGTGGGGCCTTAACTAGAGTCAGGTGGTCACATTCGCTTAATAGCCTCACCTGACTCTTTGCAGGTTAATTGGAGTCAGATGTTCTCATTAGCCTGGAGCAGCCCCTGCTCTGGTCAGTCAGGGAACAGAAAACTGTTAATCCAGTGGCCAGTATATCTGCCTTCTGCTATTCTGCTGTACCCAACTGGCCTGGGTCTATCACACAGGGTAAAATGGATTTATTTGGGTTTAGACCCCATTAGGAGTTGGGCATCTGAGTGTTAAAGACAAGAACACTTCTGTTATCTGCTTTCAGGTAAACCTGCAGCTTTGGGTCTGTGTTGGAGCAGATGGGTGTCTGGCTCAGCAAGACAGGGTGCTGGGGTCCCGAGCTGGCAGGGAAAGCAGGGGTAGAAGTAGTCTGGGTACATCAGGTGGCAGCTCCCAGGGGGGTTCTGTGATCAATCCCATCACAGTCTTACCAACAGTTTACATTTGGGAAAGTCTGAATCATAGAAGATTAGGGTTGGAAGAGACCTCAGGAGGACATATAGTTTAACCCCCTGCTCAAAGCAGCACCAACCCCAAGTAAGTCATCCCAATCAGGGCTTTGTCAAGCCAGGCCTTAAGAATCTCTAAGGATAGAGATTCCACCACTATCTCCAGCACTGCTATATCATTACTTAGTCAATTTGGTTCTTTGTCATACCATGTGTATAAACTTCTAGGATGTTGGGCAAATACGGTGTTTGTAATGAGAAGACTATTAGAATTCAGTAAATGCCTTGCTTTCATTTTGTGAGCCCAGACCCTTTCCCCCCATTACTTTTCTTTTTGAGAGTTTACAGCTTCAACTTTTTAATTCAAGACCCCTAAAGATCACTTCTCTTGGTATTTCTGTGAGTATCTCTTCAAGTCATTCATAGAACTCAATCATGCTATTGTCAGCTGCTGTTGTAGTGGCATAAACCTATAGGATCGACATATTGACTAGCTTTTCTCAAAGGTGAATTGTAATGATTCTATTGTTGATTGGGTTACATCCAAGCACATACTTCGATCTCTCCTTGGATAAGATAAATGCAACCCCATTTTCTCAGATCCTGAATAGTACACTGCATATCCATCCATCATCATGACATGACTCTTACCCTTTCAATGCAGCTCTGAGAATCTATGAATGTCTATCTTACATTTTTCCAATTCTTTGGATACAATGGCAAGCATCTCTTCATACATAGTCCTCACATTCAATGTTCCTTACTATGATCATTCATTTACAAAGGTTAAGATCTTTCTTTTTCTTGATGCAAACATCAGGCAATGTACTTCCCAAAGAATTTGGTACATTGCCATCATAACCACAGCCTGTATCCTTAATGTCCAGAGCCAATTCCTCTTCAGTATAATTTGTCATGCCTTCTATCCTGGAAGTCTTGCCAATCAGCAACACATGTGGATCACTTTACTTTTGTTCTGCCATACTAGTTCTTGTGGGAGAAAGTACAGAGTGGTTTCCCATTGTCTTCCTGCTGCTTTGCGACTGTCAGATAAATCACGTGTACTTAGAAGATATTCATCCTGTTCATTTGTACATGGAGAAGCTGTGCTAAAACATATATGTTTTTTTTAATAAAAAGTAATTACTGTGCTGACACTATAGCTTATTTAGGTTATTGAGGTGCAAAAAAGCTGAAAGAGGACATATTTCATTTTTAGACTCTTAAATCTTATAAATGGTCAAATTATTCTTTGAAACTTTTGATAAAATTAAAAATGTCTCCTCTTCTGTCTTTCAGCTGTCAAATTTTAGCTTGAACAATTTTTAGGCTAATTTATAAGACTTTTGAAAAGAAGGGATTTAACTGACATTCTTTCAGACAGTAAACAGAACTGCAAAACCAATGTACTATTATGGAAACTGTTAGTTAGCTATTGTTAACCATCTCTTTAATTGGTAACTTTTTTATGAAGTAATGTTTATAGTAGGAAAGTTCAAATCAATTAATTTTCACTAGTAGATACCTGAAAAGAAAATGCATGTATTATGAATGGACTATTCTACTCAAAGATATAATCTGCTCTTCAGATTTTTGAGAAACTAGGCACATCAAGAAAGACTTTTATGAATTTTGGGGTGCTTGGAAGGAGTAGCTGCATTATTTCTCCTGACATGTTTATGGTATAAATCTGAAGAAAGCCTGAGACAAATCTATGTGCTCCAATTTTTCCATATTTAATTGAAGAAAAACTCCAGTTATGTGAGTTCTGATGATGTGGTCTCTGGTAATTGTCCACTCTTTTTGAAGGAATTGGCCAGGATTAAAAGGAGACACATACTGGAGTGAAATCCTGGCCCCAATGAAGACTGTAACAAAACTCTCATTGATTTAAATAGGGCCAGGATTTCACTCATGATGTCTGGAAATAACTGAAGTCAAAAGCAATTAACACATTCAATAATCATAGAATATCAGGGCTGGAAGGGACCTCAGGAGGTCATCTAGACAACCCCCTGCTCAAAGCAGGACCAACACCAACTAAATCATCGCAGCCAGAGCTTTGTTAAGCCTGACCTTAAAAACCTCTAGGGAAGGAGATTCCACCACCTCCCTAGGTAACCCATTCCAGTGCTTCACCACCCTCCTAGTAAAAAAGTTTTTCCTAATGTCTAACCTAGATCTCCCCCACTGCAACTTGAGACAATTACTCCTTGTTCTGTCACATTGTGGTGCCCATCACTAAGCCTTGGTCTGAAGAATTAGATTTAGTTATCCCGAATCTGCAAAGCTTCCCCCCGCCTTGCCATAGCTCTTACTTGTAGAACATATTGGTCTAGATTAACATATACAGCCATCTTCACTCTAGATGTACCTTTCCCAAACACAATTGACCAGATTCTCTCTCATGCTCTGACCTCTTTGCACTACTCAATTTAAATTCTATTCTATTCTATTCAGTTTCTTAATCACCCTCTTCACCATCATTCCAGAGCTCATTCCAGCATTCCATGAAATGATGGGACTACCATCTGTCATGTGTGGTTCACTCTCTCTCCCCGGAAGAAGGGATTGGTCAGTACTGAGGATTTCCCCAGCATCAAAAGAGTTGTCATATCTTTCTAGATAGAAAAAAGGGTTAGGGATATGTTTAGTGGTAACTATAGGATTTACTAGCTAATTTGGCAAAGCTAGTGTGGCTGTCCCTGTACCATCCTCCACCTGCAGTATCATGCAAAGGGTGGGGTGGGGGGACAAAAGGATGGGAGCACGGCTGGAACATGTTTGCTTTCTGGTGAACTCCAGCCCCATGGAGGCCATAGCCATTGAGAATAGATTAGATTGTTTTGAGATTAAAACCAGACCCAGGATTAGGGAGCTGTCACTGGCTTCTTTGAAAATAGTGGGAACAGCAGAGAATCTGGCTAAGATGCTTCAAAGTGTTTGATGAAAGGTTCTACATAAGTGAAAATTATAATTATTAACCAAAATAATCAAAGACTAGTAATTTTGATTAGCCAGAATGTGTAACACATGTGAAAGATTCCAACATTCAAATTACCTCTTTTTAAAATTTGTGATAAAATTTTCTCCAGGGTAGTGGCATAAAGATGAAGCTCAGTTAGCTGAATGCATTTCAAAAGAACAAATGTTGTTTTTTCTTTGTAAATACATCTTATACTGGAACCTTTACAGTAAGCATACTGCAAAATGTTTGTTTCCAACAATAGGTAAATCGAACACCTTGTATGAGTAGAAATATCCTTATCAAATAGAAATGGAGCACTAATTGTCCTAGAGTAAATGATGAAGGCAACCAAGTTATAATTATGACTTCATAATTCTAGAAAAATCTTTCTGCTATACATATTTATGAAGATGATAATATAAAAGTCAGGCCCAATCCTATGCAGACAAAATTCCCCTCGACTTTAATGGCGGTTTTGCTTGCTATGACTGCAAGATTGGTACCCTAATTTATGCAGCATGATAGTGTTGTGTCTGATGGGTCACACTTTAATCAACAAACAAGAGCAATTACTATTTGCCATTACAAAAGTAAGTGTTTATAACTGTGATAGGGCGCTCAGTGACTGGGCAACCTAGTGGCTAGATCATTGGTTGAGGGGGCAGGGGTGGGGGCTGTAGGGGGACCTGATCCCTCCTTCTCCCTCAGGACCTGGCCCAGGGTCCTGCGTTGCTCATCCCCTAAACAGGGGAGATGGATCTTCCTCCCAGCCATGAGAGGGGGGTTCAGGGCCTGTTTTCCTGGCCTGCTCCCTATGCAAGCCCTTTTAGTTTGGGGCGTGGCCCCACTAGTCCAGTTGCCTTGCAGTTGGGGCTTCTCTGTAGGATCCCCTTGGCCAGGGAGGACTGGAGAGTGGCTGTGTTGGCAGGCAGGTTGCTAGTCTGTGCCTTCAGGCAGGCATATAGATTGCTCCTGCCTCTTTGCCAGTCAGCCCCTGACTGAGCCAGGCTCCCTTCTTTTCTCCTCCCTCCAGGCCTGGCCTTGGCTGCAGGTATCACAGGGTGGGGCTAGCGGACCCCCCAGGTGTTCTTTAACCCCTGCTGTGCCCAGCTTCAGCCTTTCTGCCCCTTCACAATAACATTATGGTTTTTGCTTTAACATGTAGTAGATATGACAAGATAATAGTGCTGGGTACGACTTTTAAAACTGAAGTTCTGCTTCACACAAAAATTTCAAATAATTTAGATGCTTTAAGAAATGAAATGGAGATGTCTAGTAATCTTTCTTTAAAGGGGGTGAAGTAAACACTGTCATGCCACCTATCAAATTATCAACACTGCTGTAAGTATTAAGACTCTGCTTTCATGATTTTAACGACCAGTCATTAGGGTTTTTTTCCCCTTTATTTTGGAACCTATCTTTTTTAAACAACGGTGTAATATTAACATTTAACATGCCATTTTACACACATACCAGAAAACCAAGTATTTCTAGAGAATACACTGGGGATAAAGAAAGAAAAACAAGTATTCAATTACTAGGTAAGATTGGAGTACATACAATTTGAAGGACTTTTTTCCTGCAGATTTCATTTACTAAAACAGCTGATCAAGCAAATCCAAACATCTCTTCTAGACGATATAACATCTCTTTGATGCAGTAATAAATAGAGTTCCATAAAAATTGTTATTGGCAACAAAATGTTACAACATAATTAAATTTAATAGAAAATTGTAACATAAATGAGGTTGTGTGAAGTAAAGCAATTATTAATGAAATCTGTATCTTTTAATGATAAGTTTATAGAAAACTGTTTAGTTTTATGTATTTTTGTTAATTCTTTAAATGAACCACAGGATCAGCCTAAGCAAGATAGTGAAAAACAAGCTTAATTAAAGCCATTGAACCAAAAGGATGGTCTCACAATTTTATTTTATAGTACAGAGTGAATTACTGAAAATATTTGAGGGGGGAAATGTATCTTCCACCAACACAATTGAACTGATGATATTGTGAGGATGGCATGTAGTGGTTTTATAGCCATGTTGGACCAGGATTTCAGTGAGACAAGGAGGATGCGGTAATATATTTTATTGGACCAACTTCTGTTGGTGAGAGAGACAAACTTTCAAGCTTACACAGAAGTCTTCTTCAGGTCTGGAGGATGGATTGTTTAAGGCCCAGTTTGGATTGCTGGGGAAACAGCATTTGTTTGCTGGATTGGTACCTGGCATGGCTACAGAGCTAAAACAGAGGGGAAATTCAGATCTGCTCTCCTTTGTCTCTTTCTATTCTAGAATTGGAGGAGGCAGATCAAGCAGAGATTATCAACTTTCCCCAATCTACCACAGAGACCTGGTGACATTATAGCTGCAATAGGCTCCAACACTAGAGCTGAACAAAAAATAGAATTTCTGTCCCATGGGAAACATATTCTGAATCAGGAGGAAAAATCATAATTTTTTGGCAGAATGTAAAGTTCAGAAAAAATGTCAGTTTGGAAATATTGAATATTTTCAATCAAAATGAAACATTTGGACATGTTCAAATTAAAATGCTTCATTTTGGCTCAGTTCAACATGAATCTGTGTCTGAGCTTTTGCAGTGGAGTTGTTATATTTTTGTGTCCCTCTTACACCCATTCTCTTCTTTGGACTAAGCTTCCCACCAGATTACATTTCCTATGATGCAGCAGAATTGTTCAGCCAAAAGGGGAGGCCATGGTGCATCATGGGAGCTAGCATCCAACCAGAGAACCCAGCCCATTGGAAGAGAACAGGGGCATGAGGCACTCAAACTGCAACTCCCATGATCCACTTTGGCAACTCAGGTGGATGCAGAGTCATGTTGAACATAAAAAGAAGAACAGGAGTACTTGTGGCACCTTAGAGACTAACAAATTTATTAGAGCATAAGCTTTCATGGACTACAGCCCACTTCTTCGGATGCAGTGGGCTGTAGTCCACGAAAGCTTATGCTCTAATAAATTTGTTAGTCTCTAAGGTGCCACAAGTACTCCTGTTCTTCTTTTTACGGATACAGACTAACACGGCTGTTACTCTGAAACCTGTCATGTTGAACATATTTGGTTTTCAATATTCCTAATGAAAAATCAAACACTTGCAGCAAAAATTCAACATTTTCAATTTTACAAAGAGACATTTCAGTGGAAAATTCCTGACCAGCTTTATTAAACATCTACCTTCCCACAGAAGGGAGGGCTGATGTAGGCCCTATAGCCACTCCCTTTCATGACCTCCCATATATGGGTGAAAGAGGAATTATTAGTTTTCCACATTGGGGTGGGACAGAAAAAAATCTTAATTTGTTATCTACCACTGAGGGGCAAAGAAAATACCCATCACCTCTGCTTTCCATATCTGACAATGGAAAGAATGGAACACCTCCCACTCTGTGCGGAACAAGGGAAAAACATTCATCACAAAAGCCAATGGGACCACAAAAGAAGTCATTGAAAACACACCTTTCCATACCTGAGTTTCTGCATTCCAACTATGCCCAATTCGTGAGTGGGGATAAGTAAGTGGGTGAAGACAGAGCGTGGGTGGGTGAGTGGACAAAAACATAAGGGGGAGATACAAATTTATGGGGAGAGACATAATAGGACGGACAGTAGATCCATTGAACCCTCATCATATCGCAAGAGATCTATCAGGAATGTCTGGAATTCCTATTTTGTTAGTGACCCAGGTGCTGCAAATGTTACACATGACCAGGGAGAAGAATGTCCCTTTTACCCAGGGAATGAGACAAGTCTAAACACATGCATGGTAGGGAGGGAAGCTGTCCCCCACAAGCCTCTTCAATTCTCTGCTTTACTGTTGGCTGGGTAAAGAGGGAGAGGGCTAGTGAACTGCTGCTATGTGCTCCCCCCTTGCCTGTCCGAGCTAAGCCTGGGCTTTGCATTCTGTCTGAGCTAAGCCTGTCTAAGCTAAGCCTCTCTCTCTCTCTCTTCCAGTGATCAGTGAGCTGCTTGTTGATGTTAGGCTGAGTAAGAGATTGTGGCCAGACATCGGGCAGTTGGATCACAACTGAGCTTCAAAGGCTGAAGTAATTTGCCTTTAATGGTAGATGTATCATGAGCTGGTCCCAGCACTCATTGATGACAAGCTACAGCCACTTGATTTCCTGGGGACTGTGAGGGCTGCATAGGATGAAATGTAGGGACTCGGACAGAAAGAGATGTGGAGAGGATTACACAGACGTGGCCTTGGCCTCGATTGATTTGGTCAGAGATGCTTGCAAGATGAGTTAGGTGGAGCTCTATTGAGCCAACCTGCATTAGCAGGGCAAGAAAAAGTGTGAACCATGAAGGAGAAAGGCTAATTTTGTGAGGTGGAGAAGAGGGTGTGTGATAACACACAGGGGAATCTGATACAATGTCCCTGAGCTCTTTAAGGAGGATAGAGTTCGCTTCTCGGATGCTGGGATTGACATTTGGCTTTGTACCATTAAGGATTGGGTCAGGCATGAGATGGGTACCAATAATGGGGTGCATCCATGCTATCTACTTGTGCTCTTAGTGGCCAGTGACAGCAAAGACTAAACAGGACTGTTCCAAGAAGCAAATGAGACTCAGGATTGCACTGTTGGTGCACTCATAGGTGCACGACAAGCTTGAAGTCTTTTTGTAGGTAATGTCTGTTTATAAGGTATAATTAATAAAGTTGTGGGCTGCTGTTTAAACCCATCCCATGTGTTTGTCAGTCATTTGCCTGTTTGCCGGGGTCACCATCTTGGGGTAGAAAAGCTAACAGCCAAGTTATGAGTGAGGCTTTACAATCCAGGATGGAAGGCAGCAATGGTTCAGTGTAATGGTGCCCAACAGGTACTGACTATGTCTCTGAACAATGTGGCCTTGTATCCTTGGTGCTGCTCCCTCACACATTTCCAGTTCATGAATTTGCTCCATTTTACTATTTTCATTTTGTTTTGATCAAGCGTAGGTAGTTTTGGAATCTGAAGTTGTATATCATCTTGCCTACATTAGCAATGAAGAAATATTGTGTTAGGCTGTTCTGTATTTCTGTATTCTGTCCCAGGTAGTTTTTTGCTTTTAGCCTCTAAAACAATAGTTTATTGTGTTCTCTAGTTTGATTCAGGGTCCATAACAGAACCTCAAAATCACCAAATCACAGCAATGTAGGGCTGGTAAGGACAAAGGATCTGCTTGCTAGAGAAAATGTCAATTATTTTGTAAAAATAAAGAAAAAAAATTAATACCTGAACATACAGTTTTAAATTTGTTTCCAAAAACGGAAATATTTTGGCCAAAACATAAAATATTGATTTGGATATGCCATTTTGTACTTCCTCAGAGTTGTAGTTGGATTTCTTCATCCCTGTTCTTGTCTGCTGGCTGTGCTTTCCAGCTGGACTTCATATCCCATGGTGAACCCTGAATATAGCACACTCATGATGCCATGCCTCCCTTCACCAAAAGGAGAGACTGTAGTGCAGCATAGGAAATGTAGTCCTACCAGCGAGACCACACTGTAGAGGTGAATCTGAGCATGAGGCACCTAAACTATAACACTGATGAGGCACTGTAGTGGCATTTCTAAATCCAAAATATTTTGGTTTCCAGTGAAATATTTTGATTTTGGATTTTTTTGTGCTGAAAAGTCCAAAGATTTTCCACTTTAAAAAGTGCCCATTTTCTGATCAACTCTACTAGTTAGTTATGTTTGTATCTATTCTATAGTATCCAAAACAAAAAGGACTGGTTCTAGTCTAAATAAAATTCTTCTCATGAATTTCTCCAGCAAGTGAGGATATTTTAATGAGTGTTTACATGTGTGTAAAGACTGAGTTTCAGATTTACAGTATCTGTTTTATCAAGCAGCCAAAGCTTATACATATAAAACCTTTTAAAAGCATTTGATGGCATCAGATTTTAGATTGCATTAATCTATGAACAGTTCAACAGAAAAAATGCTATAAGTGAGGTACTCATGCTTGACTGCTTTACAGCTGAGGCATGTAAAGCAATGTTACATGAAATGTATTGCAGTGCACATCTTTCCCCAGATACTGCAGTGGGTCATGTTTCACCTGCGGAGATGAAAGTCATCAGTGGGCTTCCACTGAGAGTGATTACTGATTTATTGCTTTTCTTTTCTGCTTAATATTCTTTGAACAAATTCTGTAAATATCTGCTAGTTGGTTTTCAGCCAGTAGTTCAAATTCTGAGAAGACATTAATGATAATGGGCCAAACATGCTTAACATGCGAAACATGTTTGTTTTCATTTTTTTTAATCTCTGTCTCCCCCCCCCCCCCCCCCCCTCCCCGACCCCATCTTTCCTTTTCTTATTCTCTCTCTGTTTAACATTCTGTATTTTTAGGAATGTACTGAGTCTTATAGGCACAGTCTCTCAGAGCTTACTAGCATGCCCTGGTAATATAGATGCTATGACACCTTTTAACAGTAATAAATGAGTGCAGTGTGTGCTCCTCTTTGAGGCCAACCAGCAACAAAGGTGAGGATACCATGGAAGCATCCATAAACCTGCTTCCTCTTTTCCACTTCCGGGTAGCTACTACTGTCAGCCTTACACATTGCTTGTGCTTAAATTTATGGTTCCAATAGACAAGGATGTGTCCACCTGTTTTCGTGCTTCTTATCTGGTTGATTGCTAAGGTCTCTGGTCATGCAAAATATGGTTGTAATGGTTATACAAAAAGACGATGCTATATGGGTAGAGGATATAGTGGGGTAACATGGTTAGTGGGTTCCTATGTACAAATTATGCCAGCAAAGACTGGCCATATCTTGTGATCAAATGTCTGATGCTCTTCCATGCTTCTGAGGCAGCTAAATGCACATCAAGATGTCTCCACCACTTTTGTAAATCAATTATGTATTTCAAGTGATAGCATACTTTCCATCCTGTAGGAAATACCAACATTTTGACACTTGTTTTCATTCTTCACTGGAACAAAAAGTTGAAATTTCAAAATTGCTCAGAGTGGAAATTAAAAAAAAGTCAGTTCAGAAACATTTAAATGTTGTTGTTTCCTAATCATGTCAACATATTTCATTTTCATAAGGTAAAAACATGGTTATAATAATGGTGAAATATTACAATAGAATATAAAATACTATCTATAATATGTTTAAATTACTATTGTAATATAAAAATCTAAATGAAATTATAATCAAATAAAACATTTTTACCATATTGAAATGAAACATGTTGACATTATTGAAAGAAAATGAGAGCCAAAGTGACTGATTTCAACACTTATTCATTGAAAGTATCATGTAAGTCAACAAGTTCCCACAAAACTTTCTGATTTTTCACAAAACTGCATTTTCCAGTGTAAAACTGTTCCATCTAAAATTTTTGACCAACTCAATGTATAGTGTAACACAGTTACTGAGATGGCTGATGCTATGTGTTTGATAATGTCACTTTTCCAGGGATTGTCTGAACATGACTGTGCTAATAAAGGAGACTGCAAGTTAATATAACACTGGTGGTAGCTGGTGAGATTGCCATGTAGCAGGCAAATTAATTCATGATAGTAAGGAAGAGGGAAACATGCAGTAAGTAAACTCAGGAATAGGAAGATGCAGGCCAAAAAGACTTTTTTATTTTAAATGCCTGAACCATTTACAGGGATTGAGGATGACTGGCAGGCTTGGATAGGATATTTTGAATGAGTTGCAAAATATGAATCCGCATTCTGAGGAAGAGAAGGTAGACTTTTTTTGGTGTTGTTGTTGAAAGACAGTGCAGATGGATTACAAAGGGCTTGTCTTCACTACTGGGGTCAGTCGACCTAAATTATGCTGGAGTCAACGTAGCTTAAGTCGAGTTACCCCAGGGTCTTCATAGTGCTGCGTCAATGGGAGACGCTCTCCGGTCAACTTATCTTACTCTTCTCGGGGAGGTGGAATACCACGGTCGACCAGAGAGCGCTCTGCCATTGATTTAGTGGATCTTCACTAGACCTGTTAAATTGATCCCTGATTCATCAATTGCAGCAGCATTGATCTCTCCGTAGTGAAGACAAGCCCTTTGTCCTGAAAGAGGCATTGACACGTCAGTTTGAGGCTCCTTCACATGAAGACTGGGCTCCAGCAATATTTAAAGATAAAGAACGCCACACAACAGAGACATGGTCAGGGGTTGGCCCCGCTCCACACATTCTGTGGCTCCTGGAAGCAGCGGCATGTCCCCTCTCAGGCTACTATGCATAGTGGCAGCCAGGGGGCTGCACATGTGGCTACCTCCCCAAGCGCAGCCACTGCAGCAATCATTGGCTGGGAACTGCAGCCAATGAGAGCTGCAGGACCGGCACCTGCAAACGGGGCAATGCGCAGGGACCCCTGGCTATGCATTTGCAAAGGTGCCGAAGGGGGGAAATGCAAATGCAATGGCTTTCAGGAGCTGCTTGAGTCAAGCGTTGCCTGGAGCCTGCACCCCTGCCCCAGCAATGATCCCTCTCCCGCCCTCCAAAACCCTTAGTTCAAGCATGAAGCACCCTCGGGTACCCCCAACCCCTCATCCCCAGCCCCACTCCAGAGCTCACCCCCCAAGCTGGAGCCCTCACCCCTCCACCCCAAACCCCTGACCCAGCCTGGAGCCCCTCCTGCACCGTGAACTCCTCATTTCTGGCCCCACCCCAGAGCCCACACCCCCAGCCAGAGCCCTCACCCCCTCCCATACCTCAACCCCCAGTTTCATGAGCATTCATGTCCCACCATACAATTTCCATACCCAGATGTGGCCCTCAGGCCAAAAAAATTGCCCACCCCTGCACTAACCCCACAGACATATGGCTAAGTGAAAAGGTATTGTATTAGGGCTGACAGGAAATGGAAAGTTTGTAGATACCCTAGGTACAGTTGATTAATCAGTTACAGTTCAGAATGAGCAATAGCTGTTCTTGCTTGTGTCCTGGGGCATTCAGTTGAAAGTCAGAGCTCTTCAGACCTTGTGCCGGTGACCTCTCCAGGCCAGTCTCTGTTCCAAGGAAATGGCCACTTACAAGTATCCAAACCAGGCTCAATTAGTATCTCTCATTGGGGCCCCTCTGCAGTGGCTCCCTGTCCAACCACTGCTTATCTCCACAACCAGACAGACTTGCACTCAGTCACAACCTGTTCATGCATGACTCTGCATATGGTTCCTGAGGAATCTGCTCTGAATTCAGGTTTTCTGCAGCTCCTAGCTAGCCATGTTGCTCTTCCCTCAAAACAGAGCCAAGCCAATTCCTGGTCCAGAATCTTTCCCCTTACTTGTCTAGGAGGAAGAGGAGGTGGAGTGGGAATAGGAGTTGTCACATGGTTGGCAGATCCATCACACCATGATGCCACATTCAAAAAGGAGGGCAACTTTGGCTAAAATCCCATCTTGGTTCAGTAGGGAAATGAAGGCAACAATTAAAAATAAAAAAGCAATATATAAAAAAGGATACATTGTTGGCTAACAACACTGGAATATTTTGTTATGGTTTATTATTATTTAAAGTGAGCAAAAGAATAAAAAACTGAAATTAATATGATGCTGGCAAACCATGACTGTTCATTATGTTTGCATGTTCTGAAAAATCCACATCCCTGAGTGACGTTGCTATACTGACCTTAACCCCCCATGTAGACTGTGCTATGTTGGCTGGAGAGCTCCGACCAAAATAGCTACCACTTCTCATGGAGGTGGAGTTATTAAGCCAATGGGAGAACGCTCTCCTGTCAGCTTAGAGCGGCTTCACCAGATGTGCTACCGTGGTGCACTGATGTAAATTTGTAGTGTAGACCTCCCCTAAGTCTGCTGAAAGGGATGGAAAATAGAGTTTAAAAAAAAATCTAAAACACCCTGCTTTTACAACCCTGTTGGTGTTTACATAACTAATTGTCATTCTGATAAATTCCTCAAATTTGAAGCCCAAATCCTTTGTCAAACAAAAGCCTTTGTTGTTAGAAATGTTGACTGCCGCACAATCGATTTTGAATTACAAGCCTCAATTGAATACCAATTCTAGTCAGTGAATACTTATTTCAAAGATAATGAAAACTTGTTTTGAGAAGTAACATTTGTTAAAAGTTACATCTTTGTAAGTGTAACAATATAGTAGTTATAAGCAGCAAACAGAAGAGATTGTCCCATACAACAAGAACTCTCTCTCCGCCGCCCCCAATTCATGAGTTACTGAGTTTGTAAGATGGGGAGGTGTTGAGCACCCTCAGATCCCATTTACTTCAGTGGGAGTTGGGGGTGAGAGGTGCTGAGAACCCATGAGCCATAAATGTAAGTTTATGTGGTTTATCATCTCAAATATCTATGGACAAGAACCTGTAGCATTGGAGTTTTACTATTGACCTCAGTGGCAGTAGGATTGGGCCTATAATACTGAGGTAATGTTAAACAACTAGATCACATGAGCCTATGAATTCACCTTGACTAGCTCCAGATAACTTCAGTGGAAATATTCAAATAACCTCCAAAGAGCTGAGAAAAATAATATTTTTCAGGGAAGAAAAAAGAAGATTAAGATTTAATTTAGCATGTTCTCATACAACACACTTCATGGTACTCATTTTATATGTTGTACTTTGGACCAATTGACACTATAGCATGTAAACCTGTGGTTCTAGAGATCAGTTTTTACAAAGCCAACACTTAGATCATTAAACCATTTTAGAAGCTATAAACACAGTAAGTGTGTGCATTTTATTTTGTCTTTTTAGTAAAAAATGTAGTTTTATGGAACATAGAAAAGACATCCATAAATAGAGTAGAAATGTGATTACTGTTATTAGAAGAAATTGATTAATGTCTCTGAATAGCTTTTGAGGCTACAAAACTACAGAATGAAAAAGATAGAAGCGAGCATATGTAGAAAAGCCCTAAATGGTCTGTCAACACTAGAAAAACTACCCTGTGCTGACAATGGGTGTCGGCCACAGGTGCAGCTGAGCCACTGCTGAGTATTGTTCAACAGCAAGTGTAGCCATGTACAACCCCTGGTGATGCTGGCAGACCAGGTGCCAGCTCATGACAAGGCCCTTAGGCCTTAACTGAACATTGACAAATGCATAGCTAGAAGCCAATCTAGCTCATCTGTATGTTAGTATTGTTAAAATAGGTATTACATTGATAAAAATGCTTTTAGACTTTATGGAATGCTTGTAGAATGCTGAATGTATTAATCTTAATTATGACATCTTTACCTCATTTTGTAAGATTATATAAAGTGTTTGCATTATAATTCTCTAATTGTGTAAGTCAAACAGGAAAGGAGCATTAATTGATGTAGAAATGCTGGTTATCTACAGAAGGTGTTAGGTCCTGCCTACAAAGAAGGCTCATTGAAACCAAGTGAGCAATTGTGAAACATCAAAGAAAATTATGCCCAAATAAATTTGTTTGTCTCTAACGTGCCACAAGGACTCCTCATTATCAAAGAAAAAGACTTTGTTGATTGATCTCTTCCCCACCCCCTCTTCCCCTCCGCTTGAACTCGAGGAAGGGAATAAAAATCCATTTCAAGACAGAAGTGTATCTCTACTCTGCTTGAACTCTGAGGGGCAAAGATTCCTAAACATAAGCAAGAGTTCCCCACTGCTTGTCCTGGGTTACCCTAAAGGACACAGAGCTTGCACATTACAGTAGCTTCTATTGCTTTTTGGAATAGACAACTAACTCATTAGTGTGTGTATGTTTACCCACTTTAACCTTGTAAATGACTCGCTTCTTTTCTTAGGTAACAAATCTTTAGTTCATTTATTATAGCATTGGCTATGAGTGCTGTCTTTGGTATAGGACCTAATGTGCAACTGATCTGGGGTAAGTGACTGATCCTTTGGGACTGGAGTAACCTGAATATTCATGTGATTTTTGGTGTAAGGGGTTATCACAAAGGAAAACTTGCCTGCATGGCAAGATAATCCAAGGGGACTGCCTATGACTATATCAAGGCTGTTTAGTGCCTGAGGAGTTCATACTTGATACTTGGTTGGTGAAATCTAAGTATACAAAACACAAGCAGTTTGGGGTTTGTGACCTACTTCTTAACAGTCTGCCTGATGCTGGTACTCATGACACCCATGCTCACTACTGATGTAGCAGTATTCATTTCTAACCCCTATTGTCAGAAATGGATAATTTTGCTGGTGAGATTATAGACTGCTTGCAATTATCATTCTTTCCTAAAGGAAAAATTAAGGTTCACTGCAACCATTTTATAGGTAAAGGTGATTTGAACAGACAACACTAATCTTGAGAAAGCCCTAGGAGTCATCACACATTGATTTTATGAATTATAGTTCTAAATATAAATGAGTAACTTTCTAATGAAGTTTCAGGATAAATTCTCCAATATCACAATGATAAGTATCTGTGGGGAGAGCCACCGGGGGCCATAAAATAGTGCATGACCTCGAGGCTGATAGTTCTGTCCACCAGTGGATTATCTGAAGGCAGATCTACACTTAAACACTGCACTGGCACAGCTGCACTGATGCAGCTGTACCACCGTAGTGCTTCAGTGAAGACACTCCTACACCGATGGGACAGCTTCTTATATCAGCATAAAGCAACAGAGGGTCCTGTGGCACCTTTGAGACTAACAGAAGTACTGGGAGCATAAGCTTTCGTGGGTAAGAACCTCACTTCTTCAGATGCAAGTCAAGAAGTGAGGTTCTTACCCACGAAAGCTTATGCTCCCAGTACTTCTGTTAGTCTCAAAGGTGCCACAGGACCCTCTGTTGCTTTTTACAGATTCAGACTAACACGGCTACCCCTCTGATACTTTATATCAGCATAGTTAATCCACCTTCCCAAGAGACAGTAGCTATGGAGACAAGAGAAGCTCTCCCTTCAACATAGCATTGTCTGCACGGGGGGGGGGGGGGGAGAGGGGGGGGTGTTAAGGTCAGTATAACTACATTGCTCAGGGGTGTGGATTTTTTACACCCCGAGCGACATAATTATACCAATATAGGTCTGTAGTGTAGACCTGGCCTGAGTTCCATGTAGACTCTGGTAAAATTGAGTATTCTCCTTGCTTCTTCCATGGGGCCCAAACCCAGTTCCCTTACTAAAGAATTCAGAGGAAAATCTGTAGAGGAAACTTCACAGGGTTTTCTTGGCTTCAACTCTCCTACCCCTTCTCCCCTGTCTCACATTTGTTCTTCTCTCCCCCTCCCTCCAGTAAACTAAGCACATGATTTGGGCATTTGTTGGTTGTCTTCTGTGTTCATTCTCTATGCAGTAATTCATACTTTAAAAAAAAAAGCCTTACTGTAAAAATATTTCACGGCACATATGAGTAACAACCAGAGGTGATTTTATAATGCACAGCATGAAGTACAATCCCATGTATCAAAGAACAGGGCTGAGACTACAATAAACAAATAAAGGAAAGACTAGGAGCAAATTATAAAGTAAGTGCAGCATAATGAAAACACTTTCACAAGCTGAATAGTTATCTTGTAATCTTCATAAAGTACATAAATGGCAATGGCCTTATTACAGTACAAAAATAAAGGCAATGGAATTACAAGTGAAAAATGTGGTACCATTCCAAGTGTGATTTGAAAATGAAATACTGTCTCCTCAGCAAGGCTCTAGTTCAAAGTCTATTGTTTTTAGATGAAAAATTTACAGTATTGAAATTTTGTAAGACAAAAGACTTAGGCCCAGAATAAGTGCCTAAGTCACTTTTGACAACCATACATATATGGTATATAGAAAGGATAAACCACATACTGACCCAGATCTGGCTGGTTAGCACTGCACTGGTGATGCAAAGAACCTGTGATACCAGTTTATCTGGCCAGTGGGGGTATTAGTGTTAGGCTTCCAGAAACACAACAGGTGACATTTGCCTCTCGGAAGTCTCCTAAAGTAAGAGTGCACCATAGGAACATTAAGGGAGCCTCTGGCTGTATTAACTTTCCTTCTTGTTAGTGCTAGGTAAAGGGAGCAAGAATTCAGTGCAAATTCTCCCCAGCCTGGAACCTAGTTTGCCCAGCCACCTGTTTTGTCTCTCCGCACCTCACTTCCTCACAGATTGCTTGTCCAGTGTAATCTAGCAGTAAGATGGTGATGGAAGGGTGGGAATGGGGGGGGGGGGGGGGAAGAACAGCAATGCCACAGAAGTGTCCTTCCCTTTAAAATAAGGGGGACAACCATAGAGGATTTCCCTCTGTGTATGTATCCTTGTGGTGCAATCTGTCCATATGTTATTTATTACTATCCATAAGCACTCAGATATTACTGTGCTATACACTTTTTCGTTATAGAAAAACAACAAGGGCCTAATCCTCAGATGCTATAAACTGGGGATGGTATTCTGAAGTTCACTGGAACCGTGCTCAGCTACACCTGCTGAAAAATTGGTCCAAGGAGAAGGACTAAATCAGAAAAATTGTGATTTACACACTTGTCTTCCTTTAGTGTTTCTTTGCCCTAGGATTGTAAATATTTGTGGATGAATTCCTTCAGCCACACTCTTGAACATTATATTAAGTTTTGTGACAAAGTTCCTCCTCTATCTTGGTGGGTCCTGTGCTTATTGGTGGATTTTCTTGCCTCATGTGGGTTGGGGAACAGCCCAGAGACCTTCCCCTCTGGAAGAACCCACAGTCCAGGTCAATTGGGAGGTTTGGGGGGAACCCAAGCCCGCCCTCTACTCTGGGTTCCAGCCCAGGGCTGTGTGGACTGCAGCTGTCTATAGTGCCTCCTATAACCGCTGAATGATAGCTACAACTCCCTGGGCTACTTCCTCATGGCCTCCTCCAAACACCTTTCTTATTCTCACCACAGGACCTCCCTCCTGGTGTCTGATAACACTTGTGCTCCTCAGTCCTCCAGCAGCCCATCCTCTCACTCTCAGCTCCTTGCGCCTCTTGCTCCCAGCTCCTCACACTCACACCACAAACTAAAGTGAGCTCCTTTTAAAACCCAGGTGCCCTGATTAGCCTGCCTTAATTGATTCTAGCAGCTTCCTAATTGGCTCCAGGTGTCCTAATTAGCCTGCCTGCCTTAACTGATTCTAGCAGGTTCCTGATTACTCTAATGCAGCCCCTTCTCTGGTCACTCAGAAAACAGAAAACTACTCATCCAGTGACCAGTATATTTGCCCTCTACCAGACTCCTGTACCCCACTGGTCTGGGTCTGTCACAGTTTTTAAAATGCACTTGAAATATTAATGGTGTAGTAATATCTGACAATTATTGTACAGTTAATCAGTATTGAAAAAGCTACTTCTCAGAACTCCATTGATTTTTGGATTAGGAATGTACTAGCATTGCAAAAACAGTGATCATTTATTGTACTGTATGTAGAATTTTAATTAAAACTAGAGGAAACAGTAAACTGATCAATGCATATGGCTAACATCAATATTGCATCCAAGTAGTCATTTGAAAAGCAAATGTCAGTTAGAGAAACAGCTCTTTAAGCCACTGTGAGTTCAGATATCTTGCTTAGAAAAACTGTGTCTTCAGTTGGTACATCAGAAACTGGCAACAATATCTACTAATTTAAAAACTTAATAGAAGATTGTATGGAAATGAATTATTTGTTAAGGGAGAGAAATTTGCATAAACTACAGGTATGTAAAAGAATGATGTTAATATGTGTCACAGAACCTGGTGAAGTTCATATATTATCTTTGAAATTCCCAATAAAGTTTGCTTCACCTATCTAACTCTATAATCTCTAACTGTGCTGGCTTTTAATTCTTTTAAAAATTAAAACCGTTAATCAATATCCTACCATGTATTGAAAGGGTATGGTCTCTGAGCAGCTGAGAACTAATGTAGTAGAAGAATTTACTTTCTAAGCCCAGAAATATATATGCAGAAGTCCCCTATTTCTAGGCAATATCAGCAGTAAAGATAGATTACAGAGAGGCTTTATGGAGTATGTTTCATCTAAATGCATTCCCTCTCTTGCTTACACTACCAATCGTGTGTTGGATCATGGCTCCTTCTTTCTGTAGAGGCTAGAGTAACTTCCCTATGTGTCTCCATGAGGGACAATTGATCAAGGAGTAGAAATGGATGTTGGCCTGGTAGGGTAGTGCAGGGAGTCCCTTCCGCTTCCTGACTTTCCTCTTTGATGGTGTAGCAATGTGGGACTCACCCCTGCGGTGCCTCCTGCTGGTCGTCTCGGGAATTAGCTCATCCAGCCTCCGGAGCACCTCCTGCAGGCCGGTGTCCCACTGCCGCTGGGCCCCCCTATCCCTCCCTGGACTCGGTGCCCTGTTATCTGGGGTGCTACCTGTGGCAGTAACCCCTTTCTCTCAGGGTCTCCCCTCCCAAGGGAACCCCCACCCACTATCCCCACCTCACCTCAGTCATAGACTACTGCCAGTCACCAACTAGCCCCCGCTCCCTGGGGCAGACTGCAGTATAAGCCACTCATCACAGGCAAGGTTGGGTTTGGATCTGCTGCCTCTGCCTAGCCTTGGGCTGTCCCCTGCAATCCCAGTACCTGTTTGGCCTTATACTAGTCTACAGCTTGGGGAGTTTCCAGGCCAGAGCTCCCCAGCTCCCTTGGCCTTCCCTCAGCCCCGCTCCACTCCAGGTACTTCTGTAGTTCCCCAGGAGCTGGAGCCAGGCCAGTCTCCCTCCACAGCTAGAGGAACTGTGTGTCTACTCCTGGCTTCCCTGGCTTTTATAGGGCCAGCTGAGTCTGTTTGGGAAGCAGCCTCAGTTATGGCCATACC
Source organism: Chrysemys picta bellii (assembly GCF_011386835.1). Classification (NCBI taxonomy): domain Eukaryota; kingdom Metazoa; phylum Chordata; order Testudines; family Emydidae; genus Chrysemys; species Chrysemys picta. Next base: position 54,424,381 of record NC_088793.1, on the reverse strand, counting down.
CCAATCATCTCAGCCTAAGGCTCCCAGCCTCTCCAAGGGCTGGCTTTTAACCCCTTCAGGCCAGGAGCCAGTGACCACCCCGCTACAGATGGGGAGATTGGGGAACAGAGGTTTCTCCAGAAGCCAGTTTCTGGAAAGAGGCCTCAGTTGCACCTGCAGATATCAGCCATTTTTATTTTTGTAGGGATGGCTCTGACTAGAAAAGTTCTCAGAAAAATAGCCTATGATGTGGGAATTTGCAGAAAAGTCTTCAGGGAGAAACACAAAAATCACCCTGCTACACTGCTCAGAAAACTTTTCCTTCCAGGAAAACCATGGTGGTTTCTTATTGCCATGCAACCTGGGGAGAGTTTTAACTTCCATTTGGAAATAAAAAACAGTCTTCCCAGGAGGGAAAAAAAGATAATATTTACATTTCTCCCTAAAGACTTTCCCTGTGACAGGGCTCACTCACCCTCAGAGCACTCTCTTGCACCAGTGCTGGATGTTGTCGCTATCTGAAGCTCCAGCACCTTCCACTAGCCACCTGCTTTCAACCCCAGGTCTTCTATTGCTCAGCCCTCCCGCTAAGTCACCTAAGTTTAGACTCCTTCCAGGGTATCTGAAACAAGTCCAGACAAAACTTAATAGTTCTCCTACCCTCTTATACTACTGTAGTCTTTCCCTCTCTACTTACAAACTGTATCTCAGAGCTTCCGTTGCAGGAGCCTACATACATCTATAACCTCCCCCTAAGGATGGGCTTCTCTCAACCAGAGGGCCCTTACTATCTCCTACTTCAACTGAGCTCCTTCAGTCTATTTATTATAGGTTAGCTCTGCCCCACTAGCCAGGGGCCAAGAAGCTATTTACCTCCCCAGGTGCAAAGCATGACTAATTGGATACCTTCACTAGCCTTGCAGGGGAAGCCCCATCACACTTCCCTTTGTCCCTCTTTCAAGGCTACTTTTGGGGGGGTGCTATGTTTTTCTAGTCTCCATGCTTCACTTTCACCGCTCAGATCCCAAAAAAGAAAACCATAAGGACAGTATTTGCCTGTCTTACTAATGCCAACACTGCTTACAGGTTCATGTCACTGTTTATGCCATTTGAAATGTGTAATTTCCAGGAGCAGTGATCCCTGCTACTCATCAACAATACTGGTCCCAGAAGCACCAATCTGACATTGCTACAGCCAGATTAGTGGGTTATGAGAGATGGATTAATATCATGGTATAAAGAACATTTCAAAATAAGACACCAAGTTAGTAATAAACTTTTATATGAGGAATTTTCCTGGACTGAAGGCAAAATATAGTAGGGGGGAAATATCATATCTTCTCATGGCCTCTTTGTAATTGAACACATTATTCTGTAGGTGGATATATGGTTAAAGATGAGCTATTTTGCTGTGCTGATGACAGTTTAAGCACAGCAGGTTGGTTAGTGTATGTATTGGGGCAAATTACTACATCTCTAGTTTAATGTACTCTTAGATTTTTGTATTATCAGAAAAGTTCCACCAATATAGGGAGGAAATGTTATCCACTGGACACCATGGTTATAAAATTGTACACATTTAAAGATTTGGGCTCAACGTCATTTCTGAAGTAACTTTATGAGATCAGCGGAATTGCACCAGGGATTGATTTTATCCTTCATTTGGTCTATTTTGCCTCACAGGAGACTCAGCAGATGTGAGGACTGAATGAAATAATACACTCTGGGAATTAAGGCAGTGCAATTACCCTGAACACCAGTAGTTAGATTCTCAAAACACAGGATTAAGGTTATCATTTTCTACTTTGTCTCCATATTAGTTTACCACTATCATCAATCCTATGTAATTAAGTGAAATAATGAAATCAGCTAATTGATGAAGGGTGAAAGTAATCAGAATTAAAAAGGATTTTTTAACACCAAAATTATTCACTCTAAGGCACACATCCAGCTAGAAGCATCTCTGTGCTTTGGGTGCCCATGCCAAATGAAGGAATTCTCCTGGGAAGGATGGGAGCAATCCAAGGAGCATGCAGATATGTGATGTCCCCTGTCTCCGCCTGGTTTGGGTGCTGGTGATTGATTACGGAGTAGAAACAGTGCTTAATTGGCCTCTGACTCATACAACTCCTTGGGCTCCTCTATTGCTGATTCATCATCAGAAAAATGACTGGCAATGAGTCAAGAATGAAAATTGAAAAATCACTAAGAGCAGGTCCCTCTTCCTACCTGCCTAAGAAGTCTCTGACAGGCATCGTCACTGGGAGACCAAATCTAGAAAGAGACCACCTCTTATCTGCAGCCAGATGCTCAGGTGTCAGATAAAAAAATCTCAGTGGTTGGTTGAAGCAGCCTCGTTACTCCTTAATATGAGGGACTAGCTTCAGGTATGAGGTATCTTCCGTTCCCTAAGGTTCAAGGTTATAACTCAAAGTAAAACAAACAAACAAAACAGAATAATAAGGCAGTATTTGGTCCTGCCATGCAGGCAGGGGACTGGACTCGATGACCTCTCGAGGTCCCTTCCAGTCCGAGAATCTATGAATCTATGAATCTATGAATCTATTCCCCGATTATGTTGTTAGGAGCAGAGTGTATTTGAGAGGTACTCATCTAGATCTTGGAGTATCTTACATTCATAGGCAGGTCTCATCCTATACATTATTTAAGTCTGGAAGTGAGCCAATTACATCAGCTCTATCTGCTCCAAGGCCCACAGTCAGAACAGTAACTTTAACATTAATATAACCCTGGAATCTAAGAGCTCGAGACCATTTGAATTCCTGTTGTGGGTCATTCCTTTGCTAGGAGAGAACACCATGATATAGACATAGAACATATTCTACTCTATTTTTGTAGGAACACTCTTGAACGTGAAAAGCAGATTGTGTAACAGGATGGCAGACTAAGACAATGCCTGAGGATGAAGAGCTCTTTGATACAGACATCCTACTGTCCAGAGCTTGAACCCTACATGGAGATGCAGAGATATTCCTTGCTGAGTCACTCTGAGGTGAAATCGGGTTATGATTGGTTCCAGTATAGTAGTATAAGAGGGGTAGGGATGTTCTTCTTAGGCAGAGTGAATGATGAACACAGAAATCATAGGAACCAGGCTAGGAATGACCAAACTCAGGCTGCTGCTTGTTACAGTTATTCATCAAACCAACCCCAAGGAACAGTGTAGGTTTGGACTATATGCCATACTCTGCTTGCAGCAAGTAGTGAACTCCACCCATAGAGGTCTGAGAATCTGCCTCCCTGTATACTCTCTACTTTTCATGTATAAGAGTGTTCACATATGTAGTGGAAGTAAAGTGAATTTGTTCTTTAGACACATTTCTGTTCCCACTCTCCAGCCAGACTGTGTTTCTGTGACTACATCTCTCACAAACATTGTTCAAATTCCAGTCCTCATCCACTCTTTCCTCATCATCCTTCTTTCACTTTAAAAGAGCGTGTTGTTGCCATGCAGTTCTGGGAATAGGGCACAAAGCTGTTCCTAATCTAGAGCTGCTGCTTTGATTGTGTGTGTGTGTGTGGGGGGAGGGGGGGGAAGCCTACATGAATTCAGTTAGTAGTCCTCTTGAAATAAGGAATTTAGGTGGACTGATGAAAATGGCCTATCAGGATGAAAGGCACTTTACATACCCTTAAGCAATGACACAGCATGGGAGTGAGGGGGAGACCTAAATGACCTCCTAAGGACCCCTTCCAGCCTTACATCTCTATGGTTCTATGACTGAGCTGAGAATCAAACTCAAGGTCACACAGAGTCTGTGGCAGTGCCAGGAACGGAAACCAGAACTGCTGACTCCCAATCCTGTACTTTAACCATGATTAGATAACTCTCCCTCTACCTGATAATTATTTTAAGTGTTTGGACTATCGCACAGTCTCCTGCTTTTCTGAGCCACAATAATATTACATTGTTTTGTCCTGTGCTCTGTCTGCTCATTCACAGTGTCAGATATTCCATTTTTGGCTCAATGGCTGCTGATTCACACTATACATAATCTGATTTACAATTCAATACTGAAGGAATGCAGCTCTGAAATTCTCCTATGAGAATGCCCAGGGAGTTTGTCTGAGGTTTATAAAAAGATCCTTAAATGCCGCAGGTGTTCTGGTTAGTAACTTTGGACAAATAAAATTGTGCTGTTTATTATTACTTTTTCCTGTTGACATTTTGCATTTATCACTTATTCTTAAACAGTTTTCAAATAAAAAAGTCAAACAACTGAAAATCTGCTGGAGCAATAAAAGAAGAAAAGGGTTCAGCAGTAAGCAGTGTCTGATTCAGTCAGCCTTCAGGGCACACTGTGTACTCACAGTGCTACCAAATGTATTTTTTACCTTGACACCCTGGTCTTTTCATTCATGAGGCTAAACACCCCAGTGAAAACTGACTACAGGCCATTGGAAGTTTTGGGCAGAAGTGAAGAGAAGAATATTTTCCTGGAGCTGAAAAGAATGAAACAGAATCAGTCTAATGGCAACTGTAGTGTCGATATTGTTCTTTGAACATTAATTGTAATTTTGTTTTTACCCACATTGTTCTTATCCTCTTTTCTTTTACTGTTGTGTCACTGTGCTGCTTAACCTTGATTCAGCAAATTATTTAAGCCTGTGCTGAACTTCATTTGAATTCAGTGAGACAAGAGTACATGGTTAAGTGCTTTGCTTAATTTGCGCCTTAAGCAACTGCCAAATTCGATCCCAGAGATGGCTGAATTTCAGTGACTATCTACAGAGTTTATTACTCATTTAGGACCCATTGGGTGAAAGAGACTATGTTATTATTACCATTGGTAACAATTATTAGTAACAGTATATCAGTATTGATAATTGGTGACAGATCCGTGCACTGTGCCATGAAAACAATTTAAAGGCCTAAAACTCTGCTCCAGTAAGAATCATCTATACATTAACTGATCAAATTCTCTGCTCCCTCTCAGAACCTGTCACGAGGTGGCCTCTGGCTTGCTACTGAGCTGAGTACTGAGCTGACTTACTTAGCTAGCAGGATTTTAGACGGTGTTAAGGGAATTTTGGAACAAGGGAAAATGGTAACAATTATGGATGAAATCAGTAACAGACATAAGCCAGTATCAGGAGAAAATCCTGTGGTATTTTAAATTGCTGTAAAATGTCTAGGGCTTTTGGCAGTGTAGGATTACTGATAAAAAATGGACTCAGCTGGATTGTTTTTGTGAGAATAATTGTATTCCTTTTGTTTTGTTCTCTGTTTTCCTGGTATTGTGATTTAAAGATTGTATTAACCTTTGGACTGATTATGGTAACTATTATAAATACAGTGTCTTTTGAAGATTTTTCAGTTAGCAATTAATCTTTAAAAAAAGCAGCAATTAGGATAGAGCTTGATTTGGGAGGAAGGATGTGAAATTCACTTGGTTTGTCTTAAACTTGGTACCAGCCCCTACCCTAATCCTTTTTTGCTAAAATAGACCCTGATCCCACCAGCTGTTCTGGGAAGGCCAAACTTTCCATCAGTGTAGAAACTCACTGAAGTCAGAAGGGCTCTGCATGGGCACAGAGGAAACTGATCTTTTCAGGATCAGGGTCATAGTTTCTAGAAATTGGGTTGCCAATGAAGTAAGCATCTGTTGGCAGTAATGTTAGCAGTTGTATGTGTTAGTGATGGTAATATAGCATTGAGACCTGTACAGTTGCCTGAGATAAAATTTGAGGTTTTGTTTGCCTGTTTGATTTTTGATATTCTTATATCCTTACTAAGATGTGTGAACAAAGAACAAAGCTGGGGGAAAGGATAGCTCAGTGGTTTGAGCATTGGCCTCCTGAACCCAGGGTTATAAGTTCAGCCCTTGAGGGGGTCACTTAGAAATCTGGGGCAAAATCAGTACTTGGTCCTCCTAGTGAAGGCAGGGGGCTGGACTCAATGAACTTTCAAGGTGCCTTCCAGTTCTAGGAGATATAATATCTCCATTAATTTAAAGGTACTGTGTGTTGCATCTGCCCACAGCCAGACAGGGTTTATAGCACAATGAGAAAAGATAAGGAATAGAGTAAGTGTTGCTGGGTTTGGTAGTAGTTTAACATATGAGCATACACTTGAAGGCTGCATGTCTCCTTTTCTGAGCCAAGGTCAAGCAATCAAGCAACCAGTCAGAAGGGGCAGGGGGGAGGAAAATGTATAAGAAACTCCAAAAGCCAAAGGAAAAGTGACCCTTGCTGGAACACAACCTCACTCTCTACCCTTCCCCTGGAGTTCAAAAGAGGTGGTACCGAAGCCCCCAGACTCAAGACCCTCCAAACAGGAATATGACCATAAATTGTAAGGGATGATCCCAGGGGCATGCACTACAGCAGGGATTCCCAAACTTGGTTCGCATCTTGTTCAGGGTAAGCCCCTGGCGGGCCGCAAGATGCTTTGTTTACCTGAGCATCTGCAGGTACGACTGCTCGCAGCTCCCAATGGCTGCGGTTCACCATTCCCGGCCAATGGGAGCTGCAGGAAGCAGTGCGGGCTGGCCCACCACTTTCCGCAGCTCACATTGGCCAGGAAAGGCAAACTGTGGCCACTGGGAGCTGCAAGTGGCCGTACCTGTGGATGCTCAGTAAACAAAGCATCTTGCGGCCCGCCAGGGCTTACCCTGAACAAGATGCGAACCAAGTTTGGGAATCCCTGCACTATAGATTTAATTAAGCCTACTAAGAAGAAGAAGAGACAGGGAAAAGCTGTACCGGTGTACAGAGCTGTGGATTATGCTTACTTGGTAACCCCAATAAACATTTCAGTATCTGCACTTTAGACTCTGGCCTTCTGCTTTCTGTCTGCATGACAAAAACCAAAGGAGGGCAGGGGAAACAGTAACATCTCCAAGGGAGTGTAGGGAAAGCCCTAATTGGATACAGGTCTTTATTTTTATTTTATTTTATTTTTTTCAATTTCAAGTATCAGAAAAAGGATATTTTTTATCCTTTCTTTTCCAACTTTTTATATAACCGTGTTACTCTAAATACATTCTGAAACAAGTAAAAGACAATAAAACTTTGATCAAATATTTCATTAGTGGGCCCCTGGCTTTACCTTAACTAATACATAAACAGGACTTGTGATCAGTCAAAAATAGAATAAGACCAAAACTAATATGTATGAAGCGTTTTTACTTTTCAACTATTTTGTGGATGTTAGGATTGTTCACCATTAAAATTCAATATTTGTGGCCAGAACCTATCTTCTCTGTGTTACTTGAAACTAACAAGTCACACACATATCTCAGACACTCCAAGTAACAGACTGCAAGATCATAAACAAAGAATTATGACCTCTTAATGCAATCAAACAGCAGGAGGAGAAAGATTATGAGGAGGAAAGCTTCTCAAATATGACATATTTAACAATTAGCAATTTAGAGAGTGAAATAACCATAAAACATGAAAAGTGAATTGACTAATGTGTCTCATAATGCATTTTTAAAGAGTGACTAAGGTTTTATTTAAAGTTATTTTAAATTAGCCATCTCAGATTACTCAATTCCCTAGTTTTAGAACTATCACACATTACGAGAATGGCTCACTAGGGATATAAGTAGCACAGGCATTCACTTTTCTTTTTGATTTAAATAATAATCTTCTTGCCCCAAATAGACATACTGAAGTTTGACAAATGTACACAAATATGATGTCCAAAATAAGGACAATATTGATACCGTAATTTCTCTTAACCTCAGGACCTATTTTTGATCTCTCCTAAGGACATTCATTTAATAAAATAGTAGAGAAAGACAATGGGGAAAACGAAGGTGAACCAATGACTACCCATCTGTAGATATACAAACTCAGTTATGTGGGATATACCCACGTAATGCTAACAACTAATCCCTGATCAATGATCCAGGGAAAGGAAAAAAAAAACAAGCCATAGAGAGAAAAAATTCTTCTGTATTCATTCAAGCACTTGCATGTGAGCAAGCATCTATCTCTTTTATACCAGCAAAGTGCAGAAGAATTAATATTTATTTTCTTCTATCTCAATAATATGGATTCTATTATATGTCCTGTGGCAAGGAATTCCAGATGGTGACTACCATATGGGAAATACACCTTAACAGAGAGATTATCTCCTGCACTTGAGGAGATAGGTGTGTGTGTGTCAGGAAACTAGTACAAATTCCTGGATTCTTGGGATTAGTCTTGCTTCTTATGATGCTTAGAGATTCTTTTGGGCAGCTCTTAGATACACCATGCAGGACGGTCCTTACCCCAATCAAGGATTGTCCTCATGCAGCAGAGGTCTGTCACTTCCCATCCCCACCACTGCCACAACCCTTGTGCTGGGGTAAAGAAGGGCTTAGATCTGACTTAGATGCACCAGTGAGGAGTTTCCCTTTGACAGGGGAATTCTCCACTAATGACTTGTGGCTAGAATCCAGCTCCATCACACCACTGATTGTTGCAAAGGTGGCAGACAACAGGAGATATATTGGACATGTATCTGAACTAGTTAGAAGAGAATCTAGAATTAATTCTTCCAAAAATAAAGGATAAGGCTGGATATGTGTTGTGTCATATTCAACAAAAACAAACAAACATACAAACAAAAACACTTGACATTTCTTTGTATGAGTTGATTGGATTCTGATAAATAATGGAGCAAACTCATCTTAAGTGTCTTAAGTACAGCAAAATGGAACCCTGGGTGGTTAACGAAGAACTGGTGACATAAAAAACTTAAAAAACTCAATGGGAGATTTAATTCCCCAAAGTGAGTCTCTCCATGCCCAGGAAAACTGGAGAGTTGGGTTCGATTAACTCAAGTTGTCTCTATCAGTGTTCAATGCTGTTCATTTTCAGCTAAAGTCCTACAGACATGGATATGACAGAACTGAATAGGATGGAGATGGGAGTGCCAGTTCCCCACAAAAATGTAATCACTCCCGAGTGATATTTACCCAGGCCCAAGTCATTTAATAATTCCCAGTCTAGATCTGCTTTCTGCCAGACCATTTCTGTCTTCTCCATTTCCTGCTCCAGTTCTCCTCCCCCTCCCCCCCACACACATACATTTCTTGAGGCATACCCCAGATATATGTCCCCACTTTTCCTCCATCCATCATCTCAAATTAAAAATTGCAAACATAGTGCTTTCAAAACGAACACTTTTGTGGTCCTCCCCAGAATTTATCTGGAGATGGACTCTACTTTCCCTTCACTAACTCCCAAAATGTGGGAGCTGTCATGCCTTCCTGCTCTAGTCCTCTTCTTCTACTGCTGATATGCCCCTTTACTCATTCTCTCATTGCCTTCATTCCACTCTGATCCCCACACCCACATTTATTACCTGTCCCTTACATATTCTCTTGTCTGTTTTCTGTCCTCCTGAATTCTCTTTTCCTAACCCTCATATTCCCAAAATGTCCTTTCCTGTTCCCAAAGTGCCCATTCCTGCTGCCACAGTCACTTCCTCTCTCAAACACACTCTTTTATTCCCAGATTACACTCCCCCATATTCATCTGTTCCCTCCAGCATCCCTTCCTGGCCTCCCACATTCACTTGCTCCAGTATCCCTACATGTCTACACCACATTCACGTGCTTCACTCAGTTTCTCTCCTGTTTCCTGGTAGCACAGGGGCATCCATGTTCAGTAAGGAAAATGAAGCTTAACTTTTGCGCAGAGAATAATAGTGACTATTGTGAAAAAAGGCAAAAATCTGCAAGTTTTCACCCAATCTTCCCTAGATCTTGAGAAGATCTAAACCCCATATCATGAGAGAAAAATTGTTTTGTGTACAAACCAATGCCCAATTTTATTATTTCTTTAAAACTGTATTTCACCATAAAATATTAAACATAACTATTTTATAGCACTTTGAATTTTTAAAGCACTGTATAAACATTAACTAATCTTCAAAACACTTCTATGAAGTTCAGGGTTCCCTCCCCACTCTGAACTTTAGGGTACAGATGTGGGCACCCACATGAAAGACCCCCTAAGCTTATTTCTACCCACTTAGGTTAAAACTTCCCCAAGGCACAAATTCTCCCTTGTACCTTGGATTAGGTAAATGCTGCCACCACCAAGTGATTCAAACGAACATTTAGGGAGGGCCACTTGGAGCCCTATCTCCGTCATAATGTCCCCCCAAACCCTACACCCCCTTTCCTGGGGAGGATTGAGAATAAACAAGATGAACACAGACCAACCTTGAGTTTTTTAGGACACTAAAAAAAAATCAGATTCTTAAAAAACCCAGAACTTTATTAGAAAGAAAAAAGGTAAAAGAAGCACCTCTGTAAAGTTAGAATGGAAGATAATCTCACAGGGCAATCAGATTCAAAACACAGAGGATTTCCCTCTAGGCAAAACCTTAAAGTCACAAAAAGAAAAGAAAAAAAATAACAGGAATACACCTTCCTCTCAGCACAGAGAAAATCAAAAGCCAAAACAAAAGATAATCTAACGCATTCCCTTGCTAGTACTTACTATTTCTATAGGAGTTGGATTGCTTGCTTTCTTGATCTGTCTCCAGCAAGAGCCACACTAAATAGACAGAACAAAGCCTTTCCCTCCCCAGATTTGAAAGTATCTTGTCCCCTTATTGGTCCTTTGGGTCAGGTGCCAGCCAGGTTACTTGAGCTTCTTAACCCTTTACAGGTAAGAGGTTTTTGTGCCTCTGGCCAAAAGTAATTTTATAGTACTGTATACATAAAGGTGGTTACTCTTCCCTTTATATTTTTGACAGAAGTAGGTAAATAGGTATTATTATTTTTATTTTACACATGATGTAATCTGAGATACTGATGTTCAGGACAAGATGAACTGCTCACCATGTACACTAGCTCCTGGAAAAACAACCTTACAAACATTAGGAGGATGTAGTAATTTTGTTACAGTACCCATTCCACACTGGAGAATGCCCTGAAACAATAGCTATTAGCTGGTGAGTCTCTGGCAGTGAGGCTTCATTCTAAACTTGTTCGCAGGAGAGGGGGCAGAGCCCAGAAGAAGCTCAGATTCAGAGCCAGTACAGAGACATAGGCCCCCTGAGGGTTTGGTTGATAGACTCAGCAAATCTCCAAGGCTCATATGGAGCCTGGGGGATCTGAGAGATATGGGCCAGAACCCTGGTTTCTTCCATGATGGGGAGAAAGGAACAAATCCTACCTCCTCTGATAAAAGAATTCAGAAGAATCTCTACAAGAGGAAACTCACAGTTTTGTGGCCTCTGGAAGGATATTTTCAGGAACACTCTGGCCCATGTATAATTGACCTATGTAGGGCCATACAATAAGTCAGTGGCAGAGCAAAGAATGGAATTCATGAGTTCTATGCTCACAGCCCTACACTCAGTCCCCAGCTTATGTGTAGAAAAACCCCGGTGACTTGTGCCATGCCTCAAGTGACTTTTGCAAAGAAGCCATGACCAAAACTGCAGCCCTAACTATGAGGCAATTATAGCTAAACACTAACTTTAAAAGAATGAAATAAAAGTGAATTTAATGCTAATAACATCCTTGGGGATGGTCGTGGTGGATGCTCGAAGAATTATTTTGGGAAAGTTCTATGCCCTGTGTTATACAATAGATCAAATTCTATCATCACAATGGGTCCTTCTGATCTTGAAATCTATGAATCTAACATCCTTTGTCTATTCACAGAACAGGTACAACACATGCAACAGCAGGTCAAGCTTCCTCATATTGCTTCACCACTGATTATTTCTAAAACCAGTTTCTTAAGAAATTACAAATGTACACAATGCATCTTAGAATCTTTTCAGGCAAAAGGCCTTGAAGGAACTCAGTAAGAAAAAAGTGCTGTTAAACACTACAGTTAAAGGTAGCACAGTTAAAAATGACTTCCCATTTGACAGTTTATACTGGTTCCAGGGATATACCTCCTTACATTTTAAGATTTTTTTCTTAAGCTAGTAGCATCTGTCAAAAGAAGAGAAACTTTATTTTCTGTGCCGTGCCTTGTTTTATTTCTCATGAGGCTTTGTGGAGTCTGGCAGTGAGATCCCGTAACACGAGTATTATCATTATATACAGTACAGTAATATTCAGTGTGCTGATCTATTCTTTTAGATGGTTCTGTTGCAGCTATGGTGTGTTGTTTCACTGTCTGGGATGAGTGATCAGTCAACAAAATGCTAGCAACTAGAGAACAATCCATAAAATGTCCTTCAACTACTACCCCACCATTTTTCATGCTTTATATGGAAAAAAAGTGAAACATGATTTTCTTTTTTCATGTCTAAAATGAATTTCTGTGAATCTGCAACCCTCCAGGTCTTTCTTTTTTTCCTTAACTGTTGACATTTCTCCTGTGAACAAAGTAAATACTGATGCATGAACTAATGTCACAAAGAATCTATAAAGTTCCGGGCTTTATTCTCTACTGCCTTGTATGGTCAATTACACCTGATCAAAGTGAGCACAAAGTGGGTATAAAGTCTTACCATTCAGATTTGGTGGTGTTTTACATTCAAATTGCAAAAGGGTAAATGACTGTATGAGGGCCAAGGCAGTGAAGAATTGGAGATCCTGTGTTTAAAAGAACCATACAATTTGTGTTGGTGTGTGCCGGGAAGTTTATCTTCTCTCCAGTGCTGATTAAATCATACCCCAGTCTGTCCAGCACATGGAGGGAGAAGGCACATGGATGCAGTGTTCAGAGAACTCAGCAGTTCCAGTCACAATTAAGCTTAAGTCTCCAATTATGTCAAAGTCAAGTAAGCAAATGCTCTCTTGTATTTGGGAATCAGATAGTGAATGGGTTTGTGACAAAGTACTTTATAAAGGGAAAAATTCTCTTTGGCCCCAATCCTGTAAGGAGCTATGCACAGGCTGACTCCCATTATGGCTGATGAGAAGTTGCCTGCATGGATCTCTTTGGAAGACTAGGACCCTTACCTGTGTGCAAATTTATTATATCTATGTCTGATATTGGGACAAAAATGATTGTTAACCATTGGACACTGCACTTCTTGTTCTCTGTTTCTATACGGCAAAGCATCAATGTTCCACAAACTTTAAACACTTCCTTTTCAATTAGTCACCATATTTGTGAGCACTTTATATGTAGCAGTGATAAATGTCATTTAAAACAGAAAATCAAATTTTTAAGGACAAAAAGGATCATTATGATCATCCAGTCTGACCTCGTGCATAACACCAGCAAAAAGAATTTCACTAAGTGATTCCCCCATCATACCCAGAACTTGTAGCTGTACTCATGTGAAATATTGCTTTTCATTTTCTGTATTATATTCAGGATAAAACATAGTTTAGCAGTTCATCAGACTGACCTATCTCTTCTTTGTAATGTAATTTATTCAGCTTTCAAACTTCAGCACATAATCAACATGCATATATTTCTTTTTTCATCAGGAAATATTATCTATCAGAGAAAGAGCATGAAAAACATCAAAAGTACTTAAGAATACAAGCTATTGGTTCAATGTCATCACATTTTTATTGTGTTTCTGGAAGTGAGATCCTTTCCCATGTGAAATGTTAGGATAATACATAGTGGTATGGGAGTATTTACATCACAGCTGGAGAATTTATTGACTTGATGAAATCTAGAAAGAATCTAGAAGATCATACTTTGTTGGTGGCTTAATGAAATAGATACAGTAAAATCAATATAAAACAGCAAGATCAGACTAGTATTGTGAGTCTCAGTCATATATTGTAATGCAAATTGCATTTCTTGCTGTGTAATGCCTTCCATAAATCTCTAAATTAAAGAAATAATACGAAGAAAAAACTGGGAGAAAATATGTTTCTACACTGCATTTAATTTTAAAGTAACAACGACAGTAAACCTTTCTTTGTGACTTTAAAGTGGAAGCCAAAAAAAGACAAATTAATTTACAGTATTGAGGCTGATTACATTAAAACATTATTTAGCATACTTGCTCATTATTATTTACATAAACATCTTGCACCTTTCTTTTTTGGCATCTGTGCAGTGATATATTTATTATAAAAGTCTACTCCAGAGAAATGTTTAGTATTTGAGCATTTTTGTGTATCAAATTTTCATTCTCATGGGACCTTTTCTCAACAAGAGATGGTATGCATGAAAAAGAAGTACAGATAATTTGAAAATTCATAATTATCAACATAGCAGCATGGCATATTTTCCTTTAAACCCATATTGATTATGAATGACTGAAAATGTTGTAGAGCATCAGATCTCTGCATTCAAACTAGCAAAAGTATTATTCATTTTGATGTTAAAATGCACAGTCCATGACTTTGTCTAAATGTACATAAGTGAGCAATGTAGACAATTTCTAACTTGCTCAAAAAGGAGTTTATGACACTTTGATGTATTGAGCGTATAAATATTCATAAAATCAATAATTTCTTAGAGGCTTTGGAAATTAGCTTCATATTGATTATGTCTAGTTATCTGTTATGTTTGTGACAACATGAAAATGGGTACAAGCTGCTGTCATTGATTTACTGTTCAATATATTATTGCTGTTCATTATTTATTGATTATAAGCTTCCATAATCATTTCACTTCCTTCCTCTTTCTGTTAGCAATGTCAGGTTTAGTGCTAGAACAAGCTACTGATCAAATGTTAAAGTCTGTTATGCAGTATATATTTGGCACAGACTTACTTAACAGTCTCTTCTCGATACACAGAATAATACATTGCCTTTATTCTTTACTTCAGCTGCATTATGATAACACATTACATTCAGTAGGTTATTTGAAAATTAAAACAGAAGCTGATTGTCCACAACACATATCATAATAAATAACACAAGGCCTCCATATAGCATTTTATACCTGTAGGTCTCAAAGTATTTTACAAAGCATTGTTAAGCCCATTTTAATAGAGAGTAACTGAGGTACAGAGTGTTAACTGACTTGCTCAATATCATACAGTGGGTCAGAAACAGAATTGTACGTACATGGTCTGCTCTATTGTAGTAACTGAGTGCATTACAAACATTAATGAATGTATCCCATGAGAATTGAAACAAAGAGACTAAATGAGAGACTAAATGACTACTTCAAGGTCACACAGGAAGTCTGTAACATAGCCAGGAATTGAACTTATATCTCATGATTCCTGTACCTTAACCACAGGATCATACTTCCTGGGAAGTAGTGTAGCTGGAGTAACCCTGGCCCTGGCACTAGCACCTGCTGCTGCTGTGGTACGGCAGTAGAGATGTTGTCCTGGGAAGAGGCACAACCAATGAGAGGGCAGCGGGGGCGGGGAGGAGGGGCTCAGGATGCATCCAAAGGAGCAGTTGGGAGGCGGCTAAAGAAGGAGGCAAAAAAAAAGCTTATGACTGGTGAGGCTGACCATTGAGACATTGACAGAGGGAATACAGCTTGGACACTTGGGGAATGTGTGTGGTCTCCAGCTGAGGAGCTGTCACTTGCAGGTGGACCTGGTAGAAAGAGGTGCTGTCATCACATCATCAAAGCAAAGGAGACTCACAAGTCCGAGAGAGGAGACAGTGGGACAGCAGGGGGTGAAACTGGATTTTGCAGCCCGGGAGAGGAGGAGCTGATTCTCTTTGGGGGTATCACAGCCTGTTGTTGAAAAAAATGTTATTTTATTGTGATGGTAATTTACAATTTATTATTTTCTAAGCAAGTATTTGATATTACTTTATATTCTTCTTCTGTTATTTATATTATATTATTGTTCCTGCCAAATTTCAGAGTGTTTCCTTTATAAGGTTATCTCCATTGTATTGGCTTGCCTCTGCTTCTTCTCACAGAAGGCATAGCCTTGCAAAGGTCTGGATCACTGCATACAAATCTGCTGACTCTCAGCTGTGTGCTAAGTTCACTATACCACAACAGCCCTTAATGTCCAGCTATAGTGTAAGATTTCATCCTTTTTGATGTACAAGTATTTCCATTTTAGCACTGGGAATTCCACACACATGAAGAGAATATCCTGCTTTATTTTAGGACAAATGAACCCCATTCAGCAACTAAAAGATCCATTTCCCACCAAAATACCCAGCAATACACAGCACATTTAGGTGGGCATTGAAGGAGGATATGCACTGTTCCATTTTGGATTTCTCTGAGAGTCCACAGTGGTAGAGCTGGATTATGGTCAAGGATAAGCAGAATTATGGTAGGTGGGTTTGTGAAATATGATCTATGTATTGGTCATGTAATGGCTGCATTGCGTGGCAGGGAAGGAGTCCATTATTCTGTCTCTACATAGGTCTCCTGTATAAAGCCAATTTTATTTTATTTTCAGATCCTTTCATTTGGATCTTGAATCAAGGTTTAGTCTTATTTGGTTTATATGTCTTCCTCATATCCTAGGACCAACTCGACTACAACAACACTGAAAACAACTTTGGTTTATATGTGGCATTTTCTGACAAATATTTGTGACAGGACATGGTACACTATGTTAATCCTTGCTAGATATTATTTGTCTTTTGAAGAATAAACTAAAACATGGTTTTAAATTGTATATGAATTTACAAAAGAAATAAAAAGCTTTCCTGGTTTGAAAAAAGATAAATGTGAATACTACCGTATTTACTGTATATACTATCACTGTTATTTGATTGCTGTGCTGCTCAGGCATCTTTTTCTTCCTAAATTATATTCCTAGTATAGCTAGTTGAAATATGTTGATTTTTTTAAATAAAAAATACAGTTTTGTCAGAGTTGAAATGTTTTAGAAAAAATCCTGTCTCCCTGCCACCTCCCCCCACTTTCACTCCCTTTTCAATGTCCTCTCTGGTAAAGGGAAAACATGGAGAAAAAGAAGGGGGGAAATGAATAATTTCTTCTATTTTTCCTTGGAAATAAAATTGGATTTTTGAAAGCTCTAATTTTCTCTTTTCCTTTAAGAAAAAGAAAACAGATATTTTTGAGTCAAAGAAAATACCTGACTACCTCTTCTGGACAAATATCTCTGTAATATAGAATCAGAAATGACCAAGAAAAAGGATAACAACAGGATATAAGGTTGGTATCCACCTATTTTTTAGACTGGGGTGGGCAAACTGGTTCAGATAAAGGACTCATTCATGTCTATTAGGTACTAGTCAGCACTGGGCCACTTGTAAGTGTCTAGAGGCTGTGGGGACATTAGCAAACATCAGTTTTTGAACTCAGGTAAGTATGAAGATGGCAGTTGGTGCTGGCCTCTGACCTTAGGATGCAATGGTGACAGGTGACATGATGACAGGAGTCTCCTGTTACCTCACTGGGAAGTAGTGAAACTTTTAGGGAACTATAGTTTGATAAGTGCTGCCTTGCTTTGACAGTACTTATTATATTCCATCCCAAATAAAACACAGATGGGATTTCTATTCTATTCAAATTCTTGCACTGTAGTAGTAGAATAGCCCTCTGGGAGAAGGAACTAGAGTGGGAGACAGAGAGGTCCTTAGAAAAGAACTTCAGGTATAGCCAAACTTAGGGAGAAGGTTTTGGTGGGGAAAGTAACTCTAGGAGCAGACATTCCTAGGATGAAGGCTTGGGCTTTGGCTCATGTAGTGATATTTTGGAATTGTCTATGCCTTAATAAAACAAGATACCAGAAGGGTGACTTTTTGACTCTACACATGTGTAGTTTTTGTTTTGGAGCCAGCCTCCATCAATGGACTAGAACAGATGTTGAAATGCCAGAAGTCTTACCAGGGAGCCTACACTTGCAAGATCATAAATCAGTTTTGTAGATCCAAGAGTTTAATACAGTTCAGGTAAGTCTTGAATAAGTATCCGAAGTGAATTTATATGCTGTATTTCCCATCCCTAATTTATTCTACCCAGCTACTGAAGACATTTATTTAAAAAGGAAAGTAAAATTAAATCAAATAGAAAATAATATAACAACTTATTTGGAGGCATGATTGAAGCAGGAGATTTCATTAGTACTTCAGATTTCAAATATCTGACATCAGTTTAATTATCAAAACTAGTTACTATTTATATTAGGAACACCAGACTTTTGTAAGACTTTTCAGAAACAAATGACTAAAATGACATGTTTTGTGGAGGTACCTGCATAGTTATAGTCTTGACATGCACTGTAGCACACACACACAAAAAATCCTGCTACAAGGGTGCCATTTAATTATCTGTGCAATTTTTAAGGAGGATATTTTTGCTGTGGTATAAATTGACAGACAGTAATAAGCTCCTTTCAAGATTATTTTTAAAGTTATTTAGAAATGGGATAAAAACCCTGCAAGACTCATCAGTAGAGCAATTGTCTAATGTTTCCATGCAATTTTCAATAGATGTGGGAGACTAGGAGAGAGAATATAAATTATGGTCTTTTAATTGTGTCAGAACAAAGTGTTGCTGTTGGATTTCAATTTTAAAATATGGGCTATTCAGTGACACCATGAAAACCAGTTTAGAAAAAAACTGGGGGTAGTTTGAATCTTTGTCTAAAAACATTAATAAACTTACAAATTCTACTGGCTTTCTCATAAAGCTCTCCCACTACCCCAAAAACTGTTCAGAAAATGCATAGAAGAATAAAGGTGCTTACAATGGGGCTGGAAAATTAATAGATTCAGGCCACAATAAGCTAAGGTGGGAAGTGAATTCCACAGCTGCAGAGACCTCAGTGGGTTTAGCTGCAATATTTATTTTCTGAAATTGCCTCCTTCCCATGATGGACAAGTATGTGAGATCCCATTTCTTCATATCCATACTAAAACCTTCATTGCATTGAACAGATTTGAGTATTGGAGCCTTAGTGTTCTGATATTTGTATTAAGGGACAATATTTTTTTTCATATCTGAAGTTAACAGCAGACCTTGTTTAACTGACTCAAAGGGGAAGTGGAATTTGAGGTGTACCGGATAACTGGGGAGAAACTATTTGTTTTATATTCAAATTTTGAATTGAATAAAAGAAATGTTGTATTGATTAAAAAAAACATGGACATGCACACTAATAACTACAAACTGATATCACATTTCCCCTTATACTCTAAAAATAGAGCAACATTATTATGATGGATATTGAACTGTATATGGAAGAGTTGAAGTCTGTGAAGAATATGACACCATTTTTGCATAGAGAGAGATTATATTTGCTTAAGCATCTATGACACCAACACTGTCTGGATGGATTCTGATTTTTGTCTTGAGAGGTTCACGAGTTGAACAGAAGAGTAAAGATTCATAGAATTTAAGACCAGAAGAGACCTTTAGATCATCTTGTCTCACCTCCTGCATACCACAGCAAGTTCACCCAGTTACCACTCTATTGAGCTATATATTTCTGAGATGTATGGGTTACATTTCCCCCCCCAAAGCTCAGATTTAAGTGTATGTAATATGTATGGCCATTCAGTTCTATCATAGACTTAACTCTCACCAATTGCACAAAAGGTGAGCAATTTCTATTCCAATTTTGCCTTGATAAGTTAGATGTTTTGTGGTTTATGGGTTATTTCGACACCACTTTAAGCACCTATAGGATGGTTTAGTTTAAGAAATAAGTAGAAGTTAGGTTTGGGGCCTAAGTTAAGAAGAGGATAGGGAACTGAATGTGAAAGGAAAGATGGAGACAGAGTGTGATGGGAAAGCAAGAGCTAGTAAGAACATGACCCAGCGTTATGTTACCATTATGTTTTTGGTATAATTGATTTAAGCAAGATTTTTAATAAGCGTTTCTGAGACTTGTGAATGTTTTCTTAAAATGCTATCTCTACTGATAGTATGTGAAGGACCTTGATGCAGTTGTTAATTTAAATAATGTGTAATGTTATGAGACAATAAGGAGGTGGCAGAAATATAATTATGATAATGGGACAGTTTAATGTTAATTAGTATTATAATGGAGTATAAAAGGAGTAGCCTTGATAGATTGCATGACAGCTCCAGATTTCTTGACAGCTCCAAATAACATCAAAAGGGTAAGGTTAGGTTCCAGAATTTATAAGACTGTACTTCACTCTGTTGTCAGAGTACTGCTCACTCATTGATACACCATTCCATCTTTGGATGTGAGTATAATTGTAATATTGTATAAGTAGTAATTGCATGCCTGCTTGCTTAAGTAATTATATTTATTTTTAATAAAGTTTGGTTGTATCATTCAAAGTGTCACATAGTGTTCCCCACTAATTAAATTTTCTATAATCAACCTATAAAAAGCAACAGAGCGTCCTGTGGCACCTTTAAGACTAACAGAAGTATTGGGAGCATAAGCTTTCATGGGTAAGAACCTCACTTCTTCAGATGCAAGTCAAGAAGTGAGGTTCTTACCCACGAAAGCTTATGCTCCCAATACGTCTGTTAGTCTTAAAGGTGCCACAGGACCCTCTGTTGCTTTTTACAGCTTCAGACTAACACAGTTACCCCTCTGATACTATAATCAACCTAGAGGTTCAAACCTGAAAACTAAGCTGGATGTTATTGAATTCTTATCTTTAATACCTTAATATTAACTTGGAAGATTTCAACATAAATGTTACTAAAGGTTACATAGCTAGTGCTGCAATCTAGATTTATTGGTTAGCACCTAAGGTTTAATATCTGAAAAACAATATCATATGAATAAACCATCTCTTTCATTAGTCAAGGTGTACAAAAAAATTACCAGTTACAAAACAGTCCTTATTTTCTTGAATGAGAGAAATGTTAACAGAGTTTCAATGATAAAGCTACCTTATGGCACTTTTTATTTTATGAGAAATATGTGAACATTTCGGAATAAACTCAATCAGAATACATCTCTTTGAGCACTGATTAACTTTTGAGGAAGAATATAAAATAATGTTAAATATTAGTCCTTTGGCAAAAAGTTTGTAAGCCAGAGGATTAATTTGTGAGCCTGAACATAGGATAATGAACCACTCATTATACTAGGACAACAAAGTTTAAACATTTCAGTCTAAAATTAAGCACTGCACCTTAAATTTTCTCTCTCTCCATGAAAAAAAATTAATCAAATCGTTATTACCCCTCCAATTTATATTTTTTCAAGCAGACTTGAGTTTATGGCTTGCCTCACAACAACACTTCTGACTTGCCTTTGGCAATCAGATCATAGGGGATGAAGAAAGAAAGGAGTTACTTGCTGATAGTACACAATAGCTTTCAGTTTCAATGACAATCCTTTTATTTGGAGTGAACATGACTCATATGTGAAACCTATAACAGTGCTAGAAAAAATGAATATTGTTGTTCAAGAGCCCTTCTAATACAACTAGTCCCTTACAGCAGTAAAGGAAATAAATGTTTCTGCTGAAAAAAATCAGCAGTTTTAAGCTATCTTTCAAGCTAATCAATTCAAATGCATAACATTACCAAGGACATAGCATGATTGTTATACCATTATGGTATCTACAGAAACATACATAACTGAAAATACCTTTATGCATCCTTTAATGAAACATTGCACAAGATGTGATTCTGATGGTATAATTCTGTCACTCTACATCCTACTGTACTTTTATTTTCTTCTTTTCTGGTTTTGTGCTTTTCTGTAAAATTTCACTGCTCTAACAAAAAGTTCATCTTTATTTGAATAATCTTAGAGTCACCATTCAGTTTAGAGTGATAATGGTACGTAGGCCTATGTTGTTTATACTTTGCCTTTCATGTCATATAGGACCCTGGAATAGGACGTCTATACCCAGCCTCTAGTTCGGCGGCTGGCAATCGAACTTCTGGGTTCGACTTATCGCGTCTTGTCTGGACGCGATAAGTCGAACCCGGAAGTGCTCGCCGTCGACTGCGGTACTCCAGCTAGACGAGAGGAGTACCGCGGAGTCGACGGGGGAGCCTGCCTGCCGCATGTGGACCGAGGTAAGATCGAACTAAGGTACTTCGAACTTCAGCTACGTTATTCACGTAGCTGAAGTTGCGTACCTTAGTTCGATTTGGGGGGTTAGTGTAGACCAAGCCATAGGAACTTAGGTGTGGTGACACTGAGCATTACCATGCCTAACTTTTAGGTGGTTAGAAGAAAAAACAAACACCCTGGGATTCACAGTTCAGTGCCTAGACTCCCTATACTATGATGCAGAGTGACTGATGTCTCAGAGTGGGAGTCACAAAAACCAGCATGTTTGGCAGGTCCTCATTTAAAATGAGAAATATGAAGCTGAAGGTATGTGCTAAGCCATGCCTCTCTTTGAGAAATAGGTGCCTCCCTTGGCTTGGGATTTTCAGCTCCAAACCTCCCTTGGTATTAGATGTGTATGACATTTTAGTAAGAACATGACCAGCCACCCTTATGACTTTTAGCCCAGTGGTTAGGGTACTCACCTAGGATACTGGAAATCCCCCTTCTTCCACCTGAAGGGGAGAAGGCATTAGAACTGGACTCTGCTACCACCTAGGTGAATGCCCTAACTGCTGGGCTATGGGATAGTCTGATGTATGGCTCTCAGTCTTTCCTGTTGAAGCTGTCCCACTGTGGATTAAATAATGAAAGAATCATAGGGCCAGAAAAAGAGAGTTTGACCTTTAAGAATATATTTAATAAAATCAGTGCATAAAATGTTAACAAAAAAGGAATTGCCCATCTATAGCAGCATTTCCACTAGCCCACTGCTGAATAAAGGGATCCAAATCATGTGTAAACATCTAAACTCCAAACACAGGAGTCAAACAACTAGAACCCTCAAAAAATAAAGCGAAGAAAATAAAGAACGTCAGCAACTCCAGTGCTAGGTAATTTTCATCTTCTACTTTTCAAAATGGCCATCTTTTCTTGATCCAAAATAAAATTCACAAGGTATTCTGTACGGGGAGACTTTGGCAAACCAGTATATTGCCTAAAACCACTAGGGCTTATTGTTAAAAAGCAACCTAGTCAGCAAGCTGTAAATTGGCCATTCAGCAAACTCAGCTTGACCAAGGCAGGAGGGGAAGGGGTTTTGGGATGCCACGGAAGGGGCAGCTTGACCCCGCATCCTTCCTGATAAGAATTGTGTTGAAGTTGCTGATACATGCATTTTAAAAGAGCAGGAATGTCTATTGCGGTCTCAAAGCTGCAGACTCTGGAAAAACCCACACCTGGTTAATCAATAATCAGACGGAACCTCTTGCTTGAAACTGCTTACTTAACAAGGTTCCTTTAAGGGACATGTCATTCTATTACTAATGTATAAATAAGGGGACTCCTTTGGGGGACTCTTCAGGACTGGTCTCTCCTTCGGGATGCATCTTGTGTTCCCCACCAGCAGATGGGCTGCCACTGTGCCACTCGAGAGCCACCCTCAGCTTTGGTAATTATCAAGGGTTGGGGGTGTTTTACTAATCTTGTTGCGGACGTGTATAAGTGGTTGAGTCTAAGTAAAGTTTAGCTTTAAGTGAAAGCACTCTTGTGTTGTCCTGTTTGTGCCAGCCATCTATAGGTTGGACGGCCGTGTCTCCCCTGATTTATTTCCTGACACCTCCTTGCACAGAGTAAAAGTTACCAAGAGCTTTGGGTTGAAAGAACCCCGGGTAAAAATCCAACATATCTATTTGTTTTCCTATATTTAACTGTGAAAATAAATACAGTATGAGTGGAATCAATTTACAATAATTGAAAGATACAGTCACTAGTTGTTTTACTTCAGTGTAACCTGGAACAGGTAAGTAATATATGCAAAACTGTCTCCTCTTCATCACCAAAAAGGACACAACATGGACACCTCTGGAGTCAAACAATGCATAAACATTTATAGCAATAGTACCACAAAGAATCCTCCATTGAAGATCATCTTCTGTCAAGACCAGGTCATAGGAAACCAGATCTAAGGGTCAGAGTCAGGGTCTATAGTCACAGGACAGGAGTCAACAGTCAGGCAGGTCAGGATACCAGGAGGCTGGAGGCAGGCAAAGATAAGAACTAAAAGTTGGATACCAGGAATGACAGGGGAGCAGAAGCAGGACACTCAAGGCACACACAGTCCAGAGCAGGATGGATCCCAGTTGAATGGACAACTTTGTATTCTAGTGCTGGGTTTATATAGAAGCTGTGGACCAATTAGGAACTGTCAGCGCTCTGCCAATCAAGTTCCAGGACTGGCATCCTCTGTTGGGGTTCATAGTCTGCAGTAGCATTTTTTAATATGTTATTGGGTGGCAAGTTAGTGTTTACTAGTGCTTAAGAGACCTGTGGACCAGGGTTCAAGACCTGGGATCCCTAATGCTCATGCTTATTACAATTAGAGGCTTATATACAGATTAGCTGGAGTCTTCACCCATATGCTGTTGTCTCCAGGATAATCTGAAAATGACAGCTCTTTACTGCATGCGTATACAATAATTTATGGCCTAAGCCATCAAAAGTGAATTAATAAAAAACTATTAAAAGCTAGCAAACTGTTACACCTATCAACATCCCAATCCATAGCAGGAGCAACAGGGAAAAGAATAGAAATGTTAGTACAATTAGGGATGGCTTTCAGCTCAAGGTGGCACCTGTTTAGACTGGCAATACTACCTCTAGGGAGGGCTAATTTGTCTTTTGCTAAAAACTCAACAAACAGAATGAAAACCAAGTTTAGCCGCAAGAATATCCAGTGAAATCTATATAAGATTATCAAAATCAATAAAAAGAACCAATTTTGTTATACCTGATGAAATAAGGGAAGAGACTAGATTTGTACAAGCAAAAGTAGGAATACTCATGGCACAGTTATAAATAAGGGTTTCAGCCAGCAGCCATGGGAACTCCAGACACCTATCCTCTGGCTTTAGCTTGAAGGCCAGTTAAGTCCATGGAACAGGCTTTTCCAAAAACAACAACTGCTGCAGAGTTTGTAATTGAAAAATAAGGACTCTGCTCAAAAGATCAGTAAGACCTTGATCCTTTTTCCACAACAGGCAGATACAAAATGTTTCGCTCATTCCATGACAGCCATCCCAGAAAGAGTCCAATAGGATCTTCTGAATTCTTATGTTACAAAATTAATATAATTAATTTAATTTAATTTAATTGTTAATTATGAACAATCAGCCTCAGAAAGAAAGTCAAGGCAAACACCACTTCCACCTCTGCAACTCCCTTCCAACTTTTTCATAACTCACTCTCAATACTGACCCCAAATCCTCTGGTCCCAGCATAATTCCCAGTGACTTAAAGTCCTTATCACTTCACAGTAATGTCCACAGCAAAGTCACCCAAATCCCAGCAGGAATGTGTCACTCTTATCCCAATTAATAAGAGTTGAGGAAGCCTGCTCAAAAAAGTACTGACATTCTGTCAAAACCTGAAAAATGCACTCAAGTGTAATAAACGGTCACATTATCAGAAAAGCAGGGACACAAGTCTCCAGTTCCTCACATCTCCAAGTCCCGCTATGAAGCAACAGGATAAGAACAGCTCAGTGTTAACTGAATGGCAATAGCTTCTCCCTGGTGCTCTCCTGAAAGACCTGGAACAAGACAGGCCCAAGACGTGTCCAAGAGACATTGTTGACATCAATAGGCAAAGCATCAATACTAGGTGCCTTCCCTGGAGCAGGACAGAAGTCTATTCTGGACAGAAGTCTATTCTGAGAGCACCAAGTCATGCTCAAGCCAGTCCACATCCAACATGGAGTTCCTCAAGGAAATGTTGAAAGAGCATACAGGTCTGAGAAAAAAAAAACCTTAGCAAAAACCCACAATATCCAAAAGCACTTAGCTCAAAGACATCTTGAAGTGGCCAATCACCTTCCGCTCTGCATGTTTCTTTTCCAGGCTACACACATACAAAACTGAGTAGGTGCATCCATTTGAGAAAGGTCTTGCTGACAAAAACATTTACTATTACCATTTCCCACCATTGCCTCAAAGAGAAAAAAACATCCTTCACAACAACCTAGCCTCTACAGAAATAATAAAAACAGTCCTGAAAATTCACATCTTGTAAAAGGAGAGTATTAATACACTAATATGGGTGATGGTGTTGACTAGAGGGAAGAGCTAGCACAAATAAGCCTATGATCTAAAATCCTATTAGGGACAATACAACTAAATGATGAGTACAAACATGAAAACATTCCAAAAGGGCCATAGAGAAAGAGCCAGCATTCGCACTCAACCAGGTATACTGCTGTACACAAGTCTGAAAATGCTGCCGCATGTCAATCGGGTCATAAGCCGGTAAAAGAGTTAAAAGTCACTAGGTACACAGTGGATGCAGTTCCAAATGATTCCTATCCAATCTTTCCTTAAGAGTGCAGTTAAAAGTACCCCCAAATTAAAATATTACTCAACAATTTGCCAACAAAGCACACAAATCCCTGAAAAAGAAACAAAAACAAACAGTCTTTCTCTACTTTAGGAGCTTAGACATTAATCAAAATATATGATATTGGTCAAAAGTTGCTCAGACTGTCAATAAGTGGCTTGGAATAACTTCTTGAAAAACTACCAAGGCAGGCTTCACCTTGTCTGCAAACAAAATAGCAACCCCTGCTCTCACAGTAGAGCCATGACTCAAAAAATGCCCCCATCTCCAATCAGCAAACCAATCTGTTCAGTTGCCTGCATCCACACATGTCTCTTGCAAAAATGAAATATCCACCCTACTCTGGGACAGGTACTCAAAAAAAGCCATAACTATTTTTAACATCCCTGCACCCATTCACATTCGGTGAGCTGCATTCAAAATTATCCATGAGACCAGCAGTCAATAGAAAAAATAAGAGGAAGACAAAAACAGAAAAAAAATCTTCCAAAACCTCAAACAAAAACACTAAAATCTCCTATAGCCTCTAATTTCCAACATTATCATTGGTCAGAGACACACACTCCAGTCATCAGTTTTCTCAGTCTATGCCACTTATGTTTGTCAAACTCAGGCCTAATCCACACTACGAATTTAGGTCGACTTCAGCAGCATTAAATCGAATTAAGCCTGGACACGTCCACACAACTAAGCCCTTTTTTTCAACTTAAAGGGCCCTTTAAACCGGTTTCTTCACTCCAACTCCGACGAGGGTATTAGCGCTAAAATTGGCCTTTGCAGGTCGGATTTGGGGTAGTGTGGACGGAATTCGACGTTATTGGCCTCTGGGAGCTATCCCACAGTGCTTCATTGTGACCGCTCTGGACAGCACTCTCAACTTAGATGCACTGACCAGGTAGACAGGAAAAGCCCCGTGAACTTTTGAATTTCATTTCCTGTTTGCGCAGCATGGAGAGCACAGGTGACCACGCAGAGCTCATCAGCACAGGTAACCATGATGAAGTCCCAGGATCGCAAAAGAGCTCCATCATGGACCAAACGGGAGGTTCGGGATCTGCTCGCCATATGGGGAGACGAATCAGTGCTAGCTGAACTCCGTAGCAGTAAACGAAATGGCAAAATATTAGAAAAGATCTCAAAGGCCATGAAGGACAGAGGCCATAACAAGGACGTATAGCAGTGCCACGTGAAAATTAAGGAGCTAAGGCAAGCCTACCACAAAGCCAGACAGGCAAATGGAAGGTCCAGGGCAGAGCCGCAAACATGCTGCTTCCACGCGGAGCTGCATGCGATGCTAGGGGGTGCAGCCACCACTACCCCAACCATGTGCTTTGCCTCTGTCAATGGAGAAACACGCAACAGGGAAGCGGGTTCAGGGTACGAGGAAGATGATGATGAACACAATGAAGATAGCTCACAGCAAGGAAGTGGAGAAACCGGTTTCCCCAACAGCCAGGATATGTTTATCACCCTGGACCTGGAACCAATAACCCCCAAACTCACCCAAGGCGTGCTCCCAGACCCTGAGGGCACACAAGGGACCTCTGGTGAGTGTACCTTTGTAAATATTACACATGGTTTAAAAGCAAGTGTGTTTAATGATTCATGATTAATTTGCCCTGGCAATCGCGGCCAGTACAGCTACTGGAAAAGTATGTTAATGTGTATGGGGATGGAGCGGAAATCCTCCAGGGACATCTCCAGAAAGCTCTCCTTCATGTGCTTCATGTGCCTTTGCAAAAGGTTTCTGGGGAGGGCTGCCTTATCCCGTCCGCCATGGTAGGACACTTTACCACACCACGCCAGTAGCAGGTAGTCTGGAATCATTGCATAACAAAGCATGGCAGCATATAGTCCCGGTGTTTGCTGGCATGCAGATAACATCCATTCCTTATCTCTCTTTGTTATCCTCAAGAGAGTGATATCATTCACGGTCACCTGGTTGAAATGAGGTGATTTTATTAAGGGGACATTCAGAGGTGCCCGTTCCTGCTTGGCTGAACAGAAATGTTCCCCGCTGTTAGCCACGCGGTGGGGGGGAGGGGTGAAGTGATCATCCCAGAGAATTGGGTGTGTGTGGGGGGGTAGTTGGGTTTGTGCTGCATGTTAACCCAGAAACCCCAGCCCCTCCTTTTACATTGCAAACCCATTTTAAATGGCCAACCCAACGGGTCCTTGGTATGGGAAATGAGGGTGCTGCTGTTTGAAACCATTCCCACATGTTATGAAGGTTAAAAAAGCCAAAAGACTGTGGCTTACCATGGCTGCCTGCAAGACGAATTCTGTTGCCTGGCACTGCGTGAGTGATCTCTCACACCAAACTGGCAGGCCCTCAATATAAGAGGAAAAATGTGACCTTGTAACGAAGCACATGTGCTGTGTAATGTGAACAGCAAAATTTAACGTGAAAGAGTGTACCCATTATTCTCTAAAATGTGTCTTTTTTAACCACCTCTCCCTTCTCCTCCACCAACTGCAAATGTTTCTCCTTCGTAGAGGCTAGCGAAGATTAGAAGGAGAAAACGGCGGACTCGGGATGATATGTTCTCGGAGCTCCAGATGTCCTCCCACGCTGAAAGAGCACAGCAGAATGCGTGGAGGCAGTCAATGTCAGAGTGCAAAAAACCACAATATGAATGAGAGGAGAGGTGGCGGGCTGAATCGCGGGCTGAACAGAGCAAGGGCAGACTGAAGATGATAGGCGGCGTCAGCTTGCAGACAGAAGGCAAGAGTTGATGCTCCGGCTGCTGGAGCATCAAACTGACATGCTCCAGCGTATGGTTGTGCTGCAGGAAAGGCAGCAGGAACAGAGACCGCCGCTACAGCCCCTGTGTAACCAACAGCCTCCTCCCCAAGTCCCATTGCCTCCTCACCCAGATGCCCAAGAACACGGTGGGGGGGGCCTCCGGCCACCCAGTCAGTCCACCCCAGATGATTGCCCGAGCATCGGAAGGCTGGCCTTCAATAAGTGTTAAAGTTTTAAAGTTTTAAACTGCAGTGTGTCCTTTTCCTTTCCTCCTCCCCCACCCATCCTGGGCTACCTTGGCAATTATCCCCCAGTTGTGTGTGAATTAATAAAGAATGCATGAATGAAAAGTAACAATGACTTTATTGCCTCTGCAAGCAGTGCTCGAAGGGGGGAGGGGAGGGTGGGGTGGTTGGTTTACAGGGAAGTAGAGTGAACCGGGGAGGGCGGGGGGGGGCGGAGGGTTCATCAAGGAGAAACAAACAGAAGTTTCACACTGTAGCCTGGCCAGTCACAAAACTCGTTTTCAAAGCTTCTCTGATGCGCACCACGCCCTGCTGTACTCTTTTAACTGCCCTGGTGTCTGGCTGCGCATAATCAGCGGCCAGGCGATGTGCCTCAACCTCCCACCCCGGCATAAAAGGATAATGATAGGCATTTCAATATCCCCAATGGTTATTTTCTGGTCCGGGAAGAAAGTCCCTTCCTCCAGCTTTCAAAACAGACCAGAGTGCCTGAAGATGCGAGCATCATGTACCTTTCCTGGCCATCCCACGTTGATGTTGGTGAAACGTCCCTTGTGATCCACCAGGGCTTGCAGCAGCATTGAAAAGTACCCCTTGTGGTTTATGTACTTGGTGGCTTGGTGCTCCAGTGACAAGATAGGGATATGGGTTCCGTCTATCGCCCCACCAGTTTGGGAATCCCATTGCAGCAAAGCCATCAACTATGACCTGCACGTTTCCCAGAGTCACTACCCTTGATATCACCAGGTCTTTGATTGTCCTGGCAACTTGGATCACAGCAGCCCCCACAGTAGATTTGCCCACTCCAAATTGATTCCCGACTGACCAGTAGCTGTCTGGCGTTGCAAGCTTCCACAGGGCTATTGCGACTCGCTTCTCAACTGTGAGGGCTGCTCTCATCCTGGTATTCTGGCGCTTCAGGGCAGGGGAAAGCAAGTCACAAAGTTCCATGAAAGTGCCCACAAAGTTCCATGAAAGTGGCCTTACACATGCGAAAATTTCGCAGCCACTGGGAATCGTCCCACACCTGAAACACAATGTGGTCCCACCAGTCTGTGCTTGTTTCCCGGGCCCAGAATCAGCGTTCCACACCATGAACCTGCCCCAGTAACGCCATGATTTGCACATTGCTGGGGCCTGTACTTTGTGAGAGGTCTATGTCCATGTCAATTTCCTCATCACTCTTGTCACCACGTTGCAATCGCCTCCTCGGCTGGTCCTGGTTTTGCTTTGGCATGTCCTGGCTCTGCATATACTCCAGGACAATGAGCGTGGTGTTCATAGTGCTCATAATTGCCATGGTAATCTGAGCGGGCTTCATGATCCCAGTGCTATGGCGTCTGGGCTGAAAAAAGGCGCAAAACTAGTGTCTGATGGAGGGAAGGAGGGAGGGGCGAGTGACGACATGGCGTACAGGTACAGGGAATTAAAATCAACAAAAGTGGCTGTGCATCAGGGAGAAACACAAACAACTGTCACACAGACTGGACCCCGCAAAGATTGAACTCAAAACCCTGGGTTTAGCAGGCCGTTGATTTCACAGAGGGAGGGAGAAGCAAATGAATACAAACAAACCAGAACAAATCTGGTCCATCTATTTTTTACATCTTAAGCTGGCAGCAGACGATGCAGTATGACTGATAACCATCGGCATCTTCTGGGTGCTTGGCAGAAAATGATGTACTACGACTGATAGCCATCATCGTCAAGACGGTTCAATAGGACTGCCAGGTCTCCAGGAGACAAAATGAAGAATCAGATGCCCAGAGTGGAAAGTTTGGTTCAGTATTTCTAAGAGGAATCTGCTGAAGAACTTTCCCAGTGCCTCTGATTGAACTCACTGAGGAATATGACGATGACGGATATCAATTGTAATACACCATCCATTGCCAAAAGGCAAGGAGCTGCTGCTGTGTAGCAATGCAGCTCCACATCTGCCAGCACCCAGATAGCTGATGACGGCTACCAGTCATACTGCACCATCTACTGCCAAAAGGCAATTAGATGCTGCTGTGTAGCAATGCAGTACCACGTCTGCCGGCACCCAGATGACATATGGTGACGGTGAGCTGAGCTGAGCTGAGCTGAGCGGGCTCCATGCTTGCCATGGTATGTTGTCTGCACAGGTAACCCAGGTAAAAAGGCACAAATCGATTGTCTGCCGTTGCTCTGATGGAGGGGGAGGGGCCTGACGACATGTACCCAGAACCCCCCGCGACACTGTTTTTGCATCATCAGGTATTGGGATCTCAACCCACAATTCCAATGAGTGGTGGAGACTGCGGGAACTGTGGGATAGCTACCCACAGTGCAAGGCTCCGGAAGTCGACGCTAGCCTCGGTACTGTGGACGCGGTCCGCTGACCTAATGCACTTAGAGCATTTTATGTGGGGACACACACAATCAACTGTATAAAACCGATTTCTATAAAACCGACTTCTATAAATTCAACCTAATTTCGTAGTGTAGACATACCCTCAGACACAGAGATATACCTCATAAATATTGAGCAGACAGCAGAAACAGATTATGATCAAGAAAACAACCTGCCACCTCTACCTATATTTCACCTTAGTCTCATCCAGAGACTTACTAATAGAGTCTGAGATATGTCCCCCCTCAGGAACTTCAGGACCCAAAGAATCTATGAGTTCATCATCCCCCACAATCTCAGACTCAGAATGACAACCTTGAGGGAGGGAACCTTAGAGACTGGAGAAAGGAAGCTGCTGGAAATGAGGGGGCAACACTAATCCCTGAGAACTCCTCATGCCTCCAGTCAAAGAACCATCCTCAACAGCACCCTCAGTGGTGTCCTCCCCAACTCCACTGGCCAAACTAGCCCCTTCACAACACCTTTAGAACTTAGGGACCCCAATGATTTCCATAGCCTTTTTTTTTTTTTTTACAATTGGATTGGGGTTTCTCCAACAAGCCAGAATCCTCAGCCAAAGAATCCAAAACAACAGAATCATCTTTTATTCCACAGGCAGATTCAAGCCAAGAGTCCACTGAATCAAGACCCACAGAATCAGTAGAACTTTCTCCCCCAGGTTGCAAAAGGGACACTAACACAGAAACATCTGAAGCCTGTTGAGATCCACCCCATGCTTTGATGTAGTTACAAACACTCCCATATTCCCAGGCTCAGGGTCATCTTTCTCAGGGGCAGGCTGCCTTTTCTCAGATCACCAGCTAACTAAATATATCAGACTCCCACAGCAAAAAGAAAAAAAAGTCAGGACAGGTCTTCAGTAGCAACAAACACAATGTACTCACATTTCCTAATCCTATACTCCAGGGGAAACTTAGAACCTTGGAAGCATTGTTTATCAACATAAAACCTGTTCATGAAAGGACAAGACATGCTTTATAGTCCAAAGGGATCCTCTAACAGTGTTAGTGACCATACTATATCTCACCAGGTCTCTAGCCAGCTGCTCATTCCCTAAAGCAGGAGGGATGTAAGAGGTGGTAACTCGAGCAACAGGTGTTTAGAGAGGCACCAAAGAGACCAAAACCCCCCCCCAAAAAACCCTGCACAACAATCCCCTCCAAAACCATCTGTTCAACAAGGCTAAGCATGACAACAAACACATCAACCTTGCTCATACATGAGGCATATCATATGTTTTTATACCCAATTACAGCTAAAACACCCTCCTCCACTGAGGCAGAGTCTGGAGGCAAAATCCACACTCTATGGCCGTGGGTCAAACCCTCAGAATTCCCAGCAAGGGATACTTGGGGGAAGATCCCTGTTCATATCCCTTCTACACCCTCCAGCGGTGGTGGGGACTTAAAGTGGCAGTCTCCCACATTTCAAGTGAGCACCCTAACCACTGGACAAAATGTTACAAAGGAGAATTTCCCCCTTTTTCCTCTTCGCGCTCCTCCCTGCTCCCCTCCCCCGACATCTTACTAAAACGAGGTAGATGGGTAACAAGAAGAAAGAGGATTTGGGGCTGAGACTCCCAAGCAGAGAGATAGGGGCTGGACTTAGTATGCCTCAGCTTGGCATCTTCCATGGCCTATCTTAGGCGAGGAGCTGCCTAGCTTGCTGTTTTTTGTGAATTCCATTCTGAAGTGCCTATTCCTTTCCACTCATTACCTAGGGCACTGGGCACTGATCTTAGGCTTTGTGAATCCTAGTGATTTTCTAGGTGCCTAAAAATTAGGTGTGGTAATGCTAAGTGTAATCACGCCTAAGTTTATTTATGAATCTATTCTGACTGTATTTGGGCAGACCCACCGATTCAGGATCCTGCCATGACTACTTAATTCTTAAGAGACAGGTGAACAAAAAAAACTTAGTGCACATAACCTGTGCACAATACACTATCCTGGCATATGTGTGTGCATATGAGGGGATGGATTCTATCCCAGCCTCTGTAGGTGATATGTTTATGCCAGCAATTCTCAATCTTTAGCAACCAAGGACCCCCATTTTGATTTTAAAAATTTTGCAGACCCCCACTCAGCCCCAGGCCCTGCCCCCACTTCTCCCCTCCCCCCAAGGCCCCATATCTGCCCCTTCTCTTCCTTGACTCTTTCTGCCCCCTTCCCCGAGTGTGCCCCATCCCCGCTCCTCCCCCTCCCTCCCAGCACCTCCTACACACCAATGAACAGCTGTTCCCTCGCGTGCAGGAGATGCTGATAGTTGATCAGTGAGGCCCGCGGTCCCCCATGGAATATCCTCGCAGACCCCCATGGGTCCGCGGACCCCAGTTTGGGAAATGCTGCTTTATACCATGAATGCCATGAAGCATGATAATTCAAATTTCTTTCATCTTCTTGATCTATCATACACTGAAACCTGTCTCAAGCAACTGCTAAAGGGACAGAAATATTGATTGCTTAAAATGGGGCTTTTTTGATAAGTGTGGGATAAAATTATATTGAATATGTTTGAGGCTACTTTAGGATGGTCTCAATGAAGGAAGCTGGCTGGTAATGTAGTCTCTTGTACAGGTAGTAGCTGCAAATGTTCTTCATCTTTTATTAAATAACAAAGCCTTTTTGAATTCTGCTAAACTGTTTGTCTCAATGCCTCCCTGTAGCAATAAATCCCAGATATTGTTTATGTATGTTTTATAAAAGTATTACTTTTTGTATATGTTACATTTGGGATAGTGTTTATGCCTGATATGCTTTTACGATACAATTCATTATTTTATATTTCACTTTCTCTCAGTTTTCTGTTTTGGGTTAAATAATTCAAACTGCTCTAATCTCTCTTTATTTGTAAATCTGGGTTTAGCCATTTTCAGCTATGTCATTTTTTGAAGTAAGGCCAACGGTTCTGAAATAGTGTACATTGCTGGTGTACCACAGATTTGTGTAATGTGATTATTTATCACCTGTAAATGTTTAAAATTAAGCCATTTTGAAGAGTAATTTTCAATAACTAATGTGTCTGTATTATGATAGAAAAGACTTGATGTAGGTTACTTCTTCAGAGAGTTGTGAAAAAGAGCAATGTCACACATATTTTCACTTGACTGTAGCATCTGATGTTAGTGAATAGGGAGGGACAAATTGAGGAAATCACAGAAATGTAAGATGCAAAGTACCTGTTCATCGAGTCCATCTCCCTGCTAATGTAGGATTGTTCCTTACAGTACATTTTCTAGTGTTTTGTCCAAACACATTTTCAAATTCATGGGGTTTCAACCTTTCCCAGTGTGAGTTTCCTGATACTAAATTTTATTTTTCTAGATTCCAACCCATTCCTTTTCTAGCCTTTTTATTTACTATCCTAAATAACTCTTCTGTGCGTCTCATGGGAAAACTTTTCTGGAAAAATGCTGAAGGCAAAACAGATAAAAAAGGCATCTGAGATTTTGAAACAAGTTAAACATCCTTAGTTATACATTTAGAAATACTGAACATCAATGTTAGCACATACCCTTTTGCTTTTAATTGGAGAGTTGCCTCAGAAAATCTTTTGACCACATTTTCTTGAGTATATCATTTACACCACCATGACCTGATTATTAATGCTACAAGTTAAGAAATAAGGTGTTCCATGCTGGAATGTAAAGGGACCACAATTTTTGCCTTGAAAATTAACTCTTACATGAATCATATTCTAATTCAGAAATCTGTCTTCATAATGTAATTGGGGCAAATGAATCAATTTTTACCCTTTTCTTTAGAGTTTTTCTTATTTCCTTTGCTTTTTGAACTCTCAGTGTATCAGTAACAATTGGAGACAGTGAATATGGATTCCTGACATGTGATAGTGGTCTTTGTCATCCTGACCCAGATCATGGGACTCGAGCAGAAAAGAAAATCCAGTCTCTCAGAGGCACTCTTGTGATCAGACCCTTATTACGTGGTGTCAAGTAAATTATATGGTTTAGCCAAAATTGGAGGAAGTGAAAACTTGAATTTTCCATTCTGCTGTGTCAGACCCTTGTTACATGCAGAAACTGTTTTGTTTTCACATACATCAGTGTTTATTCACATACAATAGTACTTTGTATAAGGGAGAATATTCCTAAAATATTTAGGGTTCATTTAGCTAATTTTATCAATTTTATGCCAATGATATTGTTTTCAGCTTCCTTAGGCAGAAGGAATATTCTAGTCAACATGTTATAGATTTGCACAGGCTAGTGTTACTGAGATTTTTTTCTCATATTGGGTGTGCTGTTTAAGATAACATTTTTCATAATATATTTACATCTTTGCTCATAAAAATGTAATTATATTAATTGTCTTCAAGATCTATATTTTACTTTTCGATTAAAGTAAGTCATGGTCTTTACATTTCTCTCTTCCTCCCTTAAACCATTATGTTGCCATAAGCAACATAAGATAAGTAGGAAATTTATCTGACAAATGCATGGTAAATTTTTTTTCTACCAAATGGTTTTCATCTCAGAGAAGTAAAAGCAGCCTTGGGAGATAAATCTACAGAATGTGAAACAGCTATATAGAAACTGCCAGAATAATCCCTGCATGACCCAAAGCAAGATGTAAATTAAGGAGCAATACACTATGAGTGTAATGGAGCGTGTACTCATAAGTTCATGGTTCCATTCATCTCATGTAAACAGCTCACACACTGCACCTCACAGGAATAATTACACAACACTAAAGTGTCTGAAATTATAAGTATTAAGATAGAAAATAAATCTTATAGATTTATTTTCTGTAAAGGTTTATGATCTTAACTGTTATATTGCCTTCTAATTGTTCACTTATATAGGTTGAAAGTCAAAAGAATGGAAAAAAGCTTTAGGCAAAATCAGCATGAGATGTGTGCATGCTGTCAGTTGAAAATAGATGTAAGCTGGCCGGTTGGCATGGCAGCAGTTTTCCGAGCTGCCATGAGGGATGTTAATATTTGGGAGAAACTTCAGGATTCCCAGTCTTCAAAGTGCTGGGGACTGGATGAATTACAGAAGTAACACTTGAACTTTTCTAGTGTGGAGGGTATGAACTAGCGATTAGGAGTGACTTCAGGATTCCCAATCCTCAAAGTGCTGGGGACTGGATGAATTGCAAAAGTGACACTTTTTTGGTGTGGAAGGTGTGAAATATGGACCAATATTGAGCATATTTTCTAACAGAATGGAATACCAAGGAATTCTCCATATTGTCCATCGATCAAAAGATCCCCTAATCACGGGAAGTAAAACCTCCATAAAAAAGAGCCAAGAGTTCTGTCATTAAATCAGTGTACACTGTAAAGGTCATTCTTTAAAGTTTCATTACTATTCTTCTGTGTTATCTAATATTATGGAATCACTAATTAAGATATAGTTTGGATAGAGGGGGGAAATAACCCAGCTAAGCAATAAACTCATGAATATAATAAGAAGCAAATTTAAGGATATAAACCACAGAAGAAATACAAAGGTTCAGATGAAACAGAACAGTAATATCAAATTCCACTTGGTTAATCTGATTATGGCCTGTGCTAGCCTGAGCCTTTTGACCTAAAGGGTCCCATAAATCACTATTAGTGCTCAAAAGTGTGCTACGTGACTCAGACTACAAGTGAAAAAGAAGGGTCCGTTTTCTGAAGAGTTAAAGTTAAAACAAGACACAAGAATAACAAATCTTGGGGAGCAAACTGGGGAAGGGAAGACAAAGGTTGCAAAATTTTGGTAATGATTTAACTCCCATGCATGTCTAAAGTTTTGGGGGCTGATTCATTATCATATTAGTCTAATTTTATGCAGATGTGATTCCACTGAAATTGGCATAAAACTTTAATGAAACAGTGGTGAATTAACTTATTTGTGATGTATATTTGAATATACATGAACTTATAAGTGTGTTTGTACATATATGCAAAATTAAATACTGCAGTGCACTTTTAATGTATTGTACCTTCATGTATTGTACCTTAAAAAACACTTTAAGGCCTGGTCTACACTGAAAACTTAGGTTGACATAACTACATTGTGAAAAATCCA
This sequence comes from Chrysemys picta bellii, assembly GCF_011386835.1. NCBI lineage: Eukaryota > Metazoa > Chordata > Testudines > Emydidae > Chrysemys > Chrysemys picta. The sequence goes on along the minus strand of NC_088793.1, from coordinate 54,386,830 downwards.
TGCTATGCTGACCTACCAACAGTGTACAGGCAACTAGGTTGACAGAAGAATGCATCCATCAACCTAGCTACCATTGCTTGTGGAAGTGGAGTTCCTATGTTGATGGAAAATCCCCTTCAGATGCTGTAGTCTGCATCTACTGTATGTGGTTACAGTGGCATAACTATGGTACTGTAACTATGGCACTGTAGTGCCTGTGGTCTAGATATGGCCTAAGGTTGAAATGGGTGCAGAATACAGAAGTGCACATGGTAAATAATGTATCTCACGAGAAGCCCAAAACACTAGCACTTGAGAACATGCATTGGCTACCTGTTGATCTCTGGATGGAGTTTAAGTTGCTGATGTTGACTTGTAAATCCTGGAACCTGTCCACTTGACAGGTTGCCTATCCATCTCCTTGTGCTACGTTTCCACAATTGAGACTGAGGTGCTTGTTCCCCATCCTTATAAGACAGATGGCAAAACAGACCCAGAGACACACATTTTTTAAACAGTAGCTATTATCAGCCATGGAAAGGCGAAGAGAAAGGAGAAGGCGCATAGAAGAAACTGAACAGAGGGAAGGGAAAGGAAATGGGAAATGGTTCTGTCAAGGATCAGGAGGTGGATGATAGTAGTCATGGTGAAATGGGGGGAAATGTACAGATATTCATGGCACCAACATTATAAAACAAGTGACAGTAAAGAGTCAATAAGCTGGAGTCTTTAGTAGTGAGGTGATGGAGTGCATCAGAGTTTGCTGATGTGCAGGCTGTGATGTCAAGAAAGCTGAAGGAGGTTTATGCACAATCTCAGAACGTCTGCTGGACTCGCTGCTTCTTCTTTCCCAGCTACTACCTGTAGCACAAGTCAGAGGTGGAGTCTCTGGGTGGGGGCATATTCCAGGACCCATTAGTCCTGAAATATGAGAGTTTTTCCTTTGACTTCAATGGACATTGGATCAGGCCCCAGCAGTGGTATGCCATTCACTTCTGGATTCAAAGCATGGAGAATTAGTACTAGCCAATGCCTAGGCCTTATTTGTTCTATGTGGAATGAGAGAATTTCAGCTTCCAGGATGTCAGTCTAGCACTATTCAATAACATTATATTCAATTCATTTTACAATAATACTTTTTTTTTCTTTACCATCTATTATTCACAGTTTTTCAGTATCTACCTGTTTAAGTGAGATAACTGTATATACATGGCCAAATGGATTTTATGTTGTACTTCTTACCAGTAGCTGAAAAAAATAATTAGGCAGATATCGGTATACTGTATGCTGTGGCACACAAGTATCTAAAAAACAGGCACGATTATTTTTCTTTCATATTTTGTGTTTGTACCTCTTATTTAAGATCAGACACTGATTTTTTACTCCCTTAGTATCCTACCTAAAACTAAAACAATGTCACTGAAGTTGGTCTGGTAGCTTCCTATAGAGATTCAACTAAAATATGATTCACTTCCTTACTGATTTTTTCTGGAGATAGAACTAAGTTTTGCTGTAGTAAGATGAGGTCCTGAAACAAACTCTTGTGTCAGAGGCCCAGTCTGAGGCCTGAAGCCTGAACCAAACTACTTCCAGGCGTTGCTAAGCAAAAGCTGGGCTGTGAGCCAGAGGCAGGCCCCACTCACAGAAGTTGGCAAGAAGAGGGCTGCTAGAAGCAGGTGCATCTTAAAGACAGGGTCAAAAGGACAGCATGATGGATAGATCTGTTTGAAACAACGTGATCAAAGAAGGAGACAGCTGCCAATGAGTCAAGGGGCTGTACTTCAATACATCAGTAGGGATGAGTAATCTGTCCTGTTACTGTATACAAGTAGGTCCCAGAGTGTGCCTCTTCATCTGGCCTAGGGGGCAGTGGAAAGTCCCGCCACTGCCTGAGCCAGTCCATTGCCAGGGGGCACAAATTCATAGAATGTCTTGTAGAGTCTATGGGAAACTATTACTGTGCTTCGGTTGACAATAAACCTGGCTCGGGTTCCTTCGTACCTTACTAGAGTCTGTGGTCTTTGGGGGTTCTCTCGGGGTCTGCTGTGTCAGCTATCTGCGCAGAACTGGGGCAGCACACAGAGGGAACATGCACGTGGCCGACTGTTATCATCATTGAACAAGAGCAGAGCACCACACCGGTAGCTACTGACAACAATTAGCAAGCTATCATTTAAAATTTTCTGTTGGATTATTGCTTTCTGAGTTCCATACAACATTCACTATTGAACAGGTTAGTTGTCAGTTCTATGGACAAAACAATTCTGTGAATTCTAACAAGCATTCTTTTGGGATATATTAAGTAACTTTCATATTTAAGACTAAAAATTATGTACATTGAGTTGCTTGGATGTTGCAGGCAAAAATCTACTTTATAATAACATGTTATATTACAACAGAGGAGTATGTCAAGACACATAGGCAACCATCTGTTAGAACATTAACAGAAATATGTGTGAACTGTAAATAACAAGTTACTTGTATAAAGGACTCCATCTCCAAACAGACACACAACGTGATAGGGTTCTGTAGAAACCTATATAGTTTATACATAGCTTTTATCTCTAAAAAAAATCTTATGAACACAGATTACTTTTTAATGAACAGTTTTAATCTCATAAGGAAAGTATTGATCATCCAGATGCCATATAATCCTTACAATCCTTCAGAGAGTTAGCATCTCAGGCTCTACTCTCTCTCTTAGAGAGATGTCAATGTATGGAAAAGTAATACATGTCATCATGGTAGATTGTGAAGGGTACAGGGGACATATAGATAAAATAACTGGTTCATTATTGTGCTTAAAATGTTTTTTTTAACAGCAAAGAGAATATCATTAGTGCTGGAAATGAGCTTAAAAAAATAATCCAAACACAGTATATTACGGACAGATTTATGACTCTACTCTGATATTTTTTCACTTAGACATAGTATTTTGTCTAAGGAATTCCCAAAATATGTGACTGCACAAAAAATTATGCACAGGCTTTGGCCAAAGATATGTTTAATGTAAAGATCATCATATTTGACCATGAGTATTCTGTTACTTGACCCGATAAGGACAGCGCTAGTGTTTGACCGCAATGTGAACTGTGTCCTCCTTCCCCACTTCCACAAAATACATGCCTCTGGAGATTTCCATTACTTGCATCTGAAGAAGTGAGGTTCTTACCCACGAAAGCTTATGCTCCCAATACTTCTGTTAGTCTTAAAGGTGCCACAGGACCCTCTGTTGCTTTTTACATGGTAACAGAGCAGCAACCAGAACCCCATCACTTTCCTCAGATCCAGTGGAGAAATCATACATGAAGTCTGATATTTCCTAGCAATGTCCAAGGTAAACATATATGCTGAAGAAAAGTAGGGTTTAAAAGACATGTATGAATGTTTGGAAAAGCTTATTTGTGCAGGGACTTTGGACAAAAAGTGTTCACAAACAGTTCATGAATATGAAAATCTGACATCATACTCACTGTGTATTGCCGTGGTAACTCTAATGATCTGCTGAACTACTGCTTGGTAGCAGAAGTTAAAATTGGCTGGCGGCTGGTGGCAGCATTACACTAGTGATGCCAATATAAAGATTTTTTATAATTGGGGAAAAGGGTAATCTGTTTGGGCCCTTTTCCCTACCGTCCTCTTACCTGACCCTTTTTTGCATGCATATGTACAAATTAATCCTCTGAGTGGTCAAATGAATGCACTCAGAAATAAAAGAATACCAATTGATCAGGATGTGCAGGGAAGATTTTAAAGCAGAAGGCTTCAACATTATTATCTTTAATGGGAGAACTAACGAAAAATGATTTTTTTTTTGCTCCATTATGGTGCTAAATCATTTAAATGCAAAGTAACTAATATTCAGGGTTGGCCCCCTTCAGCCTAACCCCAAAGATTCAGCCCACCTCTGAATTCTCTCACTCTCTCTTCTGTGAGGGAGTTGAGGGTTCCAAGATGGATCCCAGACTGCAAAGATTTCTGGTCTCTTATTCTCCTTACAGGCAGAAGGCCCACCTATGCTAATAACAAACAGTAGGACCATTCCTTAATGAGATGTACTTAAAATCAATAAGCCAACAATAAGGTTCTATGTAAAATCAAAGAAAAGAAAAACGGCATAAAACATGCAGTCAGTTCTCCACTTTCTTACAATATGTTCAGTAAAATTGAATCAGATTGGGCATTTAGAATGAATGTCTGTATATTAATAATTTTCATAATGTAGATTGTCTTATAATGGTGCTGTCACTATGGGTGCTGAAATAATTATTTACAATATTTGAATTACCTCATTTGGTGCTGGAGAGTGAATCCTGATTGGGCGTCAGCCATTTACCAGCTTCCAGTTCCCAAATAAACTATTTACGCAGTGAAGACATGCGCTGGTTAGGCCTCAGCTGGAGTATTGTGTCCAGTTCTGAGCACCATATTTCAAGAAAGATGTGGAGAAATTGGAGAGGGTCCAGAGAAGAGCAACAAGAATGATTAAAGGTCTTGAGAACATGACCTATGAAGGAAGGCTGAAAGAATTGGGTTTGTTTAGTTTGGAAAAGAGAAGACTGAGAGGGGACATGATAGCAATTTTCAGGTATCTAAAAGGGTGTCATAAGGAGGAGGGGGAAAACTTGTTCACCTTAGCCTCTAAGGATAGAACAAGAAGCAACGGGCTTAAACTGCAACAAGGGAGATTTAGGTTGGACATTAGGAAAAAGTTCCTAACTGCCTAGGGAGGTTGTGGAATCTCCATCTCTGGAGATATTTAAGAGTAGGTTAGATAAATGTCTATCAGGCATGGTCTAGACAGTATTTGGTCCTGCCATGAGGACAGGAGACTGGACTCGATGACCTCTCGAGGTCCCTTCCAGTCCTAGAATCTATGAATCTATGACATCAAATAAACAAAATTACCTGTTATTAGTATCTAAAATAATTTGGTTTTATTAATATCTACAGTTGCATAATTTTCTGATTTAGAAAAGGCCAAAATATGCCCTCAGAATATTTGCTGAGGCCTAAAAGCCCTTAATTTTTCTATTTTTCTTAACAAAGTGATTTCTTCCATTGACAAATGTATTAATGAAAATGTACTATGAATACAGTGACCCAAATTATTAGGCGACAGAATCAGAACCTTGGCGTACTACAAAATATTCAAGACAGTCACATACTCTATATGCTCTGTTGTTTATAATATCCCAGTTTGCAACAGGAAAAAAAATGACTTTTGAAATACTCTACAGGACATATTTCTGCCTAGTTATTGTGAAGGATTTACTGCCTCACATGCTGCAGGTTGTTGCAAGGATTGCATGACAATGTAATAGTCAGATTTCTATGCAATGGGCATGTCCTCTGGCAGATGACTTTTGGTCCAATGTGATCTAATTTGATTATACAGACTTCTAAGGTTCAAGATTTCTGTTACACCTTTTCTTCTTCAATGAACCCAACATTGAAACAACATAAGGCAAATATTAAGCTTTTTGCATAAAACACAATGGGCAAAATTCTTCAAGAATTTAAGTACTGGTGCAAGTCACCGGGTTGGAACAAAGTAACCAATCAAGGGTTGCTAAGAAGAAAAAGGTCAAACTGCTCCACTGAAATAATTTAGATCACGTGTGTGTGCGTTTGTGTGTGTGTGTGTGTGTGTGTGTGTGTGTGTGTGTGTGTGTGTGTGTGTTCAACTTCAGACCTAATTTAGGCAGGTAAAAATCCATTGAAATTAATTGACTTGTGCTAGCTTACCCCAGATAGGAATGTATCACAAAGAAGATAGCTGAAAAAGGAAAGTGCTCCACAGCAAATTGTCATTTAGACCCATTTTTAAGATCCTGTAATTTTAGATGCCTTCCTTTTCTGGGTGATCAATTTTAGACATTTTTGGCCTGATTTTCAGAGGTTCTGATACGAACAATTCCAACTGAAGTCAATGGGAGCTATGGGAACTTATTACCTCTGAAAATAAATCCTAAATTGTCTAAAGTTGGGCCATCAAAAAACAGGAGGTAGCAAAAATCAGTGGCCCCTTTTGACAATGTTGGCCTCAGTCTCCTGTAGAAATACTTTAAAGGTGAAAAGTCATGACTAAGATCATGATGATCATCAATTTAAAGTATCTCCCTGCTTTCAACTGAAAGCATAGCCATCTCCTGCATAAAAGAACTTGTACACTGAGCCCTGCATAGATCTTGTTGTGTATTAGGAAACCGTGCTACGGAGATCATGTTCCAGCAAGAGACCCTGACAACCTGAGCAATACCCAAGAAGGAAGGCCACCGAATGGCATGGTCAGAGAAGTACACTGTTTTGGAGGCAGTGTCAATGGCATGCTGCCAGTGTTGTGACCAGTGATGCAGAAAAAAAACCAGTTAATGTGGGACATGGGCATGCTGCCCAGTCTTTGCATTGCAGGAGAGGACTAACAAAATTGAAAGAAGAAAAGTGAAGTAGGAAAAAGAAATATGTAAAGCACATTGTACAGAACTAGTCTAGTGGGAGACAACAACCGGCACAATTTATATATAAAAACACTTAGTGTGTTCCAATTCCCAAACCATGATTTAAATCCAACTTTCACTGGCTTCCAACTTCCCTTGGTTTCTCTCTAATTTGCTGCCCAGCTGGTCTGGGGATGGCAGTACCGTTGTAAGCCCTGTCTAAGTGTTGCACAGTTGCTTTTTTATACATTGGCCCCATTTCCTACATTTACCAAACGTCTATGGGATTCATGCCTGCAATTTCTTTGGCAAGCCATCTTGGCTTGGATGCCTCTCCATCACTGTTTCTGCCTTTGACATCTTCTGTTCCAGTGTCTGACAGTGTTGTCCCTATGGTCATCTGTGAGCTGCAACTTGACCATACCTTGGCTGTCAATGAAGTTAGCATACTACAGTTTTACACTGCACTCACCAGTACACTAACATCATATAAATGTCATCCCACAGAGTCACATAGTATATTTACATATTTCCATGTGTCTATTTTACACTTGGGGGCAATTTTGCTTTTGTTTTGCACTCAATTTACAATTCCATAACAACTCCATTTTTACCCGTATAAGATTGTGCAGAGTTTGATCTATTAGTTCCCATGGTTTAAGATCCAATCCTCAAGTAAAAATGAGCAAGAACTGGGTATTGCTGAGATAGCTAATCATAGATGGTGGCATATTATACAATAGCGTATATTTTAAAATTAGGGAAAGAAATATGCAATAATAAACTTCAGTTGGAATCCGATGTAAGTGTTAGATCCTACAGTTGTTTTTTTTTTGTGAGCAATTCCTATTAACTTTAGTGGGAGTCTCACTAATGACATGATTATAGGCTCCAAAGCCATAAACGAGTCATTCAAAAACACCTTAAAAGACAATTTTCACTAAGCAATGATTCATGCTATCAGGAAATGTTTTTCTGAAGAATTCTCAGTTAATCCTAAATTAAGTCTCTTATGAGACAGAAAACTAATTGCTCGTTAAAATGTAATGTCAAACAAAAATGAACAAAAAAGGACATTTGTTTGCTGAAGATTCTGTATCACATTTCTATTTCACTGAAATGGTCTGCTTAGAGTGAATCGATATATAAATTCCACTGATAGAGGCATTCTGAATTTTAGAGGGAAGGAGGTTTTCCAAAGCTTATTTTTAAATTAGGAAAAGACATTTTGAAAGCTATAAGTAGATGGGAAATTCTGTTCTCAAGTTAAATAATAGCCCTTTGATGCTAATAGCCATGCATCATTGGATAACACATATTTAGATATATTTGATGATAAGGGGGTTATCAGCTATTATAACATGCTAATTCACAACATGAAATTTATTCAAAAAGATATTTAAAAAATTCCAAATCATCCCTGCCACAGGAAAAGATCACCAAAGGGAGAGGAAATACATCACATTGTCCTTAAAAACATCCTGAGAAAGGTATTGGGGCTGGTTTGACTCCTGCAGACCAAGCAGGGATCATGACCGTCCAAACCCAGAGGTAAAGAGCTGGGTGGAACTCAGGTGGAGCTAGCAAAGATCTGACCTCTCAGGACTTTTGCAGAAGGCTGTGGTATTCATATGCAAGCCCAATGACTCTGCCTTACTCCCTTTTCTCTGTGCCATCCAGGCATGATAGTTCCCTCCTAAACATATCTTGCCATGGAATCCACATTGGTTGTTGCCCCAGACATCATCCCCACCTCAAGAGAATTTCAAGGGAATTGGCAACATCTGCATAACATAATACTGATAGGATCATTGTTGTCTTATATGGAGAAACCCCTGCAGTTTAGAGGGGGCAGGATGCTCCAGACAGATGCATCCATGATGCTAAGACCATTTCCTGGCTCTCCTACCTCATAGATTCCTACCTATAGCCACCTCCTACCCAAACATGGCTGCCTAGCTCTGATTTGAAAGTAAAAAAAAGCGGCATGAGGAATGTAATTAAAGCACTATTTGGAGCAGTTGGGAGAAGTTGTGCTGAATAGCTACAGGTTCTTTTGAAAAGCTACATTTTTCATCTAAGAAAAATACAAATTTCTGTTTATAAATAATGTCACTACATGGTCCAAATCCTCAAGTGGTGTAAATTGACATACCCCTTGAATTCAGTGGTGCTTCACTGATTTCCACCAGTTGAAGATCAAGCCCATAATATATACCGGTGTTATAAAATACCATTAGGAAATTCTTATTCCACTGTAGCAATGACAGGGCATAACATCCATGGGATGCTTTACTTTTCTTTACTGAACATCAAAAATAATATTAATGCACCTACACAATTGATGCATATTGACTAGTTGATATGAGAGACTTTTAATAATATTTCTGTTTTGCAATATTTTTAAATGTTTTGTTTTGTTTTAATCAGTGTAAGCTGGGTAAATAATAAGAAAAATATTAAACGTTTATTTCCTGTAAGGTCTTTCGTTTTTTGCTTCTCCCTGAGATTTCTGTGTTTCATAACATGCAATTAACAACATTTATTTTGTCATTTGCTCTAGAAGCCAGTTGACCTAGCTGCCTGCTCTGGTGTGTTTCAGTAATCTACCAATATTAGCTAAAAATATTATCCAATTGCACTTTTGCCATTGTCTGATCCACATGTTTGGCACCGACAGCTCTCTTTCTGTGCTTGCCAATGGTGGTATTATTAATGAGGTTAACATCACAAACTAACGAGGCAATAGTGGCTATTTCTAACAAGAACACCAATACCATGGAGAGCATCCTGTTTAAAAAAAAAGGTCTGATTTGGTTTAATGAAGAACAGTTCCTTCATTTTTCTGTTACTTTAAGAATTTCTATTCTGGTAATTTATTTCTAATTGTGTTTGGTTTTTATTTATTTATATATTTACTTACTTATTTATTTGGGTGTGGAGGGTCTTTCTTTGTTTTCTGTTTTTTGTTTTGCTTGAAGGGACAGATTTTTCAAACAATGTCTTCCATTATTACATCCACCATTTGCAGAGCAGTTTTGTGTTTGTAATTATTTGCAGCTGCAGTCAGGAATTTAGCCACATGAATCCCTGGCTGCACCCACAATCAACTAATTAACATCAGAAATGGATGCCCAATTAAAGATGGGCTGGAAATTAAACCTCACATGTTCAGATTTAGGAAAACAAATTCTTATTCTGCCATTCTTTACAGTCTTGCTTCAGATTCTGTTCACAAAACGGTTTTTACTTATACATTATATAACACTCACTTTTCTACTGCATGGAGTGGAGGAGGACAACCTCAGGTGGAAAATTTTCTAACCATGCAGAAAGAGGGAAGATTCTCTCTATGACTCTAACCTATGGGATGATGGAAACCATCCACATGAGAATTAAGCAGTTGAAGTTCCATGATTCTGTCACTATCAGGCCTTATAGCAGGTATATAATATAGTAGGTATGGGAACAGTCAATCCTCAGCATGTCAAACCAGAAACCTACTGGGATTGCCCATGTGAAAGGATGCTGACCTTCCTGATGAGGAAATATTTCAGGAGAGCTGCAAGTAGCCAGGCCCAGGTAGAATGCAAATTGCTATGGGTTTGAAGGAAGAGGACTGGGATCCATTTTGGGGGTCCTCAACAAAGATGGGACTGGTCGGTGAGTTTTCAAATCTATGCAGAGGCTGGAACGTAAAGGGCCAAACACTGAGGCCATGTCTACACTACAAAGTTAAGTTGACTTTATGTGAGTTGACATCGAGCCCTCGATTTAAACAAGTTGATCTTGCGTGTCCACACTATGCTCGGTGTGTCGGCTGAGTGCATCCTCACTAGCAATGCATGGAGCACTGCACTGTGGGTAGCTATCCCACAGTGCATGTAGCCGAGTGTAATTTAGAGTTGGGCTTGCAATGCCTTATGGGACCAAAACATTTGAGTAGGTGGTTATGGGAATATGGCGTTAGCCTTCCATGATGCACTTACCTCCCTCCCTGAAATCAATGGCAAAAAAACAAGCCTTTTTTGCGTCTTATTTCGTAAGCCTGGGTTACCCATGCAGATGCCATAGCATGATAAGCATGGACCCCGCTCAGCTGCACACTCTTTTTGTAAGCATTACAAACACCTCATGCCTTATCCTACACAGATACAGAAGCTGCCGCATGGCACAATGTGATGCCACACAAGCAGCCCTGCCATAAGACATAGAGTAGAGCAATTCACAGTTGCTGGTGACAGTCATGCATCACCTTGACATGGTTAAGCAACACTTCTGGGCCGGGGAATCTATTTGGAATGGGTAAATCTACCGTGGTATCTGTTGTGATCCAAGTTTGCAGGGTAATCAACAGACTTCTGCTAAGAAGGTTAGTGACTCTGGGAAATGTGCAGTACATAGTGGATGGTTTAGCCACGATGGGGTTCTCTAACTGTGGTGGGGTGATAGACGGAATGCACATCCCTATCTTGGCACCAGACCACCTTGCCAAAGAGTACATAAACTGAAAGGGGTACTTCTCAATTGTGTTGCAAGCACTGATAGATCACAGGAACCATTTCACCGACATCAACATGGGATCGTTGGGGAAGGTGCATGACACACGCATCTTTAGGAACTCTGGTCTGTTCAAAAAGCTGCAAGGGATTTTCTTTCCAGACTTCAAAATAACTATTGGTGACGTTGAAATGCCAATAGTGATCCTGGGAGACCCAGCCTACCCCTTGCTTTCAAGACTTATGAAGCCGTACACAGGCAGCCTGGACAGCAGTAAGGACCAGTTCAACTAGGCTGAGCAAGTGCAGAATGGTGGCAGAATGTGCCTTTCAACATTTAAAAGGTTGCTGGTCTTGTTTGCTTACTAGGTTAGATTTCAGTGAAAACAATATCCTTATTGTTGTTACTGCCTGCTGTGTGCTCCATAATATCTGTGAAACAAAGAGAGAAAAGTTTCCATCAGGGTGGGGGATTGAGGCAGATCACATGGCAGCCAATTTTGAGCAGACAGGCACTGGGACAATAAGAAGAGCACATTGAGGGGCTCTGTGAGGCTTTGAAAACCAGTTTTAGCAATAAGCCAGAGCAATGTGACACTTATCTGTGTTGTTCCTTACCAAACTGTCCCCTTCGTTGCATTTTCTCAACCTGTAAACTTCACCCCCACAACCACTGTGTGTTTAATGAATAAAGAGCCTTTTCTCCTCAATCCATGAAGTTTTATTATACACACAAACACATAGACACAGCAAAGAAAAGCAAAATGGCTGATAATACTGTGTGTGTGTGGGGGGGTGGGAATAAACAAGGACAGCTTGATTACAGATGCACTGCAATAACAATCAAGGGTTTGGGAATGGGCTCCCTCTGGTCCTTTTACTCTCCCCTGACATTGAGTGCAAGGGATACCGAAATCCCTCCCCACCCCCCTGTGCCTCATAGGACTTTGGAGGAGGAAGATGTGGAACTTGGTGATAATGGCAGCAGGTTCAGCATAGGCTGCAGAGGGACTCTGACATCCAGCTGCGTTTCTTGATCCTCAACCAGATGGCTCAACATGTCTGATTGCTCCTTCATAATCCACAGCATCTCTTTGCTCTTGTTCCCTGCAGGCTCTCCTGTCCTCCCTGTCCATATCCAAGTTCTCAGACAGCGTAATCCTCCATGCTCTGAGCTCCGTCTTGTCACTCTCTAAGGTGCGCCATTAGCTCATTGAACATGTCCTCCCGAGTCTTCTTTTAATGCCTTCTAATCTGGGAAAGTCTCTGTCCTGGTGTGTAGGATGTGCCGACAGACAAGGTTTCAGCTGCAAGGAATACAAAGCACAAGGGTAGCATTGACAGTACATACATTGTTTCTGGTGCAAGGTTAATTCTTTTTATAAGAAAACCACCCCTCAATACACTTCACTGCAAGTCACAACGTAATCAAAACCACTGGTTATTGCAAGAGTCAGTTTGTGCAGCTTCTTTTCTTCATTGACTCTTCTTTTACACACATTGTGTTGTTCTCACCCAGGATCACTCTTGATGACTTATATTTATTGTTAATTATGGTTATTTTTTCTTGATTTCTATGTCCTTCTTTTCATAATTCTTCCCCAGCACTTTACCATTATTATTGATTATTATTGTTATTATCATTATTACTATTATTACTACAGACTGTTTTGCAGTGCCCAACAATTTGTCAGGAACTTTAAGGAACGGGTAGAAGACATAGCTCCTGCATCAAAAAGTGAAAAAAACTAACTAAAGGCAAGATGTAATAACCGCCTTCAAGAAAAACAAAGGTAATGGGGAGGATGAAAGGAAGGTAAAAGTTAGAAGAACAGGACTGTGCTCAAAGAGAGAAAGAGCCTAAATTGTCATTTATCTTGTCTGTTCATTTCTTGTATCCATAGTCTATGCTAATTATTGGGTTTAATAATAAAATAATTGCTTTTTGTTTGGTTGGGTTTTTTGATTGAACATTTTCAATCAAAGTAGTGATTCATAATAGGAATATAATGAAATATAAATAAAGGGAGCACAGGTCACAGTGGCAGTAACTCCATTCCTTATGAAAAGGGAGCATTTCTATATTCCAAATTTGGGCCCCCATCCTGCAATCAGATCTGTTAGAGAGGACAATTGGATCTGTGTAGGCAGGGCGTTCACTGGGCCTGAGTCTCATTTACACCAAAACCCTTTCACACCACTCTGGCAGAGTAATTTAGGGTGTTTGTGTAATTATTTATTCTGACTTTGTGGTCCCTTTGCACTGCCAGATGTTGTAAAGAATACATTGCATAAATGAGAATCAGAGAATGAAGATGTGCAGGATAAGAGCCCTATATGTATATAGAACAAACACTAGCCTGATCTGGTTCTGGAGGGATTTTTCCCCATCCTTGTAAACAGACCCTTTTGTTTCTTTTAAAAACAGTGTAACAACTGCACAAAATGCAGGAAAAGAGATTTCACTTCATTTTATTGCTTGCAAACTGCCAGAGCAGTTTCAAAGCAATAACAATCATTGTTAAAGAGAATAGGACATATATAGTTTCAGAAACAACCTTATTACTCTTATCTTCCCATAACACCATTACTTTCTCTGTGCTCTGACACCAGCATCCATATTTTAAAATGCAGAGGCAGGATGAAGGGTAAAGCCACCAGGAATCTTTTAAAAATGTATATCACTAGGAATGTATAGATTATAAAAATTGAGCATACCATAGAGTAAAACTTTTTAGAGAGTCAATTTTATTGTTAGCCACAGCAATTACTCCTGCTGCCCACAGAAGTAAAATTTATTACTACATAAAAATGTAAAGCATCAACAATAGTTTTTCAAAATACACAATAAGAGGTAGAACAGAGCCCATCTTGTAAGTGCTTTCCTTGTCCCAGTTGACACTTTAGGTACTTAAATTCTAAGCGTATTGCTGAGAAGCTTTTGCAAAATACTGTTACAGTCACAATAAAAATTGACCCCATGGTGTTGTATATTGCTAACACACACACATATATATATATATAAAAATGGGAAATGATCTTAGGAAGGGTTGAAGGTGCGAGTGTGGAGTGAAAAATTCCTTTGCAGGTTGCAAGAGACCGAGGGGGAGGAAGGGAGAAAGGAACGGGTTAATTCGACGATTAGCTAGGCTCAAAGATAAGGAATGAAACTGCAGCCTAAGGCCAATGCACACAAACAAGTTCCCTGCTGCCAAACAGACATAAGCTTGTGAAAAAGGAGAACTGAGCCAGACAGACCTGACGAGGTTGCAAAACTAGACAGATTGAGAAGGCCAGTAAGTTGAAAACAACAGCCTTGTGACCCTGAAGCCGGTGTGTTTTGGGGAAACTAAGAGAGCTGCGGAAGACCGGTTCAGACTGGTACCAAGAGCACAGGTGGTGAAGGTCCCTGAATGAAAATTCCCCTGGAAGAACCCAGGGCTTAAAACCCTCCCGAGAGCTGAACCAAGTTGGTGATCAACAGGAGACCCTAGATGGCCTGTGCACAGGATAGAACTCTCATCTACCCTTCCCCTTCTTCTTACGTTACACCCAGGCTTGGCCAGCCTTAGGTTGTGTGTGTGTAAGTATAAAAGTGGGTTAGAGCTCAGGCACTAAAGCTTTCTTCCTTCCTCCAAGTAACTTGGGGTGCACCCAGCATTCACTGCTGTTATTTAATTAATAAAGCTTTAAAACTAGTCACTTGGTGTGCTCCTTCGTCTCCTCACCTAAAAATCCTGCGGCTTCAGCCTAATCACCTAAAGACCAGGAAAATTGGTAACATAAAAATCTGTCACAATACCAGCATCATTTATTCTCCTTTTGCTCCACAAATAATGGCCTTACCTCCATTGGGATATAGAAGTGTTCATTCATATAGAGTGAATTAATTAATTTACATAGATGTGCAGGGTATCTGTGAGTCCAGCACATCAATTAATCTTTACAGTAGCCCTTTTCTGGAAGAAGGTTGTGCGCAGAGTGGCTTCTGCACCTCTTTGATGGCATGGGTGGGGATCTTTATGGGGTGGCCCCATATAAACCAATGTAAGCAGACTGTGTTGAGGCCATGCTGGGATGAACATATCAATGCTTAGAGGGTAACTTCCACTAATTTACACCACAGATTGGAAAAGTGGCCATGGAGGGGTTGTGTTGCAGCCTAGCAGTATGTCCATAGATGGGAAATTGATTTCTACACCACAGCTAATGTGAAGTTTACTATTTGGATTGAGAAAACCCAGTGGAGTCCAAGGTCTTGTGAGCCACTTGAACAAATTTTGTGTTCAAAATGATGTGCAGAGCTAGCTCAAGTTTTCAAAACTGTAAACCTTGTACAGTTATATTAATTACACTGAAGACACAAGCTGTATACATTCATAGGGATAATGAGTTGACATTGACCTTCTTTGTAAAGGACTTTGAGATCTATTGTGAAAAGTGCTATATAGGTTATTATTAGTATTATTATATATATTGACTACAGTGTAATTGACATGGCTTTTGCTGGTGTAACACAGGGTGCAGAAATCATGGAACTTGCAATCCCTTTTCCACCAAGACCCTGAACTACTACTGTTATTATTACTTCTTTTTATTGTTAAATGTGTGTGTTTTTTTATTGTGTCCAAAGGCCTCAGCCTAGATCAGAAGGATTGTCTTGAATCAGGATATCTGATATCTGTTACCAGATCTTTCAGTTTCCTTTTATGATCAAGAACAAAACATGTAAGACCCAACCCTGCAAACACTTATCAACATGCTTAAGTTTAAGCACATGAGCACTTCGGAGTCAATAACCCTACTCATGTTCTTTACACTGAGTAGATGGCAACTGTTTGCAAGACCGAGGTGCTTATTCCCTCTAGTCTTCAGATTTTCATCTATAAAACAGAGACAGCATTTGGTAGCCAATCTAAATTATGAACCTGGTTTTTCAAGACAGCTCAGCGCCAAGTGGAAGCTGCGGGGTGCGGAGCATTTTGGAAAATCTGGCCATTTCAGTCAGGTGCCCAAATGAGAACAGAGGTCTTTTGGAAATAATGCTGTGTTTATATAAATACAAAAATGCCTTTTCTTGTTTGGCCAAGGTTTTTCCTTAATTCTTTGAATTTTCAAACCTGCAAATGCTAGAATGTATAACATTAGAAGAAAACATCCCTTTTTTGCACAATGGGTCTGCTTTGTTGATAAATACTGATTTAGAGTATATTGTTTAACAAAGTTATTCTATATAATTTCTATATAATTAAAAAAGATAAAAAACCATAGAAGTTGCACAAATGTTTTCTGTTTATCTAGGGGAGTAGGGAAGTTATAACATATTATTTTCTGTTAAACTGACCATTTATCTGTTAATCTACTAGAAAAAAATGAAGTGTGTGTCTATATATTTTCTATCAACAATATTCTGTAAAATGCTCCACAAGCTTGTCTGAATTCAGGCACCCGTATCTCCTTGTGCTGTAATCCTGTCAGATTTAACAAACTAAACAGGCTCAAGTTGAGATAGTACCAGATTTGGAGACCTCTAAGGAACACTTCACTGTTGCAGCACTGGTAGTGCTAGTGACTCAATGGGAGATGCTCTTCTCTCTGAATATCAGAGGGGTAGCCGTGTTAGTCTGAATCTGTAAAAAGCAACAGAGGGTCCTGTGGCACCTTTAAGACTAACAGAAGTATTGGGAGCATAAGCTTTCGTGGGTAAGAACCTTCTTCAGATGCAAGTCTTCTTCAGATGCAATTATGTATCTGATGAGTATAATGCTCCCAATACTTCTGTTAGTCTTAAAGGTGCCACAAGTCTTGCATCTGAAGAAGTGAGGTTATTACCCACGAAAGCTTATGCTCCCAATACTTCTGTTAGTCTTAAAGGTGCCACAGGACCCTCTGTTGCTTTTTACAGATTCAGACTAACACGGCTTCTCTGTTGCTTCTCTCTGAATGAGTACTGAACTAATGCCCCATCCTAAAAGACACTACAATTAAGGTGCAATGGACTAGAATTCCTTAGAATTCCTTAGAAACTGAGGAATGGAATTAAAAAGAATTGTCCAGTGTGGCTGCACAAGGACCTCCTTAAAGATCTGAGAGTTGGTTTTTTTAAATTCCTATTTGAAATGAGAAAAATTGGAGGTAACTAAATAAAAATATACAAAATATAAAGGGCTAAATGGGAAAAGATATAAACAGCAAAAAAGTGAAATTGAGTTGATACAGTAAAAAGTATTTTAAGGGAGTATAAAGGAGATAAATATATAAAGGGGAAAAGTATTAAGGAGACAGTGAAATGGGAATAAAATTAATTTTCAAAGATGGTTGATATAATTACTTTTAAAAAATTGTCTTCAATAGAATAAAACCTACTAAAGAGTTTACCACTTAAGGAGGAAGGAATATTCTGCTACAAAAATAAATACTGTATATTAGTAAAAGCAGGTAAGTGAATTATTTTAAAATATGAATGTAAAAATCTGTTTCTGGATGATCTGAACCCTGTGGGTACCACTGACAGTTGGTTTTTAACACTGATGGGCTATTGTGGAAATGTCAAGGTATGGGAAAAAGCAAATGTAGTGCCTGTTTTCAGAAGCAAAGATCCTGATCACTCCTCCAGGGAAAAATCCATGTGGGGACATTAAAGAGGAGATTACCACCATGAGCTCCTTCTCAGTTAATTTTTCCTCCCCATTTTATAAGGTAGGCATGGTTTTCCTACTTGTGAACCATACCTCAGGACAGCTCACAAGCCCTGTGAATGACATTAGATCTGCAAGAGGCCAAGGCCATACATAGAAAGGCTCCATGTCACCAGCACCTCTTTTCCCGTGACTGGATTGGATTGCTGCAGTGTGATACATGGAGCAACTGGTACTCACAAATTTTCAGAGGTTGATGTGCCATTGTTACATTCTGTGACACCTCTGCTGCCCCTGGATCTCCTCTAGGAATGCCAGGGTCTCATAGACTCATAGACTCATAGACTTTAAGGTCAGAAGGGACCATTATGATCATCTGGTCTGACCCCCTGCATGCTGCAGGCCACAAAGCCGTCCCTACCCCTTCCCTTGACTCTGCTGTTGAAGTCCCCAAATCCTGTGGCTTAGTGACTTCAAATGGCAGAGAACCCGCCTGCTAGCGATCCCTGCCCCATGCTACGGAGGAAGGCGAAAAACCTCCAGGGCCTCTGCCAATCTACCCTGGAGGAAAATTCCTTCCCGACCCCAAATATGGCGATCAGCAAAACCCCGAGCATGTAGGCAAGAGTCTCCAGCCTGACCCTCGTTAGCCATTATACTATTTACCTGCCATGGCTCAGTATTCCTTGGCTAAAATCATGTTTTTCCATTAACCATTCCCTCCATAAACTTATCTAACTTAATCTTAAAACCAGACAAGTCCTTTGCCCCCACCGTTTCCCTCGGAAGCCCGTTCCAATATTTCACCCCTCTGACGGTCAGAAACCTTCGTCTAATTTCAAGACTAAACTTCCCCAGGGCCAGTTTATATCCATTCGTTCTCGTGTCCACATTAGTACTAAGCTGGAATAGTTCCTCTCCCTCCCTTGTATTTATCCCTCTGATATATTTAAAGAGAGCAATCATATCCCCCCCTCAGCCTTCGTTTTGTCAGACTAAACAACCTGAGCTCCTCTAGTCTCCTTTCATACGACAGGTTTTCCATTCCTCTGATCATCCTAGTGGCCCTTCTCTGTACCCGTTCCAGTTTGAGTTCATCTTTCTTAAACATTGGAGACCAGAACTGCACACAGTACTCCAAATGAGGTCTCACCAGCGCCTTATACAACGGAAGCAGCACCTCCTTATCCCTACTAGATATACCTCGCCTAATGCATCCCAAGACCGCATTGGCTTTTTTCACCACCACATCACATTGTCGACTCATAGTCATCCTGCGGTCTACAAGGACCCCGAGGTCTTTCTCCTCCTCCGTTACTTCTAACCGATGCGTCCCTAGCTTGTAACTAAAATTGTTGTTAGTCATCCCTAAATGCATCACCTTACACTTTTCACTATTAAATTTCATCCTATTTCTGATACTCCAATTCACAAGGTCATTCAATTCTCCCTACAGAATATCCCTATCCTCCTCTGAATTGGCAACGCCTCCCAGGTTTGTGTCATCCACAAACTTTATCAGCCCACTCCTGCAATTGGTTCCAAGGTCAGTAATAAATAGATTAAATAGAATGGGTCCCAAGACCGAACCTTGAGGAACTCCACTGGTGACCTCCCTCCAACCTGACAGTTCACCCTTCAATACGACCCGCTGCATTCTCCCCATTAACCAATTCCTTATCCACCTCTGGATTTTCATATCGATCCCCATCTTTTCCAGTTTAACCAATAATTCCTCATGCGGTACAGTATCAAACGCTTTACTGAAGTCAAGGTATATTAGGTCCACCGCATTTCCCTTATCTAATAAGTCCATTACTATCTCGAAGAAGGAGATCAGATTGGTTTGGCACGATCTGCCCTTCGTAAAACCATGTTGTAATTTGTCGCAATTGCCATTAACCTCAAGGTCCTCAACTAATTTCTCTTTCAGAATTTTCTCCAGCACCTTGCACACTACAGATGTTAAACTAATAGGCCTGTAGTTACCCGGGTCACTCTTTTTCCCTTTCTTGAAAATAGGAACCACATTAGCTATTCTCCAGTCTAACGGAACCACCCCCGAGTTTACAGATTCATTAAAAATTATCGCTAATGGGCCTGCTATTTCCCGCGCCAATTCCTTCAATATTCTCAGATGAAGATCATCTGGTCCACCCGACTTAGCCCCATTAAGGTGTTCAAGTTTCGTTTCTACCTCGGATACGGTAATCCCCCCTCCTGTATCCCCCTCTGTCACGCTGCTAGTATTCCTAATCCCTTCATTGGCCTCATTAAACACCGATGCAAAATATTCGTTGAGATATTGTGCCATGCCTAGATTATCCTTAATCTCCTCTCCGGCTATAGTCTTCAGCGGTCCCACTTCTTTCTTTGCTCTCTTCCTATTTATATGGCTGTAAAACCTCTTACTATTGCTTTTAATTCCCCTTGCAAGGTCCAACTCTACACTGCTTTTGGCCTTTCTCACTGTATCCCTACATTCTCTGACTTCACTAAGGTAAGTTTCCTTACTGATCCCTCCCCTCTTCCATTCTTTGTATGCTTTCTGTTTTTTCCTAATTGCCCCTTTGAGACGGTCGCTCATCCAACTCGGTCTAAATCTCTTGCCTACTAATCTTTTTCCCTTTCTTGGGATACAGGCCTCCGACAGCTCCTGCAGCTTTAACTTAAAGTAATCCCAGGCATCATCTGCCTTTAGATCCATTAATATGTTTGCCCAATCCACTTCCCTTACCAGTCCTCTTAATTTGTTAAAATTAGCCTTTTTAAAATTATAAATCCTAGTCTTTGATTTAATTCTGTTATTCTTTCCATTTAGTTTAAACCGAATTAGCTCATGATCACTGGAGCCCAAGTTGTCCCCTACAACCACTTCCTCAACGAGGTCCTCACTACTCACCAAAATCAAATCCAAAATGGCCTCCCCCCTCGTTGGCTCAGCTACCACTTGATGAAGGAATTGATCAGCAAGCACATCTAGGAACATCTGAGCCCTATTATTGCTACTAGCGTTAGTTCCCCAATCTATATCCGGGAAGTTAAAGTCCTCCATAATTACACAGTTCCTATTAGTATTTACTTCCCTAAACACATTAAATAGTTCTTTATCCATATCCTGGGTTGATCCCGGCGGTCTATAGCACACCCCAAGCACTATCCCTGGAGAGGCTCTAGTAGTTCTTTTACCCAGTGTGAGTATTGCCCAGACGGACTCCGTGTTATCTATTCCATCAACTATTATTTCTTTACAGCTTATCTCATTATTGACATACAATGCCACCCCCCCCACACCTTTACCTTTGTTCCGGTCTTTCCTAAACAGCGCATACCCTTCCATACCTGTATTCCAGTCGTGACTGCCATTCCACCACATTTCAGTTATTCCTACGATATCCGGTTTCAATTCTCGGACCAAGAGCTCCAATTCCTCCATTTTGTTACCTAGGCTTCGCGCATTGGTGTATAAACATCCTAATGTATGTCGTTTCTCCTGTCTCCCATTATTAACGCTATATGTTACAGGCCTCTTTGTGTTCGTCCCCCCTCTCCTTCTTATGTCCAGTCTCATCTCCCCGGCTATATCTCCTCTTATCTTATCACTCGCCTTTTCAATATTGGAATCTGGCGTGGAGATTAACTGTACATCTCCCAACCATCTCCCCAAACTTCCTAGTTTAAAGCTCTTTTGATAAGATGAGCCAGCCTCCCTCCCAGAAGTCTATTTCCTTCCCTACTCAGGTGAAGCCCATCCCGTGAGAACAGCTGTCTGTCCCCGAAAGCCTCCCAGTGGCCATACATCCCAAAGCCCTCCTTATAGCACCACTCCCTTAGCAAACTATTTATTCTCACAATCCTATCAGCCCTTTGCTGCCCCTCTCTAGGAACAGGCAGAATCCCACTAAAGATAATCTGAGCCTCTATCTCCTTGAGCGTCTTCCCCAGCCTGGCATAATCTCCCTTGATTCTCTCTAACGATAACCTAGCCGTGTCATTTTTTCCTACATGAAGGATTATCAAGGGGTTCTTACCTGCTCTTTTTAGGATCCTTTTCAACCGCAGGTCCACATCACGTATCTTTGCGCCCGGTAGACAGCACACCCTTCTGTTCTCCGGGTCCGCCCTGGTCACAGGCCTGTCTAATCTCCTTAGTAAAGAGTCCCCAATCACATACACCTGCCGTCGCCTGGCAACAGTGCGATCTAGTAATCTAGTCTCTGATCCCTCTAGTCCTGACCTGTGTCTATTCCCATCTTCCCTTATACTTCCCCTTGTACCTTCCTCTATCCTCCGGGGGCTCAGGTTTTGTGCTGTCTCCATCAACACCTCCCCTCTCTCTATTGGACTAGCCGCTCTTCTCTTCTTCCTCACCCTCCCACCTTCAGTCACCACCTGCTGCCCCTCCACCTCGTTATCCAAACACCCAAACCTATTCCTGAGTTCTATTCCTCCCTCACTGGCCCTCCTTTTCTTTGGCCTGCTTCTCACTGTCACATGCTTCCACTTCCCTTGTTCTCCCCCTAACATTCCCCCCTCACTGTCCTCTACCTCTGCTTCCACCTGCACCCCTGAGCATTCCCCTTCAGTCCCTCCTTGCCTGTCCTTCATCAGGTGCTCAAATCCCTTCTGAACTCCACCAGGGTATCTACCTGCATCTCCAACCCCTTAATCTTTTCCTCCAGTAACGCTATAAGGCGACACTTCATGCAAACATACCTCTGTTCCAGCTCCCCTGCTAGGACTATATACATACCACAGCTTCCACATGCAGCCATCTGCATTCCGTCTGCTGCTGCTTGGCTCATGGCTGCTGCGGTCTCTGCACACAGCACCTGGGGACACAGAGCACACAACATGCCGCGCCCTCCTGCCTCCCCCTTGACCTCCTCCAATGAGAACTCCCACTCAAACTCCCCTGTTAGCCGCCCTGTTTGCTGCCTCCTGTGCCGCTGTTCGCAGCTGTGCCGCTGCCTGGCTGGGCGGCCGCTTTTATGGGCCCCCTACTCAGCCAAGCCCCGCCCCCTAATCAGGGCTCGGCGTCCCTCCCAGCACCCTGCCCCTACAGGCCTCTACAAACACACAAGGACAACAAAGACAGACACAAGTACAGATCTCTGTATAGCAGTCTCCTAGCCCTGAAGAGGATCCTGAAATGTGGCCCTTTGGCAAGGAAAAGTGACTAAGAAGGATGCTGTCCAACACAAGAACCTTAGGAGGCATGGAAAAGGTGGATGGGACTGGGATGGGGCACAGGAACAGAACTAAGTGGTGCGCTTTTCCTCAAAATTGTAGCTAATGCCTAGGTAAAACCACTGGATATTTAATGATTTGAGAGGCTTTAATAGAATTATTTACATAAATAGAGTGACCATCATTTGGCCCTACACTTGTAATACTCAGCTCTATAGTTTGGCTACCTCACTAGCATAATTTGGATACATAATAAATAGATCTGATGGAATAGTAGGAAAAATATTGCTCACATTCATTATCCCACAAATACTTCTATTATTCCAAGAATAGTATGACTACCTAAAAAGTTAATCAAATATCTTAATAAATTATATGATGAAAGCCATAAAATTATGTATCTGATGAGTATAATTTGACCAGTTGTACTGATAATCCATTATCCCAACTTAAGTCTTTGTAGCAAAACCTTACTGCAACTCTTTATTACCAAAATTAGATGAAACATCAAGGAACATGTAAAACTTAGATGGATAACATAAGCTGTTTTTAAAATATAGTCATCTCCAAAAAAATGCCAAATGAATTTTCTAAATAGATTAATAAACTGCACTAGGTTAAAAAACTATATATATATACCTGTATATATGTATAACTATATATATTCACACTACTGAAATATGATTATAATCACTTAATGTATTTTAACACTTAATATTTTACAGATGATTTTATATATAACATCTAACAATGTATGGGTAACATTGTGAGAGAAATGTCACTTTCCTGCAACATCTTTGGGAGATTTTCCTGTATTAAATGTATGTATTATTGTGTGCCAGGTATTGTGTGTAATTCCATGGGGGAGGATGACCACAGCCCTCCAGGAACTGAGAATGGAGGTGGTGGTGAGATGATTAGGCACATTCAGTCAGGTTGTAATATCTCCAGATAGGTACCTCCACCTGGAGATGCTCACATATATTGGTTCAAACTGTATTCTCCAGAGACCAATGAACAAATAAAGGGCATCTGAGTTTAAACTGGCTCAGGGCCTTTTTTCTGAGCCAAAAAGTGGACAGAACCTTCTGTCCTTAGGGAAAGGAAGAAAGGACTGACACCTACCAGAGCCCAAGGCTGGTGTTGGGGAGGGCAGGTGATCTCAGGTAAGCTTGTTTTTAGTAGGTTTTCTCTATAATGTTTTCACCTTAAGAATAAATGTGCTTGCTTAGAAAAAAGCTGTATGGTAACTTATAACTGTGGGCAATTACAGCCGTTCATAGCCTCTGAGGAGAAAGTAAAAGTGCAGAAAGTAAAAGTGTTCAGGCCCTCTGGCTTGTTGGGGAACTCACAGCATAGGCAGGGAACTGTGCAGTCTGGAAAAAACCCTGGTGAGGAGGGAGAAAGATATAAGTCTCCTCCCAAGAAAGGTGACTGCTTAGGAGTTGGGAGTCTGGAGTGGGTGCCCTTGCTGTACCATAAAGGGGGAATACAGGGACAGTTGCCATGAACTGTGACAAATATATTAAATAGACAAAATATAAAGAACCTACAACAACTGTGTGTGGAAGAGATTGTATGTGCATTGCAATGTCTCTTGTGTGATGTAGTCACACTGTGATAAAGCTTAACAGGAAAATAGATTATAGATAAGATATTGCCTACTTTTTTAAAAGAAACCATGCCTCTAAGCTTTTCCTAGATATTTCTGTGTATTTTTTTAAAATACCTATTCAATAGAATTTATTTGGAACAAACATCTAACAAAAACATACAAATTGCTATAGAATGTTTTTAGAGTTGAAATTACATACAAATCACAGTACTCCATATGGGCCCCAACAATATTTAACAGAAAAACAATATTACATAGTTTGACTTAAATTCTTTTCTGCCTGCCATACCACCTGAGTTCTCACAACTTTAACAGGGTAAATGGTAGTTATTTCTTTGGCTGGAAACCTACAGTTTTTCATGACCGAGTGCTGAAAATATCGGAACCCTATCTAGACTACCATTTCCATCTTTGCAAGTACCAATGCAATTTTACTACTGGTGGAGAGTGGGTAAAATTTACACCCTAGTGTAGTTCCAGCCTCAGAATCATTAACACAATATTATTCCAGTATGATGTAATATGCTTGTAAAGCAAACATCATAATCATCTCTATTGACTAGTCCACATAGAAGAAAACAGCCTACTGCTGCTGGGAGGTAATGAAATTATTCTTTTAACTCAAATGGCAAATGTCTGTGTTTTGGTAATGAACATCACAGGTTCAAACCAGGCTAATGACTGCGGTAGAATTACAGTAGTATTATTACCCCTTTGATCCACCAAGAGCATAGCCAAAAGTAAGGATTTGCTCATTATTCCAATTAGGAGGAGTCAGGAACTTTGATTCAATCTCGTTTATTTATAAAAAATACATATACTAAGGCCTGTTTCCCTAAACACAGGAGGAACCAAACAATAGGAAAGAGTTTCCTTGCTCACAGGTGCAAGCTTTTTTTATCTGGGACTAGGACCAGAACCCACAAGCCCTTTCTCTAAATTTATCTCAGAGCCACACACTGTGCTTCTCCAGGCTGTATCTGGATTATTCTTCTCTGTTTCTGACTGCTTCTCTCTTTGTCTCCCACCCACCCAAAGCCTTACCCAAAATAATACCAATGAAGCTCCTTAATAAATCATATTCCTTAAAAGTGCCCTTGTTTTGATTCAGAGACTGCTATTATTTCATAAAGGAAATTAACTGTATCTACTATTTTAAATGAAGGGCAGCAGTTACATCTACCAGCTTCAACAACATTTAACTCAGTCATTAGCAGTATAAGGAACATTATTCATTACTATGGGGTTTATTACAATGATATTCAAGGGCACTGGGTGCAATGACGCCATTTTTTATTAAATATAAAGCAAAATAATGATACACTGTGTTTATTAAAGCTCTCATAACACTTGCCATAGTTCATAGCTGAATTAGTCAAAATTCCATGTTAGATAGTTACAGTCTGCATACCAAGATTTCAGCTGGATGTGGATCCAGTTTGGAATTCTTCATTCCCAGTCTCAGACTGCTGGGAAGGGTTATGTGCACTTTTAGACAGCTACTTCATTCCAGATGAGCAAGTACTTCAGAGAACCAGCACACAGGGGGACCAGATGATACAGCCGGTTACCCTAAATACAGTTAGCCCACCTCATGGGCCCTGCTCCCACTTCCCCTTGTTCTCTTTGAAGGCTCCGTGCACCCCTGGGGTTCTACAAAGGGAGCAATCTCTGTACTGCAAGTACAATTTTAAAATCCGGTTTGCTGTGCAGTTTAATGAGAAAAATCATTTGGGAAAAATGATTAAGTCATTGTGGCCTGTTTAGATGGGTTGGGAAGATTGTGTCTGTGTATGCAGAGAATTCTGATTGGGGAAATTGTATTCAAATCCCTAAGCACAGATGACTTCCATGCCTAGAAAATTATCAGGGTTTATCAATTTACAAAGGTTATTTTATCTTTACTATTTTAATGGGTGGCTATTATGAAAAATAGGCCATATCCCTCTTTTCTTTTTTCCTTCCCTGCATTATAGTGACAGGAAGTCAGAAACCAGAAAACATTGTTCACACAGGCAGGCACAGTGTTAAACACATTCTTTGTAATTGAGTTTGGCGGCTTGCCAGGAGATAAACTTCACAGCAGCATTGCCTATTCAAATGCATGGCTCTGCTTCTCTGTTAAAAAAACAACATAATCCTTACAAAGCTAAAATGCTCCCTCTGGCACTCACCCTGTTTGTCTGTATGTTACTAAGATGGGGCTTGGCCGACCTAGTCTCTGATGCCAGGGATGATCAGAAAAGTTGTGGTATGAATTGAAGGCAGATGGGGGGCGCCTGTGTGGGGCCCTGAGCACTCAGCATTCTCTGGAACTTCTGAAAACGCCTGTGCAAATTTCCCACCCAATTAGGGATGGGTAGAAACACCCAGGAGGAGAATATTAGCATATACTAATGGACATTTACATATGCTAATTATGCATGAGGGCTCAGTAGCATGTGCATCCAAAGAAAATTTTCAGCCTGTGTGTGAATGTTTGCACAACAAGCAGAAGGGTCATATATATAGTTTCTGGGTCAGACTCAGTTACTAGGGAACAGGGCTGAGATGTTGATGGAAGTAAAAGCAGTGAAATGTATATAATAGTGATCAAGGAGCTTACACTCTTCAGCAGTGATGTCTCTGGGGCAGGCCCTCAAACTAAACAAATAAGCTTAGCCGTGAGATCCAGGATGCCAGAGTTTGCAGTTACTCAAATTAATGCTGTGGGAGGCAAAGGGAAGACAGAGAGGATCCTGCAGAGGAACAAAATATAAGATGGCCAAGAACATCACCACCTCTCCCTACTGAAGGAATATATGTACATCTCAGTCACTCAGGTTAGTCCAATATACTATTCATCAAGTATAATGAATGATGTGTAAGGAGAATACAGGTTCATTTCCCTGTAGCTTCCTTCCTCATGCTGGCACATCAGTGGCACACCAGGCTACCTTGGAAGAAGCTCTGGCCATCTAGGAATCATCCTGCACAGTCCACCAAACACCACAGGATTCCAGATCTCTGAGGGGAAAGTATACTGTCAGGAGGGTGGTAGTCCCATCTTCTGTGCCACCGTCTCCCTCCAAAAGTCCTCTATCAATTAACATTCCCCTCTAGCTTTATTGCTGTTTCCCATTCCCACTGTGTGTCTGCACAGCATCTAGGAGATGAGATATAACGACAGGGGGAAACTTTTCTTGGAGATCTCTGAGGGAATGATAGAAAGCATAAAATCTAGGTAACAAACCTGCTGGATTTCTCCAAGAAAACACTGATTTTGATCCACACAATGTTCTCTGTGGCAAATGGTGAACTGCATGGGATTCAGTGCACCCTGGTACCCACAGTATCTCCACAAAGGGGGCAGACTCACTAAGTGCCTTAGTGGACAGCGTGCATCACGGATGTTCTAACAATACTTCCAATGATTGCCATGCATGTTAGATGTGTGCCATGTGCCCTGGTGATGATTTCAATACACCTCCATGAACTGACACACTAACATCTTACCCTATGCAGGGGGGAGGGATAGCTCAGTGGTTTGAGCATTGGCCTGCTAAACCCAGGACTGTGAATTCAGTCCTTGAGGGGGCCACTTTGAGATCTGGGGCAAAAATCAGTACTTGGTCCTGCCTAGTGAAGGCAGGGGGCTGGACTCAATGACCTTTTGGGGTCCCTTCCAGTTCTATGAGAGAGGTATATCTCCATATATTACTTACCACCTCCTACTGGTTGGGAATTTTTCAACAAAACAATTTTTCATTTGAAAATGCTGATATATTGAAAGGAAAATAATTTTCAGGAAAATGTTGGTTTCAACAAATTTTCCATTTAAAAAATATTGAAAATTTTTTTGTTTGGAAATAAGTGTAGAGTCCTGTTTTGATTTTTTTTTTAAGTTTCTGGTTCCAACATCTTTTTTGCACCCCTAATGCAAGTATATATAAAATAAATATATAATAACTAAATGACACAAGTTTTTTTAAAGATCAAAAATCAAAATGATACATTTCAAAAATACTAAAAGACAATATTTAGAATGATCCAATCTATTTTTTCTTCAGTTTCTTACTTTGTGAAAAGTTTTATGATTTCGATGTAGTGTCCTGATTTGGAACAGAAATTGTTTTTGATATCTCATTTCAAAGATTTTCTGGACAATAAAAAGGGACCATCACTTAGGGGACAAAAGGGATCAGCACCCTCTGATTCTGTGAATGGTGGATCCTTCTGCCATGGGCTGGAGATGCTGACAGCTGGATGGAAGTGAGAAATCTGCTTAGGTAAAGGTTGTAGCTTGCTAAAGTCACTAAAAAGTGTAATTTTTGTCTTGTTTGTAACAAGACCAGTCTCTTTTTTTCCCTCTTTCTTAGATCACTTAAATCCATGTTCTTTATTAATAAACCTATGCTCAGTTTTACTATAAACCATGCAGCGTTGTTTTATTAAAGTGTGGGTCCTCAGCTAAACTAACAGGCTGGTGTGTGCACTGTCTCTTTGGAGGCAGTGGACTTGATAATTTCTGTGAGTATCCAATAAAAGAATCTGGACATTGCAGAGAGATGTCTCTGGGAAACTTGGGAACTGGGGTTCACTGAATGTTATTTGCAAGGCAAGATTAAGACTGGCAGAGTCTCAAGGAGTTTGTTGGTGAGGTGGGTAGACTGGTGTGCAGGGAGCTGACACATAGTGTAAGCTCCAACAGCACTCTTCCTTACTGAGGCAGAAGAGTAACACAGCAGCTTATGATTTTGGGTGCAACAAGAAAGCATCAAAGTGGTATAGTTGATAGTAAGATCTACGCACAGTTTGCTGGTTCACTGAGGTTCACACTTCAAGCACTGGTACACTAGAATTTTAAATGATTCAGAGTGAGAAGGCTGGGAACAGTCATAAAAGGTTACAGTTCTGATTTTCTTTGTGTTTATTTTTGGTGAAGAAATAGAACAAAAGAAAGCATAAAGTAAATAGAACAGCAGCAAGGGCAGGAAGAACAAAGGAATGTATACTAAATACAACTGAAAGCAGTTAGAAGAGTTGCTGCATATTCTTTGAAGGAAAAAAGTCAGATGACTTGAAAACCTTTCTCATGAAGTAGGACAAGTCCCATGAAGAGCAGATGAATCCCCAGGGCACGTGTGAGGTCCCAGAGGCTATAGCAATAGGAAGAGACAGACCCCCAGCTCACAACTGAGCCCAGCATGGATACAGCTGGAAAGAGAAACACTGCACTTGGCAATCCTTTGGATCAAAGTAGAGCAAGAAGAGAAAGAGACGCAATGATACCATGAGCTCAAGAGATGGGAACTAAAAAAAGAAAATGCTGAATTAGCAGATAACTCTCCCCAAGTAACATCCAGTTGGAACAAATTGTGCCATGCATCCAAAAAGATGGATTGTATGAAAGAATACCTCACTACATTTAAGAGACTGAGTGAATTGCATAAAAT
The DNA here is from genome assembly GCF_011386835.1 of Chrysemys picta bellii. Taxonomy (NCBI): domain Eukaryota; kingdom Metazoa; phylum Chordata; order Testudines; family Emydidae; genus Chrysemys; species Chrysemys picta. The sequence continues at coordinate 54,357,034 of NC_088793.1, read as the reverse complement.
TCCAGAGGTCAAGAACATTCCTACAGTTTTCAGAGTAGCAGCCGCGTTAGTATGTATCCGCAAAAAGAACAGGAGTACTTGTGGCACCTTAGAGACTAACAAATTTATTAGAGCATAAGCTTTCGTGGACTACAGCCCACTTCTTTGGATGCATATAGAGTGGAATAAATATTGAGGAGGTATATATACACACATACAGAGAGCATGAACAGGTGGGAGTTGTCTTACCAACTCTGAGAGGCCAATTAAGTAAGAGAAAAAAACTTTTGAAGTGATAATCAAGATAGCCCAGTACAGACAGTTTGGTAAGAAGTGTGAGAATACTTACAAGGGGAGATAGATTCAATGTTTGTAATGGCTCAGCCATTCCCAGTCCTTATTCAATCCTGAGTTGATTGTGTCTAGTTTGCATATCAATTCCAGCTTAGCAGTCTCTCGTTGGAGTCTGTTTTTGAAGTTTTTCTGTTGTAAGATAGCCACCCGCTGGTCTGTCATGGAATGGACAGACAGGTTAAAGTGTTCTCCCACTGGTTTTTGAGTATTATGATTCCTGATGTCAGATTTGTGTCTATTAATTCTTTTGCGTAGAGCAACCACACATCACTGAACAAAACCACTGACCCAGGAACCTATCCTTGTAACAAAGCCCAATGCCAACTCTGTCCACATATCTATTCAAGTGACATCATCATAGGACCTAATCACATCAGCCATACCATCAGGGGCTCGTTCACCTGCACATCTACCAATGTGATATATGCCATCATGTGCCAGCAATGCCCCTCTGCCATGTACATTGGCCAAACCGGACAGTCTCTACGCAAAAGAATTAATGCAATTAAATTCACTGCAATTTAAGCCCATTGCTTCTTGTCCTATCCTCAGGGGCTAAAGAGAACATTTTTTCTCCCTCCTTGAAACAACTCTTTATGTACTTCAAAATTGTTATCTCGGTCTTCTCTTCTCCAGACTAAACAAGTCCATTTTTTAAATCTTTCCTCATAGGTCATGTTTTCTGGACATTTAATCAATTTGTTGCTCTTCTCTGGACTTTCTCCAATTTCTCCACATCTTTTCTGAAATGTGGCACTCAGGACTTGAAACAATACTCTAGTTGATGGCTAATCAGCGCGGAGTAGAGAAGAAGAATTACTTCTCGTATCTTGCTTACAACACTCCTACCAATACATACCAGAAAAATGTTTGCTGTTTTTGCAATTGCTGATTCATATTTAACTTGTGATCCCCTATGACCTCCAGATCCCTTTCTGTAGTACTCCTTTCTAGTCAGTCATTTCCATTTTGTTTGTGTGCAACTGATTGAACCTTCCTAAGTAGAGAACGTTGCATTTGTCCTTATTGAATTTCATCCTAATTATTTCAGACCATTTCTCCAGTTTGTCCAGATCATTTTGAATTTTGATTCTATCCTCCAAAGCATTTGCAACCCCTCCCAGCGTGGTATCATCCTAAACCCCTGCCAGCTTGGTATCATCCTACTCTATGCCATTATCTAAATCATTGATGAAGACATTGAACAGAACCGGACCCAGAACTGATCCCTGCCAGACCCCACTTGATATGCCTTTCCAGCATAACTACTGTTTGGGAATGGTTTTCCGACCTGTTATGCATCTCATAGTAGCTCCATCTATGTTGTATTTCCTCAGTTTGTTTATGAGAAGGTCACGTGTGACAGTATCAAAAGCATTATTCAAATCAAGATGTACCACATCTACCACTTCCACCCTATCCACCAGGCATGTTACCCTGTCAAAAAAAAAATTAGGTTGATAATTTGTTCTTGACTGACTCCATGCTGACTCTTACTTGTCACCTTATTATCTTCTAGGAGTCTGCAAATTGATTGCTTAATTATTTGTTCCATTATCTTTCTAGGTACTGAAGTTAAGCTGACTGGTCTGTAATTCCCCGGGATGTCCTCCCCCCCACCCCTTCTTTTTAGATTGGCACTACATTTGCCTGTTTCCAGTCCTCTGGGAATTCTCCTGTCTTCCATGACTTTTTGAAGAATGATGAATTTTAAAAGGCTGTATTGCAAAGGTTTCAAATTACCCCTGAGGTATGTAGTTTAAGATTTAGAAACCTCAAAAGGCATGGTAAGATACATCATAGAAAATATGTATATAAGATGTGTGATCTTATGAAGAAATGAGCAAAGGGAAAAGGGGCAGAGGATTATGATAGGTTGTTTGACATCTTTGCACAAGAGCATTTTCTTAGTGCATGCTCTGAGGAGATCAGGCTGGTTATTTGGGATAAATCCCTGGGTACTGTGCAGGAAGTAACAGTTGTGACTGATTCCTACGTGTAAGCCAGGATGTCCAATGAGTGCAAACCACAAAGAGAAGGTCAGAAACCAAGGGTAAAAGAAGACTCCCATCTTAATCCTGGGAGGAGGGTGGTTGGGAGCCCATGCACTAACCTACCCATATCCGATCCTTTGCTAATTATCATCATCACAGATCTCCTTCACAGGATGATGGTCCAAGGAAGTGTTTCATATACGACTTTACTGAACACATGAGAAACAATTGTCCTAAGCAAAAGGAATCTAAGCCCTCACCCTGTCCAGCCTAAGTTAATGTAACTGTCATAAACCCAGGAAATCCAAAGGTGCCTGAGAGGCTCCTGATGAATTTTGCAAGGTGTAACTCATTGGATGTTGCCTCTGAATTTATGAAAGTTTCCAAAGTGAATGGGAAAGAATGCTTAAGGTGGGGGGACCCTGCTTCCCAGATTTCTCTGGTCAGAAAATGCATGGTTGAGTAATGTAACATGCTCTCTGAGGCGAATATATAACTCTTAGCACTTGGAAAATGTAAAACCACTGTGCCCTTGGCTAAAGTGTGCTTGGAGTGGGAAGGTCTAGAAAACATCTTAAAAGTTGGTTATTGGATTGCATTCCAGCAGGATTGCTTGTAGGTAATGATATTTTGATGACATCCAAAGCTGTTAATATAGTGACTCACAGTAAAAAGGAATATGTTCCATTTGTCCAAGAGGGGACAGTGAAAACAGAAAAACAGTTGAGGGGGGAAGAGGAGGAGGCATTTCCAGTCCTTGCTCAGCAAAGGAAGGCAGGGTGTCTCCAGGACCATGAGAGGAGTCGTCACTCCTTGTAGCTGAGATGGACAGCATGCAGGAATTTGAAGAACAGAGAACAGACCCATCCCCAGAAATCATAAAGGGAATCATCTCTGGGAAAATGGGGGAAGGTTTTTTGAAGAGGAGGTAAGATTGTATGGAGATGCCCCTGTGGGGAAAAAGCACCATAGGAAATTAGTGCTATTAGCCCATGACTGTACTATTGCTGCTTACTTGGGGTCACAGAGGACACATGAATGATTATAAGGAATTGTTAGTGGCCAAACATACAGACTAGCAGGTCTTGTGACTTACATCAGAGGAAGAAGGGCTCTTCTTCATCCATTGCTTCCAATAAAAGAGGCATATTTAGTGTGCTTATGGACATTTTTCGTCCAATTCCTTGATCTTACCTAAAGGGGAATGAAAAATAATTTGGCAGTGTTGCACTATACACTAGGTACCCAGAAGCAGAATCTATATTGAATATGGAAGCTGACACAGTGGTTAAAGCCCTGAGTTCTTTTTTCAGTCAAGTGGGTCAAATTTCATGTCCCAAATATTTAGTGAATTGCACAGGATGTGTGGGGTAAAAGAGCTGGAGGCTGTCCCATATCACTCAGAGACAAATGCTTTCAGTGAAAAGTTCAATGGGACACTGAAATATATGCTGTGAATGCATGCAAACAAGAGGACAGGTGACTGGGATGAAATGTTATACTACCTGTTATCTGCATATAGGGAGGTTCCCCCAGAATCCACAGGATTTACCCCTTTTGATCTCCTGTGTGGGAGAAAGGGGAAGGGGGCCATAGGAGAGCTTCAGTAAAATCTGAATTGACTAGATTTGGTAGAAAAAAAGACAAGATTATGTAACTCATTAGGAAAAGCATTATATCCCTCTCTCTTGGCTAATGAAATGGACATCAAATGTTATTCAATTAGGGAGTAATCAAACTCCAATTCAGTTTGATGGAAAGGCTCCCACTAACTTCAATGGGAGTTGGATTGGGCCACTACTGAGAGAATTAGGAAGAAAATTGGAGCAAATTAATCTTTGCATTAGTAGGATTCTCCATAAACTTTCTCTTTTGAAACAGAACTTTTACAAGAGGAATATGCTGTCCATGGACCCCAGGCAGAAAGAACCTCCTCCTATGGGGCCCAGTTCTGAACAGCATGGAAGATGAGAAATTCTAAACTTTGTTTTGAGACTATAATTATAGTTTCAGTGTTGCTTGGATAACCAGGATTATGTTGTCTTGAAATAACTCTACCAGGAGGTTTAAATAAAACCCCACTGAAGACTTACAAAGAAAGTGTGTATTGATGTTTGAACCACAAATTCAACTGGACCTGGTCACTCCCACTGGCATTGTCATATGTGGTGGTGGAATGGAATTGAAGGAACATCCCTACAGGAGAAGGTAGCGGTCCTGTAGACAGAATGGCTACTGATTTGGTTGGCAAAGAACCAGGCCCAGCAGCAGCAATAAAGTAGAAAGTGGTATAGCTGCAACCCCACAGTGTAAGCCAAATACCACCACTAGAGACAAGTGACCAAAATAGATACTGAGGATGATCCAGAGGCTTTTCTAGTCAAGCTTCAATGGTGAGTGGCTCCCAGATTGATGGACTGTACAGCTGACCCAATACCCAGCCAGGGAAACCCATGCTGGGGCTGATACACAGATATTTTGAATTCTTGTGGTACAGTTGTGGCTGGTTGCCTCTAATTCTCCAACTCAGTTGCATATCTTACTAGAATAATTTGTTGCAGAGACACAAGGTGGATGAGATAATATCTTTTACTGGACTAACTTCTGTTGGTGAGAGATAAGCTCTGTGTAGCTCGTAAACTTGTCTCTTTTGCCAGCTGAAGTTGGTCAGGTGGTTTGCTCTTAAGCCCAGCAGCTGCTCATCGCACATGCCTGCAGATTATCTGTCCCTCTGTTCTCACTTCACTCCAAACCCTACTTCTGCTTTGCTTCTGCACAACTAGATCCTTTCCTGTACCCAGCCTCACTCCAGCCTAGCTCATGCCCTGCATCTAGCCTTGTTCCAGTCCTGTCCCAGCCTTGCTCCCACCTTCCTTGACTCCAGGTAGTCCAGTTTTGACTCTGGGCCCTGGTTCCTAGTTCTGATTCTGTCTGATGTTATCCTGAAAAATGGATTTTGGGATGCCCCTATAATAACCTGCCTATCATCCCCTTAGGCTATTCTTCCCAGGGTATGAGTTTGTTAAGGAAACACTAAAGGACATTGATATAACCTTCCATTAAAGTAATTGACACAGGCAGTATTCTTTCTAAAAGCAAGTATCTTTTTATTAAAGTAACTATAATCCCTACTACAATATAATCTAAAAATCCTAAACAAAGCAGAAAATTCCTGGCACCAATCCCTTATAGCAAGTTTAAAGAGCATTCAAACCACAATAGCATATAGTTCAAATGATTCTAAGCATACCATTTTTTTGATAAGTGGCCAGTTTGTAACAAATCACTTACTGCAATTGTTAAGTTATACTTTAAGTTTTACATAAGTAAAATACAATGAAGACACACACATACACACAAATTTGTTAGTCTCTAAGGTGCCACAAGTCCTCTTGTTCTTCTTTTTACATACACTTCAGGCATGCACACATTAAACACTATTCTAAATGATACTACACTAAAAATTAAAAACTGCCAAGCTTACTCTATAAATCCTCTGGTATGCCTTTAAAATCACTACTGCTGCTTTATAAATTCTTTGGTATTTTCCTTTAATTGCTGTTGCTGCTCAGCTCCTGGTCAGTCAGTTTTGTTCCACTCTGGTCTTCTTCTCTCTCTTTTTCTCTGCAGCAGCTTTTTTGACTTCTTTCCAGCTTTTCTATGGCTTCCCTTGCTAGCTTTTGTCTTTCACCTATCATCTCTCTCTCTCTCTCTCTCTCTCTCTCTCTCTCTCTGTCTGTCTTTCTTTCTCTCTCTCTTGGTGCCTCAGTCTATGAAACTACCTGCTGGCAGCTGGCCTTTTATGCTGTCCTATTGGGACATCCTTATATACCAGTGGTGGGCAACCTGCACCCCACGGGCCGCATGCAGCCTGCCAATGGATTACCGAGCCCGCACCACTTCCCACAGCTCCCATTGGCTGGGAACGGCGAACCACAGGCACTGGGATCTGCGTGTGGCTGTGCTTGCGGATGGTCAGTGTAAACAAACTAACTCGTGGCACACCAGCAGATTACCCTGATGAGCCGTGTGTGGCCCACGGGCCTCAGTTTGCCCATCACTGTTATATACCCTTAAGCATTTACCCCATTCACACATGCTCAGTACCAGATGTTAACTCGGAATTATTATTGACAGCTCTGACCTTTAAAACAAGTTGTGACAGATATGAGTGGGCTATGACCAGCTAACAGCTCAGTTAACTGACCTCTCTGTCACCCCTACTGCACATGCTCAATGGCCACCAATCCTGAACATGCTCACTGCTGTCATTTACCTCAGAGATACGATTCTGCCAATCCACACACACACACACACACACACATGTACCTGGCTCTTTGCCAGAGCACCATTTTAGAAATCCTGGGTTTTCAATTGGCATGCTCAGGGTCCTCAACATTCATCTGAAGGTGGTATGATTTTTGCTTATTCAGAATAAAGATTAGAAAAAGAAAATGGAGAATTTCTCTAGTAATATTGTCATCAAGACTGACTTCAGTTCTGACCTTCAGTGCCAATCTCTCACCTTGACACTGCGTTGACCCTGGGCTTTGGCATTTGGACTCCAACTCCAGTTCTGACTCCTGCTCCAACCATGAGGTCAGACTACCTATGACCAAGTCTCCTAGAGAGACTTCTGGTTGACAAAATGTTGATCATCATTCCAAAAGTGATATTTGCTTTTTCTAATCTCATATAAATATCTTTATTGCAGCAACCACTAAATGTCATCACACTCTCTATATAGCATAACTTTACTACCTGTTTGATTTCTTTTCCATTTGTACATCTATTGTCCAGTTTCCTGTCTTCATAATCTTGGTTTTCTGCACCTACTTTCAATCCAATTTTTGCTGCTTCCTATTTTACCTCTGAATAGTAGCCTGTGCAAAATGGGTAGGCGGAGTCAAGATACACTCTTTTTATGTTATTCATAGAAAAGCATTCCTTAAAAAAACAAAAACAAAAAAACCCATCAATAACCAAAATCAAGATCATTGGCTAACTCTCATGTAGGTTCTTGAAAGGACTACTTTATATGCTTTCAGGTATGCCCTTTCCACTGTAATTCAAGCTAAGTACAGTCACTAGTTTGAAGGTAGGTCAGAAACTGAAAATATGGTATGGACTTCGGGATAAATTCACTAGTTTAGTTTCTATAGTGGAAAATCCAGTAGACTCAATTTGAATTTTTTCACTGGTCTCTCTGGAAGACCACTAAACAGGAAGTAGTAATCAAATAGGCTCCTAGCTCTCTTACAAAAAACTAATGCCAAATGTAACTATTGGGAAACACTCGGACTTTTTAAATGTGTTTCAATGTCGATAATTTGGAGGAAACACTTTTAAAAGCATCATAGGTACCAAAATGAGCAGAATACATTGTGGCAGTCTTCTGTAAAAGTCACAGAAGTCAAATTGTTTCTGACTTGTGAGTGACTCATAGACTCATAGACTTTAAGGTCAGAAGGGACCATTATGATCATCTGGTCTGACCCCCTGCATGCTGCAGGCCATAAAACCGTCCCCACCCCTTCCCTGGACTCTGCTGCTGAAGTCCCCAATCCTGTTATTAGTGACTTCAATCGGCAGAGACCCTCCTGCTAGAGATCCCTGCCCCATGCTGCGGAGGAAGGCGAAAAAACTCCAGAGGCTCAGCCAATCTGCCCTGGAGGAAAATTCCTTCCCGACCCCAAATATGGCGATCAACAAGACCCCGAGCATATAGGCAAGGGTCTCCATCCTGACCCCTTTTAGCCATTATGCTATTTACCTACCATTGCTTGGTTTTCCTTGACTACTATGTTTTACCATTAAACCATTCCCTCCATAAACTTATCTAACTTAATCTTAAAACCAGACAGGTCCCTCGCCCCCACCGTTTCCCTCAGAAGGCCGTTCCAATATTTCACCCCTCTGACGGTCAGAAACCTTCGTCTAATTTCTAGCCTGAACTTCCCCACGGCAAGTTTATATCCATTCGTTCTCGTATCCACGTTAGTACTAAGCTGGAATAATTCTTCTCCCTCCCTTGTGTTAATCCCTCTAATATATTTAAAGATAGCAATCATATCCCCTCTCAGCCTTCGCTTTGTCAGACTAAACAACCCAAGCTCCTCTAGTCTCCTTTCATACGACAGGTTTTCCATTCCTCTGATCATCCTAGTGGCCCTTCTCTGCACCCGTTCCAGTTTGAGTTCATCTTTTTTAAACATGGGAGACCAGAACTGCACACAGTACTCCAAATGAGGTCTCACCAGCGCCTTGTACAACGGAAGCAGGACCTCCTTATCCCTACTAGATATACCTCGCCTAATGCATCCCAAGACAGCATTGGCTTTTTTCACCGCCACGTCACATTGTCGACTCATAGTCATCCTGCGGTCTACAAGGACCCCTAGGTCCTTCTCCTCTTCCGTTACTTCTAACCAATGCGTCCCCATCTTGTAACTAAAATTGTTATTAGTCATCCCCCATTACTGTTCAGCTGCAACAAACTCTGTGTGGAGTTCTGTCTGTGAATGATCTTAACACATACCTTACTCAACAGAAAGAGACTTTCTCCATCTGTATTTGTCATTTATGCTTAAATGTATAGTTAACAGTACAGTATATACACACATATATATATATAACGGCCAAATCTTGGTCCCACGAGATCATCTAAATGAGATTTTTTTTAAATTAGCATAAATTGGAGCAAGATTTGGAAGATGGCCGTCAAGCCTTCACAATGGTTCACCAAACTCTTTTATATGCAGTTCTATACGCAGAATGTATTTTCTGTCATGTGAAAATAAGAATCACCAGAGATAATAGGGAAGCCTTAAATGGAAGGACTTTTTGTGAGTGTTCTATTCTATTCAAGAGTCTGATTAATTCACTTAGAGAAAGCTTTATTATGTTTCACTGATCATTTCCACAGAAATTCCAAGGTTGTTTTTGCTCCTAGCATTTATCCTTGATAGTTATTGCTCAAAAGAAAGATTAATCAAGAATGCCTATGTTATTAGTGACCTCTACCTCAAAGATAAAAATACAGTACTATGTTGTATGGATATTAAAAAGTTTTCCTCCTATGAAGAAAAGCTGTCAAAATATTCTGCCAGCAATATTATGATAATATGTTGTTGTTTTTAGAAAAGTCAATATATTTATCACAGATAGATTCCCAAAATATTATGAAGTCAACATTTTTATGTGTTTATCACTTACTTACTTATGAAGATTCTATTGTATTTCATATGTATTCATGCTTTGATGAGTATCATCACATAGCTAGTTTATTAAAATTACAGGTGGGTGAAATCATAAATTTCACCATGGTTCCATTCAGAACAATCTATGGAGCTGTAGATTGGAAGCATAAAATAAAGTGAGGAGAATCATGTCATGTTCCACTGGGAGACATATTTTACCCTTCAACAGCATATTAGAAATGTGTGTTTCAGAAATTGAGGCAAGGAACACTGTACTTTCCTCCCATGAGAGATATTTCTCTGCCTAGAGCAGAATATTCCTCTTGGCAGTATGTTTCAGAACTGGCAAATTCAACAGTTTTATCTATTTAGTATTTGCATTACATTCCTTAATTCCAATAAATTTTTCATAACACAGTTAGGGATTTTTACACATAATTTGAATGCACATTGTCAAAAGATTTATCTAGGCTACTGGGGTGTCTATATTGTTGTATGTGATTTGAACAGTATATTCAATTCACAATGACACAAATAACCATATAAAGTGTGGGGCAACAAAAAATGGACCTTTTTTTGCACTGCTTCAGTGACTTTATCATAAAACCTTCATGAACATGACTAGCCCTCACTTATATGAAAAGTCTCACTGATGCCAATCTAGTTGATGATCAAACTCCAGATTTCTAAACTCATTCCATCACATTAGTACACCAACATGAAACTAACTTTAAACCTCTGAAAATTATTTATTTTTTAAACAAATCCCTTGATGTATGAATTTGTATGTGTTTTATCACACCATTTAATAATTAATCTTTGTTTTAGTTAAAAATAATATTAATTCAAAGGACTTTACCTACCACACCTGCATAATTTGGATTCATAGTCTTTCCCACATTGATCTTGATCTCACATTTGGGAATGATGTTGCCCTCTGTAATGTCAATGGAAAATGTGTCATTAATTTAAATAAAAGCATGATGTAGCTCAACTAATTATTTGTGGGGATTTGGCAAAGTCAATTAAAATTCAGAGTTTGGTTTATTAAAGAAAATAAAAGTCAAATCTCTTTTATTCATGAGAGATGATTAACCCCTGCATATGAATGCCACAATTATGATGTATTTTTAATTGTCAAATGACACTGTAGATCACCTGCTAAATAATCATGTGGAATAACAATCACTTCTACCAAATACTGTGTACTGTGCAATACATGCAGCAAATTGTGTTCTTGTTCTTTAGTACCAGAAGATGAAAATCAAATGTCTAAGTGGATCAGAGAGAGCAATATGAGCAGCAATACATTGCTTTTACTACTGCTCTATGCTTTGTTTTTAAACTGATCTCTCCAATCCGCTCTGGAAGTTTATGATCAGACTTTCCTTTCCATTCCTTAGTACTGAAGTAACAGTAGAAATTCTATAAATGCTTCGGGATCAATCCTGTAACTCTTACTGGAAAAAAAAAATAGACCTTAGTCACATGAATCATCCCATTGATTCAGTTGGACAATTCATATTTGTAAGGACTATTGATCATATATGCCTGTGAATTGTAGTCCCTTGAACACCACAACTAATGTACGCTCAGGAATCACATAGTTCCATGCCATAAAAAAAATTCACTGGATGGTGGATGGTTATAATTGCTACTTTTTTGGTTGTGCTCAGAATTGAGGAGGTTCATCCAGGATTTCACTAGAAATGGAAAAGCGAGGCCAGGTACCCTCTTGTTGTCATGGTGTTATAATTGTAATTAAAAAACAAACAAGAACCAACAGAGTAATGGAAATTTGTAGAAAAATCCCATGCATTGAGTATTTTCAGGCTTTAATGGTAATATAAGAAAAGTTCAGTATTGTAACCAGTTCTCGGGGCAGAATAATTTTTCGTCATATAGAGAAAAGGGGAAATTACTTAGTATGGATTTCTCAGATAATAGGATGGAGTTTTGTCTGAGAAAGTTTGGTCCTTTCTAGACATTTCTTCATATCTAGATATCAGAGTAGGTGGAGTTTTGGGTGTGTTTTTATCTTTATAAAACCATGGGACCACATCTTTGAGGAGCCTTATAACACCAGTGGCTGCATACAGACAAGACCACTCCCTGAAACAAAATTTTTATTTTATTTTTGAGATTTTTATTGGCTCAAGTAGTGTTTTTTCATTTGCTCTTTTGCATTCTTTTTCCTTGTCAGATTGGCTATAATATTCAACCCCCTCCAGACATTCTTATATGTGTGATCAAGATAAATGCTTTATTCAGGAACCATTAGGCGTCTCATATGCGAGTGTTATGGACAATAATAGTTTAGATGTTTCAAGAGTTAAATAGGGACATGCACCATTTGGATGAACACATATTGAATGATAATGCTATGAACAAGATAAACAATATAATTGTCAGGCCTAATTCTCCACTGGTTGTCTCCTTGTGTAGTCATTCACACCAGCGCAAAGTGAGTTTAAATTGCTACACCTATTTTTCACTCATTTTGTACAGGTGTAAATGCTGACACAAGGCATTAGTAAATTGGGCTCTTGTTCTAAGAGCTAAAATAAGGCTTGAGAGGCAGAAATAAAACTGAGTGTTTACAATGTATTGGTGTACACTGTACCCAGAGTTTCTGCACTGTTAGCACATGATGCCTCTCAAATAGGAGTGAGAGCTGTTATTTTACCAGAATATCATGAAAGGCTTTCAGAACATCATGAAAGGCTATAAGGAATTACACTGAAATACAGAAGGAGGCAATATGCATTATGCCTGAAGTCTGGGTCTCCAAAGAGTTGTTTGCATTGCTTATGCCTAAGGCTGGCAATGAACAGCTAAAGAAGAGAGATGAAAGAGGGCAAGTGGAGGCTGAGGAAACTGAATAACAGAAACAATGATGTTGTGGAGGCAAAGACTCTGAAACTAAGACCAACTGAAGACAAAGGAAAAGTTAGGTAGGCCTAGAATAACGTGATGGAGAGATCAGAGCGAGGAAAAGGGGGAAATCACACAAGCATGGCTGATGTAGGGGCAAAGATTGCAGAGGGTTGGAGTCAGTGGAAGATTGCAGAACTCAAGAGAAGTTGATGAAGGTGAGTTACACAGTGAGGGGAAGAATGAAGAGGTCATAAAATGGATAAGATAAATAAACTGGAAAGAATATGAGAGTGACAAAGGTGGGGAGGCAGGAATCATAGAATATTACGGTTGGAAGAGACCTCAGGATGTCATCTAGTCCAATATCCTGCTCAAAGCAGGACCAATCCCCAACTAAATCATCCCAGCCAGGGCTTTGTCATGCCTGACCTTCCTTAGAGGTTTTTAAGGAGATTCCACCATGTTCCTAGGTAACCCATTCCAGTGCTTCACCACTCTCCTAGTGAAAAAGTTTTTCCTAATATCCAACCTAAGTCTCCCCCACTGCAACTTGAGACCATTACTCCTTGTTCTGTCATCTGCTACCACTGAGAACAGTCTAGATCCATCCTCTTTGGAACCCCCTTTCAGGTAGTTTAAAACAGCTATCAAATCCCCCCTCATTCTTCTTTTCTGCAACTAAATATTCCCAATTCCCTCAGCCTTTCCTCATAAAACGTGTGCTCCAATTCCCTAATCATTTTTGTTGCTCTCCGCTGGACTCTTTCCAATTTTTCCACATCCTTCTTGTAGTGTGGGGCCCAAAACTGGACACAGTACTCCAGATGAGGCTTCACCAATGTCAAATAGAGGGGAATGATCACGTCCCTCGATCTGCTGGCAATGCTCCTCCTTATACAGCCCAAAATGCCATTAGCCTTCTTGGCAACAAGGGCACACTGTTGACTCATATCCAGCTTCTCATCCACTGTAACCCCTAGGTCCTTTTCTGCAGAACTGTTGCCTAGCCACTCAGTCCCTAGTCTGTAATAGTGAATGGCAGGGTGCTAAAGGAGTTGGCGGATGTGATTGCATAGCCATTGGCCATTATCTTTGAAAACTCATGGTGATCGGGGGAGGTCCTGGATGACTGGAAAAAGGCTAATGTAGTGCCCATCTTTAAAAAAGGGAAGAAGGAGGATCCGGGGAACTACAGGCCAGTCAGCCTCACCTCAGTCCCTGGGAAAATCATGAAGCAGGTCCTCAAGGAATCAATTCTGAAGCACTTAGAGGAGAGGAAAGTGATCAGGAACAGTCAGCATGGATTCACCAAGGGCAAGTCATGCCTGACTAACCTAATTGCCTTCTATGAGGAGATAACTGGTTCTGTGGATGAGGTGAAAGCAGTGGATGTGTTATTCCTTGACTTTAGCAAAGCTTTTGATACGGTCTCCCACAATATTCTTGCCAGCAAGTTAAAGAAGTATGGGCTGGATGAATGGACTATAAGGTGGACAGAAAGCTGGCTAGATCATCGGGCTCAACGGGTAGTGATCAACAGCTCCATGTCTAGTTGTCAGCCAGTTTCAAGCGGAGTTCCCCCAAGATCTTCATTAATGATCTGGAGGATGGTGTGGACTGCACTCTCAGCAAGTTTGCAGATGACACTAAACTGGGAGGAGTGGTAGATATGCTGGAGGGTAGGGATAGGATACAGAGGGACCTAGACAAATTAGAGGATTGGGCCAAAAGAAATCTGATGAGGTTCAACAAGGACAAGTGCAGAGTCCTGCACTTAGGATGGAAGAATCCCATTCACTGTTACAGACTAGGGACCGAATGGCTAGGAAGCAGAAAAGGACCTAGGGGTTACAGTGGATGAGAAGCTGGATATGAGTCAACAGTGTGCCCTTGTTGCCAAGAAGGCTAATGGCATTTTGGTCCAACTGATGCTTTGACCATTCTTGATATTTTTCTGAATACGCTAATAAGTAATCAGATATCTCCATTATTCCAGGATCAAATCAAGTATCCCAGCAGCAAAATAAATAGAACAAAAATAATTAGCATTGCCACAAAATCCCTACCAGAGTCTAACAGCACCATGACTCAGGCTTTTTATCACCCATCTATTTATGGACAATGTTGGTCTTTAAGTTCAACCTGTATGTTAACAGTGTCGAGTTGCTATGGACCTATTTTATATAAATTAATCAATCGATCGACAGAGACACTAAGTTGTGTCCATGACTAAAATGAGTAATTGTGTGATTATTCTTATTCAACTTACATCCTTGTTTACCTCATATCTCTGTGCCAGTTTGTCATCCTCTTTCATTGAGGATAGATTGGGGCAGGGACCATGTTTTACTATGAAACATTTGAAGCACCTTACACACTTCTGGACTCTATGAAATAATAATAAATAAATTAATAACTCATAATTGAGGTAGATGTACTGTGAGTTAGAATTGTTAGATCACTAGGACACAAGTAACATGGAGGCTATCAAAGAAAACAGAATCAAGCAAAGAACTAATAGCAAGAAAGAAATAGTGATTATAAAACAAAACATCAACATACATAATGGTAAAATTTGGACCAAAAAAAGGAGTATGCAATGACTCCAAAGAGAAAGTTGAATGAGACTCCCTAGAACTGTTGCAAGGGACAAATTTTGGAATAAGAAACCACTCTAAGTGGATGTTATATTTTAATTAAGGGGTGTTGGTAGTTGCCACTGTCCCTGGCCTACATACCCAAATGCAACCAAGCAGCACTCAGCAAAAGACCTGGGGATGGGACAAAGGTGTTTTAAAGTCATCTTTATGCTCCCCCAATGCCAGAGTCTACCAAGGAGCCAGCTATTTCCTACCACAACCTACCACTTTCTGAAGGGTGACTGTATCTCTGGCCATTCCCCCTATCCCCTTGTGTTGCCAGGGGATTGGCATAAGAGATGCTATGTAGGTGAAATTCTTGGAAAGGTGTGTCTGCTGGTTCTACGGGCTTGAAGAGGTGAAGAGCCATCAGAGTGGATTGAGGATCTTGTCCCAATCACTAAAAGGGAAATTCAGCTGTTGTTACTGTTCCCTGTGCTAGCAGGTGGTCATTTTCACCAGTCCACATGCTCTATATTTTTGTTTTACCAATTTCTTTAGTTTAAAATATGTTTGATTTATAGAGACAAGATGGGTGATGTAATATATTTATTGGACCATATTCCATTGGTGAAAGAGACAAGCTTTTAAACTTACATAGAGCTGTTCTTCAAGTTGGTAAACATTCTTAGAGTATCATTGCTAAATACAAGATGGAGCAGATTGTTTAACATAAGTAGTTAAAACATAGTTCAATAACTATTAGCCAGGATGGGCAGGAATGGTGTCCCTAGCCTTTGTTTGCCAGAAACTGGGAATAGATCACTTGATGATTACCGTTCTGTTCATTCCCTCTGGGGTATCTGGCACTGGCCACTGTTGGGAGAAAGGATACTGGACCTTTGGTCTGACCCAATAGGGCCATTATTATGTTCTTATGACAGTTCAAGGTAAAGTGGCCTGTTAATATCCCTCCAGTCACATGGGAAAAAGAAAGGGGGTGGGATAGCTCAGTGGTTTGCACATTGGCCTGTTAAACCCAGGGTTGGGAGTTCAAACCTTGAGGGAGCCACTTAGAGATCTGGGGCAAAAATCAGTACTTTGTCTTCTTAGTGAAAGCAGGGGGCTGGACTTGATGACCTTTCAGGGTCCCTTCTAGTTTTATGAGATAGGTATGTCTTCAGTTTTTTTTAGGGCAGCTGGGAGGGTTGTTATTGGATTATAGATTGTTGTAATAAGCCATAAATCCACTGTCTCTATTCAATCCATGATTGTTAGTGTCTAGCAGAGTTATGAATTTAAGCTCCCAGGCTCATCTTTTGAAAGTGTTGTGCAGGTTTCTTTTGTGGATGAGGACTGATCAGTCAGATATAGAGTGATTGCTTTGTGAAGAAAAGTGTTCACCCACAGGTGACAAGATATTTTTGTCTTTTATAATTTTTCTGTGGGAGTTCATTCGAGAGTGCAGTGATTGTCTGGTTTGACCCATATAGTTGTTCTTGAGGCATTTAGTGCACTGGATGAGGTATACCAAACGTGATAGGCATGTGTAGAATCCCTGGACTTTAAAAGGTATGTTGTGGGGGGTGTTTATCATTGTAGCAGTGGAGATATGTCTCCAAGTTTTGCATCTCTTGTTCTGGTGCCACTTTGAATTGGTGGGTCCTGGTCTGTGCAAAGCTTGCTTCTGAGGATGAGCTAAAGAGGTTGGTGGTTTGTTTGAAGGCCAGAAGAAGGGGTTCAGGAAAGATTTATTTCAGGATGGGGTCCCCATTGAGTATGGGTTGTAGGTATCTGATGATACCTTGAAGGGGTTCCAGTGTGGGGTGGTAGGTGACAACTAGGAATATGTGGTCATAGGAGGTTTTATTTCTGTAGTGAAGCAGATTCTCCTGGGGTATTTGGGTGGCCCATTCCATGATGCTATTTACTTTGGTGAAGGTGGTTTTGAGTGTGTTAAGCTGTATATTTCAGACTTCCTTCTCAGAGCATAAAGAAACCTGCACAACACTTTCAAAAGATGAGCCTGGGAGCTTAAATTCTCTCTCAAGAATTAGTTGGTCCAGTAAAAGATATCACCTCACCTACCTTTTCTCTCTAATATCCTGGGACCAACACAACTACAACAATACTGCATATGACATGTTTGATTTGTTATTTTGCATTTATTGGCTATCCAGGTTTATTTAGATTGAGTTAATTGAGCACGCTAAGCTTGATTAAAAGTGCCTTGAACTTGGAAGAAGTCAGTTGCATTGGAGTCATGATTAGGTCTCTTGATTTATACATCATAGGATTGGCCCATTGTTTGCAATGGGGTTAGTGATATCTAGGGACAATGGACTAAGGGTTGGATTTTGTAAAGAGCTCAGTACCTAATATACTGAGGTCTTTTAAAATTCTATCTGATACTTGATCCTTATAACCCTTGATACTTATTTTTATGGAAATCTTTGGTGAAATTTCCATTGACGTGAACTGAAGCCCTTCTTAGTTCGGGCATCCAGGTCACTTAGAAAATTAACTTCTGTAGTCGGATAAGACAGACCACATGCTGATATTCCAGCTGTATTTACAAAGGACAAATTTATTTGAGGAAATATGTAACTGGTTTTCCATATCAAGGTTATTTGTTAGGAAATTTGAATAATGGTGCTAATAATACTTAAATAATACACAGGAGTCTTGTGAGGATTAATTAATTACTACTTGTAGAGGGGTCCAAAGAGGTAAAGGACTATATCAGTATTAATAATATCATGATTATGAATCTTTAAGAGTTTTACTACCAAGACCTGTTTAATTTTGTGATTGTTTATTATAGTGATGTATTAATACAACTACAGCTTTTTAAGGCAACTTAAATGACATGACAATTTACTGCATGAAGTGTCATGTGTGAAAGTTGACATGCTATCATAGTAAACCAAGGTAATAAAAGAAGCTATAGAATAAAAAAAAATGATAAAAATATGAAAATAAATGAAATAGAAAGCAAAGACCAAAGGCTAAATAACTAAGAACTAAGGAAACCAAAGAGCCAGAAACAAAAAATGCTGGCAGAAACAGGGTAACAGGTATTTAAG
Organism: Chrysemys picta bellii; assembly: GCF_011386835.1. Lineage (NCBI taxonomy): Eukaryota > Metazoa > Chordata > Testudines > Emydidae > Chrysemys > Chrysemys picta. Next base: position 54,338,966 of record NC_088793.1, on the reverse strand, counting down.
AAATTACTTGGTATAGAAAAGTTGGGGAAAATAGATTAAAACAATTAACTTCAAAGAATAGGAAAAGTAAACAAAGATGAGAGTTGAAATTATTTGAACTTAGAGATGGAAAAGAGGGTCCCTCTATTTTCTCCAGCCTGATGGGTTTTTCATTATTGATTTGTTTGAATGTATAAAATGTAGCTATAATCTCCAACACTATGCTTTACATCCATTCGATAACTTAAAACATACAGCAATAATACAAAATGACAGTCCATGAATGTAATCCTATCGCCTCCCTTCCCAATAGCCTGGGGGGGGGGGGAGAGAAGTAATTGCAAAGCATTGCAATATGACATTTAGAAAAAATAGAATGAAAAAATTAAGAGTGAACTTTGAAACTGAGGCTGCAAGAGAAGCAGCATACAATGTAAGTCACATAGCTACTCAGCTTCCATGTCTATAAAACAGGAATAATACTTACTACCCTCATAGGGGTGTTGTGAAGTGTAATTAATATTTGTCAACTGCTCAGTGATCTCTGGATGGATGTTATTTTATTTAGGCCAGATTTTACAACCCATACTGAGGTTGGTATGTACCTTAATCTAGATATAAACCTATTTTTTCATAATGATTTTATTTTCCTGAGATTTTCATGTTCTAGATAAGAAAGACTTTAGGAACTCTGTATTCCTTCCTTTTCTTATTAGTTCATGTAGATATTTCTTCAATACTATAGTGAGAAGCTAGATAGACATTTAGATAGACTTATGCGTAGTGCTGGGGAGGAGACGGTGGTCGTGGTACATGCAGGTACCAATGACATAGGGAAGGATAGGAGAGAGGTCCTGGAGAACAAATTTAGGCTGCTAGGTAAGAGACTGAAGTCCAGGACCTCCATGGTAGCATTCTCTGAGATGCTCCCAGTTCCACGCACAGGGCCAGTTAGACAGGCAGAACTGCAGAGTCTCAATGCGTGGATGAGACGATGGTGTAGGGAGGAGGGGGTTAGATTTATTAGGAACTGGGGAAACTTTTGTGAAAGGGGGAGCCTATACAGGAAGGATGGGCTCCACCTAAACCAAAATGGAACCAGACTGCTGGCACTTAACATTAAAAAGATTGTAGAGCAGTTTTTAAACTAAGGGCTGGAGGTAAGCTAACAAGTGGTGAGGAGCACATGGTTCAGACATCCCTTAGGGGAGGATCTATTAATAGAGAATCTCTAAGTCCTAGTGAGGATGAGAGGATGGAAAATGATAAAATACAGACAGGGTCTGATCAGAAACTGTCAAATAAAAGAGAGTGCCATTCAGTTACATTGTGTAATGGCAGACAGCTAAAAGGAGACACGTTTTTTAAAGTGCTTATATACCAATGCTAGAAGTCTAAATAATAAAATGGGTGAACTAGAGTGCCTCATATTAAATGAGGATATTGATATAATAGGCATCACAGAAACTTGGTGGAATGAGGATAATCAATGAGATACAGTAATACCAAGGTACATAATATATTGGAAGGACAGAACAGATCATGCTGGTGGGGGAGTGGCATTATATGTGAAAGAAAGAATAGAATCAAATGAAGTAAAAATCATAAATGAATCAAACTGTACCATAGAATCTCTATGGCTAGAAAGTCCATGCTCTAATAATAAGAATATAGCGGTAGGGATATATTACCGACCACCTGACCAGGATGGTGATAGTGACGGTGAAATGCTCAGGGAGATTACAGAGGCTATTAAAATAAAAAAACTCAATAATAATAATGGGGGATTTCAGTTATCCCCATATTGACTGGGTCCATGTCACCTCTGGAAGAGACGCAGAGATAAAGTTTCTTGACACCTTAAATGACTGCTTCTTGGAGCAGCTGGTCCTGGAACCCACCAGAGGAGAGGCAATACTTGATTTAGTCCTAAGTGAAGAACAGGATCTGGTCCAAGGAGTGAATATAGCTGGACCGCTTGGTAATAGTGACCATAATATAATTAAATTTAATATCCCTGTGACAGGAAAAACACCACAGTGGCCCAACACTGTGGCATTTAATTTCAGAAAGGGGAACTACACAAAAATGAGGAGGTTAGTTAAACAGAAATTAAAGGGTACAGTGCCAAAAGTGAAATCTCTTCAAGTTGCATGGAAACTTTTTAAAGACACCATAATAGAGGCTCAACATAAATGTACACACCAAATTAAAAAAAAACATAGTAAGAGAACCAAAAAAAGAGCCACCAAGGCTAAACAAAGTAAAAGAAGCAGTGAGAGGCAAAAAGGCATCCTTTAAAAAGTGGAAGTTAAATAAACACCGGCAAATGAAGTGTAAAATACAATTAGGAAGGCCAAAAAAGAATTTGAGGAACAGTTAGCCAAAGACTCAAAAAGTAATAGCAATTTTTTGTTTTAAGTACATCAGAAGCAGGAAGTGTGCTAAAGAACCAGTGGGGCCACTGGATGATCGCGGTGCTAAAGGAGCATTCAAGGACAATAAGGCCACTGCGGAGAAACTAAACAACTTTTTTGCATCGCTCTTCACAGCTGAGAATGTGAGGGAGATTCCCAAACCTGAGCCATTCTTTTTTTAGGTTACAAATCTGAGGAACTGTCCCAGATTTGAGGTATCATTAGATGATGTTTGGGAACAAATTGATAAATTAAACAGAAATGAGTCACCAAGACCAGACGGTATTCACCCAAGAGTTCTGAAGGAACTCAAATGTGAAATTGCAGAAATACTAACTGTGAAATTGCAGAAATACAAACGGTAGTCTGTAACCTATCATTTAAATCAGATTCTGTACCAGATGACTGGAGGATAGCTAATGTGATCCCTTTTTTTTTTTTAAAGGGCTCCGGAGGTGATCCTGGCAATTACAGGCCTGTAAGCCTGCCTTAGTACCAAGCAAATTGGTTGAAACTATAATAAAGAACAATATTATCAGACCTATAGATGAACATAATTTGTTGAGGCAGAGTCAACATGGTTTTAGTAAAGGGAAATCATGCCTCACCAATCTACTAGAATTTTTTGAGGGGGTCAACAAGCATGTGGACCAAGGGGATCCAGTGGATATAGTGTACTTAGATGTTCAGAAAGCCTTTGACAAGGTCCCTCACCAAAGGCTCTTACGCAAAGTAAGCTGCCACGGGATACGAGAGAAGGTGCTCTCATGGACTGGTAACTGGTTAAAAGTTAGGAAACAAAGGGTAGGTATAAATGGTCAGTTTTCAGAATGGAGAGAGGTAAATAGTGATGTCCCCCGGGGGTCTGTTCTGGGACCAGTCCTATTCAATATACATGATCTAGAAAAAGGGGTAAATAGTGAGGTGGCCAAATTTGCAGATGATACGAAATTAAGACCCAGACAGACTGCAAAGAGCTACAAAAGAATCTCTCAAAACCTGGTGACTGGGCAACAAAATGGTAGATGAAATGTAATGTTGATAAATACAAAGTAATGCATATTGGAAAGCATAATCCCAACTATATATATATAAAAAATGATGAGGTCTAAATTAGCTGTTACCACTCAAGAAAGAGATCTTTGAGTCACTGTGGATAGTTCTCTGAAAACATCCACTCAATATGCAGCGGCAGTCAAAAAAGAGACCAGAATGCTGGGAATAATTAAGAAAGGGATAGATAATAGGACAGAATTTTTCATGTTGCCTCTATATAAATCCATGGTACGCCCACATCTTGAATACTGTATGCAGATGTGGTCACCCCATCTCAAAAAAGATATATTGGAATTGGAAAAGGTTCAGAAAAGGGCAATAAAAATGATTAGGGGTATGGAAAGGCTTCCATATGAGGAGAGATTAATAAGAGTGGGACTTTTCAGCTTGGAAAAGAGATGGCCAAGGGGAGTGTGGTGGGGAAAAGACTTACCGGCATGGCGCCTTCTGTTGGTCATCCAAAGAATTAGCTCTTTCCAGTGTGGAGCGCCCTCTGCAGGCCGGTGTCTCGCCTGCCACTGGCCCCATGTCCTTCCCAGACCCTGGTGCCCTTTGCTCAGGGGTTCTGACCACCTCAGTACCCCCTCACTCTGGGTCTCCCCTCCCAGGGGAACCCCCAATCCCCTAGCCCCACCTTGCCTCACTGGCTACTGCCAGTCATCATCTAGCCCCCACTCCCTGGGGCAGACAGCAGTCTGTAAACCACTCATCATCAGCAAAGGTGGTTGGACCAGCTGCCTCTGCCTATTTCTGGCCTGCCCCTCTGTAGCCCTAGTACCCTTTTTGTGGGCCCTCAACTCGGCCTGCAGCCTGGGGCTTAGCTAGGCTGGATCTCTCCAGCTCCTCTGCCCTTCCTCAGGACTGCTCTACCTCAGGTACCCTTCTGAGCTCCTAGGCAGCCAGGTCCTTCTCTATCTGAGAAGCTAGAGAGAGTGTTTGTTTTTCTTCTGGCCCACAGCCCTCTTATAAGGGCCAGCTGGGCCCTGATTAAGCTGACCACAGCTGTGGCTGCTTTCCTAATCAGCCTAGCTTTCCCCGCTGCAGCCCTCTCCAGGGCTGCTTTATCCCCTTCAGGCAGGAGCAGGGTGACCACCCCACTACAGGGAGATATGATTGAGGTCTATAAAATCATGATTAGTGTAGAGAAAGTAGATAAGGAAGTGTTCTTTACTACTTCCCATAAGACAAGAATAAGGGGTCACCAAATGAAATTAATTGGCAACAGGTTTAAAACCAATGATAGAATCATAGAATATTAGGGTTGGAAGAGACCTCAGGACAGGGATCGGCAACCTTTCAGAAGTGGTGTGCCGAGTCTTCACTTATTCACTTTAGCTTAAGGTTTTGCATGCCGGTAATAAATTTTAACGTTTTTTAGAAGGTCTCTCTCTATAAGTCTGTATTATATAACTAAACTATTGTTGTATGTAAAGTAAACAAGGTTTTCAAAATGTTTAAAAAGCTTCATTTAAAATTAAATTAAAATGCTGATCTTACGCCACCGGCCCACTCAGCCCACTGCCGGCCTGGGGTTCTGTTCACCTAGTTTGGCAGCAGGCTGAGCGGGAATGGGCTGGCAAGGGGCCGGCAGCCAGGACTCCAGACCAGGGGTGCAGGCGGGAATGTGTGTGTGGGGGTGCAGGAGCTCCCGTTTGGTGCTCAGGGTGGCGGTGGGGTTGTGGAGGAGGTGCAAGAATCAGAGCAAGGGGTGTTGGGGGGCTGGGTATGTGTGGGGGCGTGCAGGCATCAGAACAGGGGCTGGAGGTGTGTGAGGGAGTGCAGGAATCAGGGAAGAGGGCTAGGTGTGTGTGGGAGGGGATGCAGGGGTCAGGGCAGAGGGCTGGGTGTGAGGAGGGATGCAGGGGTCAGGGCAGAGGGCTGGGAGTGTGGGGGGGTTCAGGAGTCAGGGAAGATAGCTGGGTGTGGGGGGGGCTCAGGGGTCAGGGCAGAGGACTGGGTGTGTGTGTGGGGTTCAGGGGTCGGGGCAGAGGGCTGGGGTGCTTGGCTCATGGGGGTGCTCACGGCAGTGGGCTGGAGGAGATATGCCCCATTCCCACCCCTTTCCCCAGCACCACATCCCCACCTCCTCTCTGTCTCCTCCACAGAGCAGCGAGCACTCTGCGGCTAGGCTCGGCTCGGCTCGGCTCTCCCTCCCCCTCACAAGGGCGATCAGCTGGGAGAGGAAGTGGGAGGGGGAGGGGCAGGAAAGCACCATGCTGGGGGAAGAAGCAGGGGAAGGGGGAGCTTGGCTGCCGGCAGGACCAAGCTTCTTTCTCCCGCAGGAGAACTCAGTGGGCGGGGAGGCTGAGTGGGGCCAGGACCCCGGTAGGCAGCAGCGTGCCTTCAAAAATCGGCTCGCCTGCCATCTTTGGCACGTGTGCCACAGGTTGCCGACCCGTGCCTCAGGAGGTCATCTAGTCCAATCCCCTGATCAAAGCAGGACCAAAATAAACTAAATCATCCCAGTCAGGGTTTTGTCAAGCTGGGCCTTAAAAACCTCTAAGGATAGAGATTCCATCACCTCCCTAGGTAACCTATTTCAGGGCTTCACCACCCTCCTAGTGAAATAGTGTTTCCTAATATCCAACCTAAACCTCCCCCACTTCAACTTGAGACCATTGCTTCTTGTTCTGTCATCTGCCACCACTGAGAACAGCCGAGCTCCATCCTCTTTGGAAGCCCTCATTCAGGTAGTTGAAGGCTGCTATCAAATACCCCCTCACTCTTCTCTTCTCCAGACTAAATAACCCCAGTTCCCTCAACCTCTCCTCATAAGTCATGTGTCCCAGCCCCCTAATAATTTTTGTTGCCCTCTGCTGGACTGTCCCCAATTTGTCTGTATCCCTTCTATAGCGGGAGGACCAAAACTGGACACAATACTCCAGGTGTGGCTTCACCAGTGCTGAATAGAGGGGAATAATCACCCCCCTCAATCTGCTGGCAATGCTCCTACTAATACATCCCAATATGCCATTGGCCTTCTTAGTAACAAGGGGACACTGCTGACTCATATCCAGCTTCTCATCCACTCTAATCCCTAGGTCATTTTCTGCAGAACTTAGACAATCAGTCCCAAGCCTGTAGAGGTGCATGGGATTCTTTCTTCCTAAGTCCAGAACTCTGCTCTTGTCCTTGTTGAACTCATCAGATTTATTTTGGCCCAATCCTCCAATTTGTCTAGGTCACTCTGGACCCTCTCCCTACCCTCAAGCATATCTACCTCTCCCCCCAGCTTAGTGTCATCTGCAAACTTGCTGATCTGGATAGTGATCCCATCATTCAGATCATTAATAAAGATATTGAACAAAACCAGCCCCTGGACCAACCCCTGGGACACTCTGCTTGATACTGGCTGCCAACTAGACATCAAGCCATTGATCACTACCCATTGAGCCTGACAAACTAGCCAGCTTTCTATCCACCTTATAGTCCATTCATCCAATCCATACTTCTTTAACTTGCTGGTAAGAATACTGTGCAAGACCATATCAAAAACTTTGCTAAGTCAAGATATATCACGTCCACCACTTCCCATATCCACAGAGCCAGTTAACTCATCATAGAAGGCAATCAGGTTGGACAGGCATGAGTTGCCCTTGATAAATCCATGTTGCCTGTTCCTGATCACCTTCCTCTCCTCAAGTGCTTCAAAACGGATTCCTTGAGGACTTGCTCCATGATTTTGCCAGGAACTGAAGTGAGGCTCACCGGTCTGTAGTTCCCCGGGTTCTCTTTCTTCCTTTTTAAATATGGGCACTATATTGCCTTTTTCCAATTGTCTGGGACCTCCCCAGATCACCACGAATTTTCAAAGATAATGGCCAATGGCTCTGCAATTACATCAGCCAACTCCCTCAGCACCCTATGGACTTGTGCATGCCCAGCTTTTCTAAATAGTCCTTAACCTGTTCTTTCACCACTGAGGGTTGCTCACCTCCTCTCCATAGTGTGTTGCCCAGTGCAGCAGTCTGGGAGCTGACCTTGTCTGTGAAGACTGAGGCAAAAAAAGCATTGAGTACTTCAGCTTTTTCCACGTCATGTGTCACTAGGTTGCCTCCCCCATTCGGTAAGGGTCCCACACTTTCCCTGACCTTCTTCTTGTTGCTAACATACCTGTAGAAACCCTTCTTGTTACCCTTCACATCCCTTGCTAGTTGCAACTCCAATTGTGCCTTGGCCTTTCTGTTTACACTCCTGCATGTTCTAGCAATATTTTTATACTCCTCCCTAGTCAACTGTCCAAATTTCCACTTCTTGTAAGCTTCCTTTTTGAGTTTAAGCTCACCGAAGATTTCACTGTTAAGCCAAGCTGGTCGCCTGCCATATTTGCTATCTTTTTCTGCACATTAGGATGGTTTGTGTCTGCACCCTCAATAAGGTGTCTTTAAAGTACAGCCAGATCTCCTGGACTCCTTTCCCTCTCAAATTCGTCTCCCAGGGGATCCTGCCCATCAGTTCCCTAAGGAAGTCTAAGTCTACTTTTCTGAATCAAAGGAAGCATTTCTTCTCACAACACATAGTCAACCTATGGAACTCCTTGCCAGAGATGCTGTGAAGGCCATGACCATAACAGGGTTCAAAAAAGAATTAGATAAATTCATGGAGAATAGGTCCATCAATGGCTATTAGCCAGGTGTCCCTAGCCTCTGTTTGCCAGAAGCTGGGAATGAGTGACAGGGGATGGATTACATGATGATTGCCTGTTCTGTTCATTCCATCTGGGGCACCTGGCAATGGCCACTGTCGGAAGACAGGATACTGGCCTAGATGGACCTTTGGTCTCACCCAGTAGGTTTATTCTTATGTTCTTAGGAAAACCACGCAGTTAAGGACATTTAGTCTTCCTTTGAATTTGCTTGAAAACATAGAGCAAACTTAATTAAATCAATGGGGAATAAGTGTTATTTTGAGGAATAATAAAACAGAAATAAGGAATAATAAAACAAACTATTCAGAGATTTATTGTTGTGGGAATTATTTCATCATGTTATCCCTCCATCCATATTCCTCTCACCCACCATCCGTGCACTTCTGATGATTTCAGGAGAAAATATTCAATCATATTCTGTGGCTCCTTCCCCCCCCATCTGCTTCTTCTGCTCTGATGGTTTTTTTCCTTTAATTGCTGCTTTGCTTCTCCCCATTGCCTCTCTCCTTCTTTTAGTATACTGCATGTGTTCTGAAGCAAGAATACTCAAGGGTACTGCTTCACAATTCATTTTCCATATCCCAACTCTTAGTCTTCTGTATAGTATCAGGGGACCACACATAACATCACTATGTAGCTGTGCAAGTGGCCACCTCATTTACCTTTTCCCCAACATCCTGCATAAATCTGTTTGCCCTCCATATATGTTTTTAATGGACATTTTCCTATCATCTTCCAGTTCTTCGTTTTGCCTGCCTGTTTTTTAGGAGCTTAGCTGGAGAGGGACTGAATGACTGGTGAAGATTATGCAGCAGAATAATGGGCAGAAGGGATGAGAACAAAACGTTCTCATGGATGGAGTAGATTGAAGCCTGCAGGTGTCAGCAGCTGCTACCAGGGGTTCCAAAATCTCAAAGAAACATTATTATTGTGTAGTTTAAAATTTTAACATCTTAGGAAAGTGGATGGCAGCCCTCCTTTAGCAAGTCATGTCCTTCTCACAAGTGCTTAGGCACTTCCATCCCTTTTGATGTTGCTTGCCCCTTTACTCCACCAGTGAAAGAGATGAACCAAGGATAGAGTGTTTGCATAATCAGCCGTCATTGCTATAGAAATTCCCACTGTGCTTCAAAATCAGTGCACCTCTTTTTGATTGTACAATCTTCTTCTTATACATTTTTGTCACCTCTAGAACAATAGGTCCCAATTCTACAAGGGGTCTCTGGGCACTATTGGAATACAAATTACAAATTATAGTGGAAATCAGCCACATAAAGCAAGGAGATTTGTGCATAATATCAGAGAACCCAGGGCATAGCATATTATGTGCTGGGGTAAGATAATCAGAGTGCTTTTCTAAAGCAGAACCCATAGATTCATAGATTCTAGGACTGGAAGGGACCTCGAGAGGTCATCGAGTCCAGTCCCCTGCCCGCATGGCAGGACCAAATACTGTCTAGACCATCCCTGATAGACATTTATCTAACCTACTCTTAAATATCTCCAGAGATGGAGATTCCACAACCTCCCTAGGCAATTTATTCCAGTGTTTAACCACCCTGACAGTTAGGAACTTTTTCCTAATGTCCAACCTAGACCTCCCTGGCTGCAGTTTAAACCCATTGCTTCTGGTTCTATCCTTAGAGGCTAAGGTGAACAAGTTTTCTCCCTCCTCCTTATGACACCCTTTTAAATACCTGAAAACTGCTATCATGTCCCCTCTCAGTCTTCTCTTTTCCAAACTAAACAAACCCAATTCTTTCAGCCTTCCTTCATAGGTCCTGTTCTCAAGACCTTTAATCATTCTTGTTGCTCTTCTCTGGACCCTTTCCACTTTCTCCACATCTTTTTTAAAATGCGGTGCCCAGAACTGGACACAATACTCCAGCTGAGGCCTAACCAGAGCAGAGTAGAGCGGAAGGATGACTTCTCATGTCTTGCTCACAACACTCCTGTTAATACATCCCAGAATCATGTTTGCTTTTTTTGCAACAGCATCACACTGTTGACTCATATTTAGCTTGTGGTCCACTATAACCCCTAGATCCCTTTCTGCCGTACTCCTTCCTAGACAGTCTCTTCCCATTCTTTATGTGTGAAACTGATTTTTTCTTCCTAAGTGGAGCACTTTGCATTTGTCTTTGTTAAACTTCATCCTGTTTACCTCAGACCATTTCTCCAATTTGTCCAGATCATTTTGAATTATGACCCTGTCCTCCAAAGCAGTTGCAATCCCTCCTAGTTTGGTATCATCCGCAAACTTAATAAGCGTACTTTCTATGCCAATATCTAAGTCGTTGATGAAGATATTGAACAGCGCCGGTCCCCCACTAGTTATGCCTTTCCAGCAGGATTGGGAACCATTAACAACAACTCTCTGAGTACGGTTATCCAGCCAGTTATGCACCCACCTTATAGTAGCCCCATCTAAATTGTATTTGCCTAGTTTATCGATAAGAATATCATGCGAGACCGTATCAAATGCCTTACTAAAGTCTAGGTATACCACATCCACAGCTTCACCCTTATCCACAAGGCTCGTTATCCTATCAAAGAAAGGTATCAGATTGGTTTGACATGATTTGTTCTTCACAAATCCATGCTGGCTGTTCCCTATCACCTTACCACCTTCCAAGTGTTTGCAGATGATTTCCTTAATTACTTGCTCCATTATCTTCCCTGGCACAGAAGTTAAACTAACTGGTCTGTAGTTTCCTGGGTTGTTTTTATTTCCCTTTTTATAGATGGGCACTCTATTTGCCCTTTTCCAGTCTTTTGGAATCTCTCCCGTCTCCCATGATTTTCCAAAGATAATAGCTAGAGGCTCAGATACCTCCTCTATTAGCTCCTTGAGTATTCTAGGATGCATTTCATCAGGCCCTGGTGACTTGCAGGCATCTAACTTTTCTAAGTGATTTTTAACTTGTTCTTTTTTTATTTTATCTGCTAAACCTACCCCCTTCCCATTAGCATTCACTATGTTAGGCATTCCTTCAGACTTCTCGGTGAAGACCGAAACAAAGAAGTCATTAAGCATCTCTGCCATTTCCAAGTTTCCTGTTACTGTTTCTCCCTATTCACTAAGCAGTGGGCCTACCGTCTTTGGTCTTCCTCTTGCTTCTAATGTATTGATAAAAAGTCTTCTTGTTTCCCTTTATTCCCGTAGCTAGTTTGAGCTCATTTTGTGCCTTTGCCTTTCTAATCTTGCCCCTGCATTCCTGTGTTGTTTGCCTATATTCATCCTTTGTAATCTGTCCTTGTTTCCATTTTTTATATGACTCCTATTTATTTTATTTTTTAGATCATGCAAGATCTCGTGGTTAAGCCAAGGTGGTCTTTTGCCACATTTTCTATCTTTCCTAACCAGCGGAATAGCTTGCTTTTGGGCCCTTAATAGTGTCCCTTTGAAAAACTGCCAACTCTCCTCAGTTGTTTTTCCCCTCAGTCTTGATTCCCATGGGACCTTACCTATCAGCTCTCTGAGCTTCCCAAAATCTGCCTTCCTGAAATCCATTGTCTCTATTTTGCTGTTCTCCCTTCTACCCACTGTGCAAGAATGTGTGTCTCTTTTACACTGAACCTGAATCAATGGGGTGGGGTGGGCGGGGTTTTAAAGAGGGGAACATCTATCACTTATCCCTTGGGCTGCAATGGACAGACAGATATGCTGGGGCTGTTGGAGAAGTGATGCTTTTTTTCTACAAGATTTAACTTATAGGCAAAGTTGAAATATTACTAAATCTTGAAAGAAGGAGACATTTTAAAAATGGAAAGAAGCACTAAGAAATTTTGCTTACATGTGGTGTCCTTTCCTACACCACGGTAAGATTTTTGGGGCAGGAACTATTTCTTCCTGTGTTTCTGTACAGAGTTTGGCACATTTTGGACATAACTATGCAAATTAATAATAATAATGTGGGTATTTCATGAGGTAGACTTTAATGGGAGTTTTGCCTAAGGAAACAAATGAGTAAGGACTTCAGGGATTGCTTAAATGATGTCATTTCTGTTCATGAAAATATCATTGAAATTCGTGGCAATATTGTATATGGCTCAATGGCAGAATCATATCCATGTTAAAGTATATTTCTAACACATTATTTCAAGAGTATCTAAAATTTGTTTCATACTTCTGGTCTTTAAACATCAGGTCTGAAAGATTTTCAGCCATATATATTGGGGCCTGCATTAGGTAGTTTCCCAGTTGATAATGTATTTGATTAAAAATGTTCCTTCTTCTCTCAGATTATGAAAAAATATTTCTTTAGGTTTGCCCAAGAAAGCTTTAATATGGTCTGCTGACCCAATGACATTTGTTATCTACAACCTCCAATAGAAATCCCTTGTAATCCTATTATTAGTCTCTGTTTGATAAAATATTCAACCAAATTTATTGTTGAATGAAGTAATAATATTAGTGTAATCTCTGCCTCTAATTAACTGAACTGCTAGACACCACTGTTTATTGCCAGAATTATAACACCAATATTTTGTGTGAGGAGGAGGGACTGATCTTACTCCACGGTTAAACAAGAAGTTATAAAGTACTGTGAGTCCAGGAAGTTTGCAATTTTCTCAGGGTTTCATTATAAGATTCCCATGAATCATTTTCACTGACAGATAAAGTAATTTCAAGATGCATTGTCATAGATTTTTATAATTAGTAAACACAAAGTAATACACAGAGAATGTGGGCCAAATCCATGTGATTAATATGAGCAGGTTTTATCCATAAGCATTGTATAGAAAGGTTCATGGCACAGAAAAATATTTAGCAGTAAAAAGTGTCTATCTGTTCATCTGGCTGTTTATCCTCATGTATTTACCTTCCTCCATCAGTGCAAAAGTCTACATAAAAATTACTCTTCTTTCCTTAGAATTTCCTTCTTCTCTTCTAGAACTTTGTTTTTTTAATCTGTCTTCATTCCTACCGTAGACACAAATCAACAATTATATTTGATAGTGTCATTAATGTTTCTCTGCTTGTTTATATTGCTTTCCTACCTTCAGTGCTCTATTAATTCTTAAAGACATTTTATAAAGATTTATAAAATAATAATATAAAGATAATAAAGAAACAAGATGCTATTGTATCTTCTCAGTGATGCTATATTTTTGTGGGGCATGTTGCAACTGAAGTCAGCTGGTAGTCTGGACAGCTGTGAAGTTTAATTAGTAACTTTGAAATTCTGTTGTGATCATCCAGATTTGTCACAAATTGTCACCTTCAGATTTAAAACCACAAAGGGGTTGTTGTTGTTTTTTTTGGTATTCCAGCAACAGAAGTGGAAAATTGTGAGACAAAAATGAGGTGCTTCAAACTCTAAATTGCGGGCTTCTGGCTATTGTAAGAGTGTAGTTTAATCTAATTTGCTTTTTATTTAAAAATATTATTGCAAGTGACATGTATTAACTGTCTCTCTGATGTATAAAATATTATTGCACTGGACAGTGCTGTTTAAAAAGTTTAATTATGTGCCAAACCTATCGCTTGGATCAACTTCCTTGGGGCTTTGAAGTGTGTTATATGTATATTCAAAAAAGAAAGAAAAGAAAAGAAAAAAAATATGTTTTTTGTTTTTGGCTTGTGATTTAAACATTGATCTGATGTATTTTAAAGAGAGTATTTCACACATATAGTCCCCAATCCTGCAGTGATTTATCTACATAACATAAGTAGTTCCATTGGGATGGATTGTCATAGCACTTATCCATGAAAAGGAATAAAACTGAGTAAGGCCAGCCCTTAATGCCCTGCATGGCCATGCTCAGATTGTGATGTCGGCTGTGGGGTAGAGAACAGGAGCTCTCCCCATTGTGAGCAAGTAGGTAGGCAGGGAACAGAGGTGGTGAGTGGGAGGAGCTGTAACACTGCCCTTCCTACTCACAAATCAGCAGGACATGGGCGGCGAGTGGAGCCCCACTTTGGGGAGGCTAGCCCCTGGCTCTGCCCCTTCTGCCTGTCCCCCACCCCCACTTTGTGGCTGGAGCCCCAAGACCCCCTGATCCCCACTGCAGCTGGAGCCCCAAGACTGCCTGTCCCCCCCTCCATGGCCAGAGCCCCAAGACCCCCTGCTCCCCCTTTGTGGCTGAAGCCCCACCCCTCTCCACGGCCAGAGGAGCCTTGGGCTAAGGGGGAGAGATAGCTCAGTGGTTTGAGCGTTGGCCTACTAAACCCAGGGTTGTGAATTCAATCCTTGAGGGGGCCACTTAGGGATCTGGGGCAAAATCAGGACTTCGTCCTGCTAGTGAAGGCAGGGGGGTGGACTTGATGACCTTTCAAGGTCCCTTCCAGTTCTAGGAGATAGGATATCTCCATTATTAAGTTAAAGCCCTAAGCCCACTCCAACCTGCTCGAAGGAGCCCCGGGCTGGCTGGAACCACCACAGATGCCCCACCCCAAGCCTCCCTGCAGGAAAATTCAAAAGCTTGTCTCCTCTTCTTTCTTCTGGAAGAAGAACCTGAGCTTTGGATATGCCCCTGGAGCCCGGGGAGATTACTGATGAACCCTGGAAGCTGAATAGCACATACCATCTTCTCAGCCGCCCTGGAACCTGCGTGGGGCATAATAAAAAGCAAAAATTTCCCCTGCCAAACCCGCAATGGGGTTCAGTGGCAGCAGTTGTGCTAGGGGAGGCTGAGCCTCCCCTGGCCTCTTATACCCACCGGCAATGCAGCAGGGACAGCGGAACTGGGAGGCTAGCACCTCTGAAATGCAAATATTGTGGGGGCTCCACCCCTGCATAAACTTAAAGGGGCTAGAGTGGCTGCCACAGGGCCTGGGAAGGAGAGTCCCAGGGTTCCTACCTGTTTCCAGGCCCAGGGAGGGGCTGGAATGGGCCTGGGAGCAGGTAGGAACCCCTGGGTCCCTCCTTCCTAGGCTAGTTTTGGAGGTCCCCCATGCAGAGTTTAAGTACCACCCCACACTGTCCCAGGAGCTTCCACCCCAACTGCTGATCAGAGTAGTTGTTGCAATGCAGAATAAGATGCTTCACACAAAAGGATGAGGTAATGTATTCTTCCTCCTCACATGCACACAGAGGAACAGGAGAGCAGGAAAGAATTGTGGCTCTCATTGCAGGTTTGGGTCCTAAAAAAATAATGGTCAGTTATAAAAAAACTAAATAGCATTCGAGCAAATTGCTTAATGAAAATCCACAGAAACATTTATTGTGACTGTGCAGCAGCTTTTTTTTTTTTTTTCTGTTTAGGTTATTAAGCATCTAAAGCAATTAAATCAGATTCTGTATTTACTGTTTATCAAATGTGTTTTAAAAATGAAAAGTATTTTGAATTCTATTAGTTTTTGCAGTCCTGTGTGAAAATATGCACATTTCATAACAGAAAAAATATAAATCCTTTGGAACAAGGATCTATTTTTTTCCAGGTTTCACAATCCAAATATTTGACTGCCTGTTGCTCTAACCCTATTAAGAGATGTACAAACATGTCCTCCTTTGAAATCCTACTGTAGTTTGTGCTAATGCATCTGCTTGCAGGATTTGGGCCTAGAGTTGAATCCTGCAAACCTTTACTCAAACGAAGGATCCACACGTGGGAAGGCACTAAGATAGCACGGCAATGTGCATGATATAGACAGGTAGATAGGAACAGAAGTAAATGAAATTGATCAATAATGGTAATGATAATAATTGCAATACATTTTTGGAGCGTTTTATTAAAGAAAATAATAAAGGTCTATTCTGAACACTCAAGCATTTTGTTTTTAATTAAGAGTGTGTGCGTGTGTGTGTAAAAGTGTAAGAGCGTTGTATTTTCCACAAATTCTAAGGATTAGTGTAGCGGGGTGATCACCCACTCCAGCCTTAAAGGGTTTAAAACAGTGGCTGGGAGCAAGCAGTTCCCAGGCTGTTTGGGGAAGCAGGCTCAGCTGTGGCCACGTCCCAATCAGGGCTCAGCTGGCCCTTATAAGAGGGCAGTGGGCCAGGAGTAGACAGTCTGTCTCTGCCTGTAGAGAGGGAAGGGCCTGGCTGCTTAGGCAGTCACAGGGTGCCTAGAGTGGAGCAGGGCTGGGGGAATGCCAGGGGAGCTCTGTCCTTGAAACCCTGCAGGCTGCAGTCCTTGCAGGACTGGCTCCAGGCACCAGCACAGCAAGCTGGTGCTTGGGGCGGCACGTCCGGCTCTTCGGTGGCAATTCGGCGGCAGGTCCCTCAGTCCCTCTTGGGGGGAAGGACCTGCTGCCGAAGTGCTGCCAAAGAAGAAAGTGGCGCAGTGGAGCTGCTGTCGAAGTGCTGCTGATCGCGATTGTGGCTTTTTTTCTTTTTCCCCTGCCGCTTGGGGTGGCAAAAACCCTTGAGCTGACCCTAAGGCTTTGTTAAAGGCCCAGAAGGGTACTGGGGTTGCAGAGGGCAGCCCAGAGGTAGTCCAAGGCAGCAGGTCCAAAACCCTCCTTGCCAATGATGAGTGTCCTTTACAGACTGCAGTCTGCCCCAGTGAATGGGGGGTAGATAGTGACTAGCAGTAGCCACTGAGGTGAGTGGGGGGTTCCCATGAGTGGGGAAACCCAGGTTGGGGGTTGCTGTGGTGGGCAGAAACCAGGTAAAGGGTACAGGGGAGCTGGGAGGGACACGGGAGCCAGCAGCAAGCGGGACACCAGCCTGCAGAGGATGCTCCTGGGTTGAAGAGCTAATTCTCTGGAAAGACCAACAGGAGGCGCTGCAGGGGTGAGTCCTGCACCGCTACAATTAGATAGATAGATAGATGTAGTCTCACTGACTCTTTTACATTTTCTGGACATCTAGTTAAGGCCTCAGTTGTCCTGCTCCAATAGTAATGAGGGGTATTTTAATGGGAGTAGGAGCAGATCCCAAGTTTTGAGGTATGGAATATTGTTATGGAAATTCTCTTCTAAAATAGCCTCAATAAAAACATAAAGGCTTCATAAAACAAAGTGTTCTAAACAACACTTGGATACTTCTTTCAATATAATGAATTTACTAATGAAGATTGTTAACAGCTGATTTTAACATGTCTTCAATTAAATAGTGTTCCTAGTTAAAATGAATCCATGTACCACCATGTCAAATACTGACTGTTACTTCATCAGCACAATAGGAGACCCAACAATTACAGGGCAGGGGAAATCAATCAAGAGAACAAGTGTTAGAGTTTATGGAATGTTGCAACAAAATTGACCTCACCTATTCAAGGTCTAAATTTCATGTATATATTAAAGTTACAGTATTCTGAGTTAGAGGACCAATTTCTCATCACGGTTACACCAGTGTAAATCTATATTTTATTTTTATAGGTTATATGATGCCTCTCCTCAGGATATCTGAGGCCCAGTTTATTAAAGGTATTTAGGTGCCTAACTCCTATTGAAGATCTGCTCCAGAATGCCTATAGAAACTCCACTGAAATCAATACAGCTAATTCATATATATATATATATATATGAATATCATATCCTGGTATCCTGAGGAGAGACATCGTATAACCTATAAAAATAAAGAGAATTTCCATAACAATATTCCATACCTTAAGACTTGGGATCTGCTCCTACTCCCATATATAGGAATCTTTCTCTTCCTTTAGGCATACAAGTCCATACTCTTTGTCTGTCTGTTTTTAGCTGTATTGCCCCTTGTCTTACATAAATGATAGTAACCTTATAGTTAACTGAGTTTTTGGCCTGCTTATACATACACTGATGAGTATAGGCATATAGGTAGCAAATGAGTCAGATAGGATTGCAGACAGACCCACTGGTGACAAGCAGAAATGATCCTAAACAAACAAAAATCCAGATCCAATTTGTCATCTTGAGCTTCACTCTAGAGTGAGTAAACTCACGAAACTCATAAAAAGTTTAGATTTTGATCTCCCTAATTTGGATTCTTCAGAACCTGAGCCAGAGATATTAAAAAATTTGGCTCTGTGTCCCGGTCTGCTTTGCACTCTGTGTAATCTTGTACATATGTGCAACGTGGGAATAAAAAGTTAGTGTTCAGATTTGGTAGCGCTCTCTACCCACTGTGTACTCGCCATGCACAGGCAGTGGAGGAATAGGGTAGAAGGCTCAACAGAGAGCAATTTTAAATGTTTTGGTATTCCTTTTTAATATTCTCTTTCTTTCTTTCTCTTTTGCATGCTAAATGTGACATGGTAAGTACCTGCTGTCTTGCAAGCGAGTGAGTTTGCCACATGACTTAGTGGCAACACGCATGGTCAAAGATAAAAAAATTGGAGTACCAAGATCTTATGTTTACCTCAGACAGGAAAATATTGGCTTGAGATTGCACTCACCTACTCTAATTTACATAGTAAATCTCCATGGACTTTCATGAAATCACTGCTGATTTATTTCAGTGTAAGTGGAAAAAAAATCTGTCCTGTCAATTGAAATTTTTAAAGCCAACTGTGGGGGATTTAGCCACACAACTCCTATTATGGTCAGTGCCGATCATGTGGTTAGTCTTTTGTCAGCTTTGAAAAACCTCAACCTTTGTCTCTTGCTCTGGTATTACCTGGAAGAAACTTAGTTTCTGTTTTAAGGTAACATATTCCAGGAGTGTGTCTGGAAATTCTGGATAGCTGTCTTCTAACCAGTTAAGTGCATAAGGTGGCACAACAGGCCTTAGTGTATTCGACTCCAACTATTACTGGAGAAGATACATAAAATAGCAGCTTCAGAAGAGAAGGTTTTATTTCTTCATTTCTTTAGTTAGTTAGTTAGTTAGTTATTTGCTTTGCATCTGAGTGTAACATATTGGAAGTAAAGCTTGAGGAAACAGTAAGGGCTGCTCTGTGGGGGGGGGAAAGGGTGCATTTGTAATTTCTATTGTAATATTTTATGCAGAGATGTGATAAAAATGGGCTACTAATATTTGTATTTGTAACAAGTGCTGACGGTGTTCACAGTGGTGTGGAAAACAGAGTTAATGGAAGGAGGGAGTGTCTGAGAATCTCGTCTTATTTAAGTGGACTTGAAAACAAATTCCCAGAGCTTCAAAGAACCTGGTGGTTCCCATCAAGCTATTTAGGCACCTAAACCCAGATGTAGACACCTATGTCCCACTTTTAGGTGTCTAGGTCCCCAACTGCAATCCACAAAACTTTCCCCAAATCATTTAGGAGCCTAAACTCAGCGCCTAAATCTTTCAAAATAAAATTTCCTTGGGTACCTATGTTCCTGCTTCTGGGCACGTGCACTGCTGCCTCATTCTAGGTATATGGACACCTATCTCCTCACTGAGTCCCAGAGTGATTCACAAATCAAGGGAAGACTGCTGTTCAGCTGCCTGACTTGTTAGGTACCCTGTGACTGTGCCTACTCATTGGGCCCTATTCAAAAGCTGGATGGAGGAATAGGTGATGCTGGAGCCCACCGTATCACATTTAGCCCAGTTATTAGAGTGTTCATCTGGAATATGGAAGACAATTTCAATTTCCCACTCCCGGCTAAGGGGGAGAAAGGAGACTGCACTTTCAATCCTATTTCTCAGGAAGGTGGGGGTAATCACTGGCCTATGGGATATTCTTATCTGAGCCTCCCTCATTCTTTACTGTTCTACTGTGGATAAATAAAGAAATAGTGATAGGACAGAGAAAGTGAGTGTGGGAATAAGTCTGTAGACCAGCATATGTGGCACCCAGGTGGGGGCAGGAGACCCTGGGTCAAGTTCCCTGGCTCCATATCCTGGTGAGTACTCTTACCGTTGGGATCAAAGTTATACGGTGGGCACCTCTGCTTCTTCATTGAGTGATGCAGTCACCTAACTAATTCCCACAAGAAACTACATAAGCAACTAAGATAAGAGAGGGGTTCCCAGATATAGGCTGCTAGCAGAGCTAGGCACGTCTCTCTTGCCAGTACTTAGGCGCCTATATCTGAGAAAAAAAAGATGCTTAGCACATCAGCATCTCCCATTGGCCATCTTAGGTGGGGAGCTGCCTAACCCTGCTGTCTTTTATGGATCTCATTCTTATGTGTCCATTCATTGTGTAGGGAGCCTAGACAACTAACACAGGCTTTGTGGATCACAGTGTTATTCTGTGACTTTGTAGGCACTGTGACACTCAACACTGCAGTGCTTAAGTCCCTTAATGGATTCCACCTTGCTGCATGTCTGAGCTAATGACTCGAGACTGTCGAAATAACAGCTTCAATTGAAATTATTTAATCTAAGATTATTAATCAGAGATTAGTACAGCACTATACAGAATACAGAAATAAATAGATACATTACCATCCTTTGTTGTCAGACTAAGAACTGGATATATGTTTGTCCTGCATCTGGAAGGGAGGCACAGTGTTCATTCCCCCAGCCTAAGGTTTCATATCACTATCATTATATAGAGTTTTAGACAAAGGAAACCTAGTTGCCAAGAATATTCTCCCAGAAACATAAATTGTGATGTCATTTCTACACAGTCTCAGTTTACCCGACTCATGTGAGAAGGCACGATTATTTACAGCTGAGAGGACGAACAATTCTTAATATCTCTGTGGGCCTTTTTTACCCCACAATCATTCTTCCATGTTAATTTCCCCAAGAGAAAACATGAGCTATAACAATAATCTCTTATTAGTTTCCCTAGTCTCTATATGATTATGTCCTGAATAGGGTTATCTTTTGGTCAAGACCAGTGTTCTAGGCCTCAGAATTCTGACATACTATTTGTTGAAGATAAAGATTCTAAAGAAAAGTAAATATATTTTAATCAAATATACAGAAAGAAATAACTAAAGGTATTACTATTTACTAACAGGAACTAACAGCCTTCAGTAACCTAGATGTTTTTGATGTTTGTTCTTTTGTTGCTTTTCTCTGCAGCTTGTGGCAATTTTAAAAATGCATTGGTTTATAAACCCCTCTGGAGGGGAACAGATCTGAATCTAATAATATGATGCAACTGATGGCATCACACTATAGTGTATCTATATGAATATGATTACACAAACAAGTAACTTGTTCTAATCTCACTTTCCCATGGATGTAACTCCATTGACTTCTTTGAAGCTGCTCCTGATTTACACCTGTTTGAGGAGAATCAGTCTCAAAATCTTTAGGGACTCTTCATACTGTCACTAATAGATAGACACACCTGTGAATTGTTTAAACCAGACATCAAGCTGCAATGTCTCCACTCTGACAAATCTGATTATCAGTCACTGATATGAAAAATGTTCATACTACTTTTACTATCTGTTCCAGCACAATCTTCCCATACCTTTACAGTCATGAAAATATTTTCTTCTAATATAGAACATTCTCCAATTTATTACAAATTAAATACAAAATATTATGGAAAAGAAAGTGCTATTTTAGTATTCAGACAATCCATATACTCTGTTTTCTATCCCTTCCTTACTATTGAATTGATGCATATAAACTAGTGACATTTCCATTACAAGAGAAACATTGTCTAATTTTCCATTAGATAAGCTGAGGTTATCTGTAAAGTCAGATGTATTCAATATAAAGGATTAACATTCACAAAGTTTCACATACACTTTGAGAATCTCATTTATTTACTTTAAGTAATTTAGGTAACTGAAAAGCTGAGGCTGTAATGTGAACATGAATCTCTGAAATTAAAACAGATTACTGTGTATTGCAAGTGACTCTGTTGGTAAGAACACTGGCCCTGTTCCACTGGCAAAAGGAACACTATGCCAGTTCCTTGGTGGACCATGAGATGCTTTTCTGCTGAAGCCCCAGACATTGGAACAATGAGCCTGACCCTTGTTCAATTTCATTTTTGAAGGACCCACTCCATCATGGTGTCTTCATATAGCTAACCTTTTCTTGCCAATTTCCTTGATGTTTCTGCTTGTAGGAACCTCCAGACTCTTTCAGTTTTTCTGAAGGGGAATTGACTTTTCTAAAACAGTGGTTCTCAACCAGGGGTATGCAGAGGTCTTCCGGGGGGTACATTAACTCAGCTAGGTATTTGCCCAGTTTTACAAAAGGCTACATAAAAATCACTAGTACAGTGAGTACAAACTGAAATTTCATACAATGACTTGTTTATACTTCTCTATGTACTATACACTGAAATGTAAGAACAATATTCATATTCCAATTGATTTATTTTATAATTATATGGTAAAAATGAGAAAGCAAGCAATTTTCCAGTAATAGTGTGCTTTGACACTTTTATATTTTTGTCTCATTTCATAAGCAAGTAGGTTTTTAAGTGAGGTGAAACTTGGGGTACACAAGACCAATCAGAATCCTGAAAGGGGTACAGTAGTCTGGAAAGGTTGAGAAACACTGTTCTAAAATATATGCATTTGGATATTTGTCCCATGGCAATCCCTGTTTGCTGATGTCTCTGACATATTTTCTAGTGTCAGTAGCTGTGAGGAGCCCCTAATCCACAAAAATTACCAAATATAAATAACTATGTTTGAAAATTCTTGGTATTTGGGAATAAGGGGACCAATTTTGTCATCCATATTTTTCCCTATGCGCCTCTCTGAGACTTGGCACAGCAGCGAATCTTGGCCAATGTGGTTTTGGTGTTGGGGATAGTTTTAGGCAAACCCTAAACCTCCTCCCTTTAATAATGTAAGCTTATTCCTGCTAATACATTATTAATAGGGAAAAAGGTTTGTTATATTCCTTATTTTTGGTATTAACCATTAATATTTCTATTAGTTTCTTAACACTTGTAAAAGAACTTGCAAAAGTACTATACCAAGAATCTTGAGTAGCCCAAACAAAACATTAAGGCCAGTATTTTCAGTAGTAATTGTGGGTATGTCAAAATTTTGAGTGCCCAATCTGAGACACCTAAAAGTAGCCTGATCTTTTCAAAAAACCACTGAGCACTTGTATTGCAAATATCAGGCCTCTTTAAGGCAGTGATGCTTAACCAGGGGTACACGTACCCATGAGGGTATGCAGAGATCTTCTAGGGGGTACATCAACTCATCTTGATATTTGCCTAGTTTTACAACAGAATACATAAAAAGCACTAGCAAAGTCAGTGCAAGCTAAATTTTCAATCAGACAAAATGAGAAAGTAAGAAATATTTGAGTAATAGTGTGCTCTGACACTTTTGTATTTGTGTCTGATTTTGTAAGTAAGTGTTTTTTAAGTCTGGTGAAACTTGGGTGTTTGTGAGTGATCTGGAAAGGTTGAGAAACACTGCTTTAAAGTGTCACACACTGGGTGTCCTAAAAGTTGTCACCCAAAATCATTAGTCACTTTTAAAAAATGGCCTAAAGTATTACTAGTTACAAGATATTATAGTAGCGGCTCCTGGGACAGAGAGACATTTAGTTACTTGTTTTTTAATGGTGGATAACAAACCTGTTTAAAAAAGTTAAGCTCAGTTCATTGCAGGATGAGCCATCATTACATTTTTGTTGTTCTCCTCTTTTCCCTATAGAGAGAATATTTGACTTAGTTAGCTTAGAGTCTGAGAAATAAATGGGAGGGTAGATGAAGTGGAAAAGTCTGTTCTGATGTTGTGATAAATGAAGGGGTGGGGTAGCTCTCTTTTATGGACACTCAGCCAGCCAATAGCTATAAAATTCCTCTTAGTAGCTGTTCTTAATGCTCTACCTATAAAGGGTTAAAAAGTCTCGCTGCTATCATAGGTAAAAGGATGTGAGTGGGCGCCTGGCCAAAAGAGCCAGTAGAAAGGCTAGAACTTTTTAAAATTGAAACAAAGACTCCTCTTCTGTTTGTTGTTTTTTGGGGAGAGGCGAACTGGGCAGAGACTATGCTGTAAAAATCTTGGGACCAGGTATGAAAAAATTATGAATCATACCTAGAAACTACTCATTTACAACCCCAGATATGTAGGTAAATCAGGAAATGTCTAGGAAGACACAATTAGGCTTATCCCTTTTATTTCTTTATGGTTGTGGACTCCTCTGTGCTAACCCCAGGTGCTTTTGTTTTGTTTGTAGCCTTTAAGCTGGACCTCAAGAAACTAGTCTTGATGCTTAATAATTCTAGTTTCTCTTTTTAAATCTAGCAATAGCCTAAGTACCCAAATGTATTTTCTTCCTTTAGTTTTTTTAATAAAATTTACTTTTTTTAAGAACAAAACTGGATTTTTGTGTCCTAATGTTATTTAATTAGCTGGTGGCAATAGCTGATTTCATTTGTTTTTCTGTCTCAGCTCTCCCCGGAGGGGGGCGGGAGGAGGCAGGGTGAAAGGCCTTGAGGATACCCCACAGGAAGGAATGTGTCTTCCTGGGCTCTCAAAGGGGTTTTTCACTTGGGAGGTGGCAGCATCTACGCATCCAAGGTCAGAGAAAAGCTGTAACCTTGGGAGTTTAATACAAGCCTGGAGTGGCCAGCATTAATTTTTTAGAATCCTTGTGGGGCCCCACCTTCTGCACTTGAAGTGCCAGAGTGGGGAATCAGCCTTAAAAAATGTAAACATTAAAAGTAAAGACCACAAATTTTCTTCACTGTAATTTCAGTCACACATCCAAGTTAGGGAAAATGTGGCACTCACATGTCAAGTGAAACACAGAAAGTTCTATTAAATATAATTTGTGTTTAGTTAGTTTTTCCTTTGATTAACTCTGAGATGTCTCATTTCACAAGCCTTGATGATTTAAAATCATGTTTAAAAGAAGTTTTGACAGAAGATGAAGAGTCATTTCTTCCACATGTAAAATATTTACACCAATTCAACCCCCTCACACTATTTTCCTTGTGTGGAGAAAATGTTACATTGTCCTATGACAAAAGATATTCAGACTATTAAATGAGCTATTGGTGTTCATTTTGTTTATGCCACATATCAGAGATGGGTATTTTATCTGGCCCAGCCAGCAACTGGATGGTCTTTTTTGGAATACACAATGTGGAGGCCTGATTCTGATCTCTCCTTTGCCAATGCAAAAGTCTGATCCTTCAAGTGGATTTATTACTGTGTGCAGCATCATGGACTTTGCATTAGTCCTGCGCAGATCCAGATTTAGTATCGGGGCCGAAAATTGGAATCAGTGGAGTTATTCCAAATTAGGTTTAATATAAGTGAAATCAAAATGAGGCTCTTGCATTACTCCACCTTATCCTACTCAATTTAGCATCCACTGAAGTAAATAGTGTCTAGCTTTATTTACTGTTATGGTTTTAAATATATATTCATATTTCATATTCCTTTCTCCTGCTGTCATCTGGTGATTCTGAATAAATTAATATTTGTTTCATGATCCAAATCAACTGGTGGAAAATGTATTAAAACTGTGCGTTAACTGTCCTCAGCTGAGCAGAAAGGGGAAACTTTTTTAGGATCAATTAACAGTTGCCCTTTAAGTTCAAGTGTTTTGGCATGAGCCAACTCTCAAAGGTGCAGAGATGAATGCCTATTTGTAACAAAATAACAGGCACTATTTCTTAGTAAGTATAATTTTATATTCATAGCATCATGATTTATTAATACATATGTTGTAAGAAACTTTGACATTGATTACATAATACCATGACCCAATAGGATCTCCAGTATCAATGAGCCTGTATATTTCATAACTTGCTTTTGTTTCTGCATGTCTTTTTCTAAATGATATTTGCATACTTTAGTAAAAATATTACCAAAAGTCATATTATTGTATATACATAGATTTATCTGAGTGTGTCTATGATCTGCTTATTGTTGGTACTTATAGAAATGCTGACAAACCAGGTGATACACATGTTCCTTTGAAAATCATGGAAATAAAGAACTTGATAATTAAAATGGAACAATTCTTTTATCCCACTGAATGAAAATAATTTAGATATTCTGTGAAATGAAAAGGGAAAGAAACATCGTTAAAGAAGCAATATAACAAGCACCGATGACAATCTGTGATTTTTGTATAGGTCAAGTTGTTTCCTAGGGCTGGCAATAACATGAATAAATTAGATAGCTTTTTGCTTTGCAGCCTAGCTATCAGAGAGAACTTCCATTCTAAGGCCTGGTCTACACTACGACTTTAATTCGGATTTATCAGCGTTAATTCGAATTTACCCTGCAACCGTCCACACAACGACGCTATTTATTTCGAAATAAAGGGCCCTTTAAATCGATTTCTGTACTCCACCCCGACGAGCGGAGTAGCGCCAAAATCGATTTTAACATTTCGAATTAGGGATAGTGTGGCCGCAATTCGATGGTATTGGCCTCCGGGAGCTATCCCACAGTGCATCATTGTGACCGCTCTGGACAGCAATCTAAACTCGGATGCATTGGCCAGGTAGACAGGAAAAGCCCCACGAACATTTGAATTTCATTTCCTGTTTGCCCAGCGTGGAGAGCACAGGTGACCACAGATAGCTCATCAGCACAGATAACCATGCAGGCTGATAATCGAAAAAGAGCACCAGCATGGACTGTACGGGAGGTACTGGATATGATCGCTATATGGGGAGAGGATTCAGTGCTTGCAGAACTTCGTTCTAAAAGACGAAATGCCAAAACTTTTGAAAAAATCTCCAAGGGCATGATGGAGAGAGGCCACAATAGGGACTCAGATCAGTGCCACGTGAAAGTCAAGGAGCTCAGACAAGCCTATAAAAAACAAAGGAGGCAAACGGTCGCTCTGGGTCAGAGCCGCGGACATGCCGCTTCTACGCCGAGCTGCATGCAATTCTAGGGGGGGCCGCCACCACTACCCCACCTGTGATCGTGGATTCCGGGTCGGGGATAGTCTCATCAGCTACACCTGAGGATTCTGCCGATGGGGGAGAGGAGGAGGAGGAGGAGGAGGATGAGCTTGCAGAGAGCACACAGCACTCCGTTCTCCCCAACGGCCAGGATCTTTTTCTCAGCCTGACTGAAGTACCATCCCAACACTCCCAAGCCAGTATCCAAGACCATGACCCCATGGAAGGGACCTCAGGTGAGTTTACCTTTTAAAATATAAAACTTGTTTTAAAAGCAAACGGTTTTTAATGATTACTTTGCCCTGAGGACTTGGGATGCATTCACGGTCAGTTCAGCTACTGGAAAAGTCTGTTAACGTGTCTGTGGATGGAGCGGAAATCCTCCAGGGACATCTCCATGAAGCTCTCCTGGAGGTACACCAAAAGCCTTGCCACAAGGTTTCTGGGCAGTGCATCCTTATTCCGTCCTCCATGGTAGGACACTTGACCACGCCATGCTTGCAGCAAGTAATCTGGTATCATTGCCTGACAAAGCCTGGCAGCGTATGGTCCCGGTGTTTGCTGGCATTCAAGCAACATCCGTTCTTTATCTTGTTGTGTAATCCTCAGGAGAGTGATATCACTCATGGTAACCTGGTTGAAATACGGGAACTTAATTAAGGGGACAGAGGTGGCCGTTCCTACTGGGCTGTTTGCCTGTGGCTGAAAATAAATCCTTCCCTGCAGTTAGCCAAGCGCAGATGGGAAATTGGCCCTGAGCTTTTCGCGTTTGGCTAGCAGGGATCTTCCCTGTTACCAGCCACGCAGTGGGGGGAGGGGTACAGCGATCATCCCAGAGAATTCATGGCGGGAGTGGGGGGGTGGTTAGTTTGTTTTCTGCTGCTGCTGAATGTTAACAGAAAAACCGCAGCACTCTACGGGCTTTGCTTGGTATGTTGGAAAGGAGGGCGCAGAAGCCGTAAGACAATGGCTTACCATGGCCGCATGCAAGCCGAATTCTGTTGCCCGGACCTGTGATCTCTAGCAGCAAAGCCACAGGCACTCAGTATTAAGAGGCAAAATGCGACCTTGCACAGAAATCACATGTGCTATGTAATGTGAATAGTATTGGTCACCGTGAAAGAGTATAAGCATTGTTCTGCAAAATGTATCTTTTTAAACAATTCTCTTTTTTCCCCTCCCTACAGCAGCTGCAAATTCCTCAATCCTCCCTCCTCCATCCCGAAGGGTATCACAGATAAGGCGTCGTAAAAAGAAGACGCGAGATGAGATGTTTGCAGAAATTATGGAATCCAGCCGCAGTGACAGAGCTCATCTGAATGAATGGAAGGAAACAGTTTCAAAGTATAGGAAAGAAGCCAGTGAACGTGAGGACAGGAGGGACCAACGTGAGGACAGGAGGGACCAACGTGAGGAGAGGAGAGACGCTCGAGATGAGAGGTGGCATCAGGAAGATCAGAGGAGGCAGGATGCAATGCTGGGGCTGCTGCGTGAGCAAACAGACATGCTTCGGCGTCTGGTGGAGCTTCAGGAACGGCTGCAGGAAAACAGAGTGCCGCTACAGCCCCTGTACCCCCCTCCCCCCTCCCCATGTTCCATATCCTCCTCACCCAGACGTGTAAGAACGCGGGGGGGGAGGCTCCGTACACCTTCCCATTCCACCCCAGTGGACAGCCCAAGCAAAAGGCTGTCATTTTGTTAACCTTTTTTTTAGTGGCCTTTTCCTTCCCGCCGATCCTCCTCCCAAATCCCACCTGGGTTCCCTCCCTCTTTTTCTAATGTATTAATAAAGAATAAATGATTTTTAAATGATAGTGACTTTATTTGGTTTGAAAGCAAGCTGGGGGAAGGGGGATGGTGGGTTCCTTACAGAAAATCAGTCAATAAAGGGGGCAGGTTTTCATGAAGGAGAAACAAACAGATATTTCACACTGTAGCCTGGCCAGTCATGAAACTGGTTTTCAAAGCTTCTCTGATGCACAGCTCTTCCTGGTGTGCTCTTCTAATCGCCCTGGTGTCTGGCTGCGCGTAATCAGCAGCCAGGCGATTTGCCTCAGCCTCCCACCCCGCCATAAAGGTTTCCCCCTTACTTTCACAGAGATTGTGGAGCACGCAGCAAGCAGAAATAACAATGGGGAGATTTCTTTGGCTGAGGTCAGAGCGAGTCAATAATGAACGCCAGCGACCTTTTAAACGGCCAAATACACATTCTACCACCATTCTGCAGTTGCTCAGCCTGTAGTTGAACAGCTCCTGACTCCTGTCCAGGCTGCCTGTGTATGGCTTCATGAGCCATGGCATTAAGGGGTAGGCTGGGTCCCCAAGAATAACTATTGGCATTTCAACATCCCCAACGGTTATTTTCTGGTCCGGAAAGTAAGTCCCTTGCTGCAGCCCTTTAAACAGAGTAGTGTTCCTGAAGACGCGAGCGTCATGAACCCTTCCTGCCCAGCCCGCGTTGATGTTGGTGAAACGTCCCTTGTGTTCCACAAGTGCTTGCAGCACCATTGAAAAGTACCCCTTGCGGTTTATGTACTCGGTGGCTTGGTGCTCCGGTGCCAAGATAGGGATATGGGTTCCATCTATCACCCCACCACAGTTAGGGAATCCCATTGCAGCAAAGCCATCCACTATGGCCTGCACATTTCCCAGAGTCACTAACTTTCGTAGCAGCACCTGAGTGATTGCTTTGGCTACTTGCATCACAGCAGCCCCCACAGTAGATTTGCCCACTCCAAATTGATTCCCGACTGACCGGTAGCTGTCTGGCGTTGCAAGCTTCCACAGGGCTATCGCCACGCGCTTCTCAACTGTGAGGGCTGCTCTCATCTTGGTATTCTGGCGTTTCAGGGCAGGGGACAGCAAGTCACAAAGTTCCATGAAAGTGCCCTTACGCATGCGAATGTTCCGCAGCCACTGGGAATCATCCCACACCTGCAACACTATGCGGTCCCACCAGTCTGTGCTTGTTTCCCTTGCCCAGAATCGGCGTTCCATGGATAGAACCTGCCCCATTAACAACATGATCTCCAAAGCACCGGGGCCTGTGGTTTCACAGAATTCTGTGTCCGTGTCCATGTCCATGTCCATGTCCTCATCATGCTTGTCGCTGCGCTGCCGCCGCCGCTGCCTCCTCGCCTCGTTTTTCTGGTCCTGGCTCAGCATAAACTCCACGAGAACGCGCGAGGTGTTTACAATGTTCATGACTGCTGTCTTGAGCTCAGCGGGCTCCATGCTTGCCATGGTATGGAGTCTGCAGTGTTCACCCAGGAAAAAAAGTGCGAAATGTTTGTCTGCCGTACGTTGCTTTCATGCAGGGAGGGAGGGAGGGAGGAGGTGAGGCTGTACCCAGAACCACCTGCGACGATGTTTTTTGTCCCATCAGGCACTGGGATCTCAACCCAGAATTCCAATGGGCGCGGGAGACTGCGGGAACTATGGGATAGCTACCCACAGTGCAACGCTGCAGAAATCGACGCTAGCCCCGGTACTTGGACGCACACCGCCGAATTAATGTGCTTTGTGTGGCCGCATACATTTCGACTTTATACAACCTGTTTTCCAAATTCGAATTATATAAATTTGGATTAATCCCGTAGTGTAGACATACCCTAAAACCTCCATTCTCTCATATATTTCCAGCTTCTCTGTCAATGAAACAGTAGAGATGCATATATCAGAAAGGCCAACAAGTAGGCAATGAGTGTTTTAATTAAAATGACTTCTTGGGTCACATTCATTTAGGTGTACAAGGAGGTAGAAATGGATAAATCACACCACCCATTAGAGAACATCAAGAGGCTAGAATCTATGATAAGGTTATCATTAGATACTATGTAGTGAAACAGTACTGAACCTGTGGGGGAAAAAAACTATCTGCTTTGCTGTCACATTGTGCCTGCAGGAGCAATAACTCTTGTTCATTCATTTGACTGAAAGAAAACAAAAACAACTGAGCTAAGTAATGACCTTGCTGCAATATCTTCCCATGGTGCTTATCACCTCTTTATTACCTTAAGATGTCCACTGGAAATGCTAATTGGGGGAGAATGCAGATCATCAGCAACATACCAATATATCCGCACACTTCAGAAAGCACACAATATACACACATGTGAAGTTCAAAATCCAGTATACACATAGGAAACTCTGCAGCAAAGATTTCTTAGTGCATTAACTTCCTTCATATCTAGAACCCACAAGCAGAGCGGGACCGTTTTTTTGGTTTGTTTGTTTGTTTTTCTAAAAGATCTCAGAGAGACATCAATTAAACCTCAGTTCTGTTTTAATTTCCGTTTCTGCTAATTTCAGTAACAAAGTTTAAGGATTCAAAAAGGCAATCAAACGAATTGGGCTTGATTCTGCAGGCACACTGGGACCAAGATCCTACCATGGACTCCACACAGGCAGATCCTTGTTTGCCCGCATTGATCCCCATTGGCTGGACATGAGCAGAGTCCCTTCCAGTATCAGCATCTGTGTAAAGAACTACCGTTAAAGATGACCTACAAAATTGGGGCACTTTGTTAGCTTTTTGAAGCTCGGAAAGGAACTGTGAGGGAGGATTGGTGAATGAGATGGACAGGGCCATCTGTTTGCCAGAAGTTGGGGATGGGCAACAAGGGATGGATCTCTTGGTGATTCTGTCCTGTTCATTCCCTCTGGGTAACCTGGCATTGGTCACTGTTGGAAGACAGGATACTGGGCTAGATGGACCATTGGTCTGACCCAGTATGGCTGTTCCTGAGATCTTATTTTCTTATGTAATTTAGAAATCTGAACTTTCTCCCTCACTGTACGCACCTTACCCATCCATTTCTATTGAATACTAAAAGCAATCCCATGGCCACCTATGACTTCACTGGGGGACCTTGTTGGTCTAATTTCACTGGATTAAGAAGAAGGCTTAGTTCACCTATAGGTTCTTCTTTCAAGTATAAAAAAATCTCATTTTGAGTAGCTCAGGGAGAGACAGAGTTAGCAGAAGTTTTGTCTAGAGAAGGAATTCACAGAAGCAATTTCCCTTATAAGAATTTTCTCATCTGCCCCTCCTTCCCCCCCAGGAGAGGGACTTATTAATGGCTTAAAAAAATCTGACTTTTAAAGGGATATTATATTTTTCATGGTTTGGGACATTTTATATGAATTAAATGCTTCAGCAAAAACTCATAACCCTGGAGCTGCCTAATTTACACTGTGACAAGATGCAATTCATTTAAGTCAATAGACTCCCATTGAATGCAACAGAGTTATATTGGGCCTTAAATGTGCATAATTCAAAGCAACATATATTATGCTATATAGTTAACCAATTAAACTGCCATGTTTATAATATATTTTCCTTTAGCTGTGTATGACATGTTAATGTTGAATGAAGGGTTTGAGAGACCTCAGGAGAATAAGTTAACACTGATTAGAGTGCAACTATAAATTATCTACACACTAGAAGTTTGACTTTTTTCAAAAAATGTCCTCAATACCTGCCTGTTTTCATTAATGTGTATTGTCATTGCTTGTAAACTCAATGATAGAAATGAGGTGGCTGCTTGTTTAACATGGCTTTGCTTGAACCAGTCCCTCTTAAAAATCGCTAGAGCTGTGCATCCTTCAGGAAAGCATCATATTAACCTTCATGAATAAAAAAAGGTAGTACTGACAACTAATTAAGAACCTCACTATCTATATATGCCTTGTAGCAATGTTCTGAAAAACTGCCACCTTGTGCTGCTTTAGATATATAACTAGATATATATCTAGTTAAATTCAGCGGATTTGCTTCACTAGGGGTTCCTGAAAACACTTTACTTGCAATCAACAAGTAAACTCTAGCTGTGTTTTAAAGTGTAGATTAATCCGAACGTGTAGATTAATCCAAAATTTCAAAGCAAAAAACTACTGGTTTTTTTCTGTTTCATACTGAAATCGGAGGAAAACTGTGAAAATGATATAATTTCAATTCAGACCCATAAATCTGCCGAGTGTGGTTTGAACCTGGTTTGCTTGGAAGGTGCGTGAACCTGAGTGAACTTTTTGCTGATCTGAGACTTTATAATGAAATGTGAAAGCAAACAAGTTTCAAATTGTTGGTTTTTTTCTTACTGCAATCATTTGATACCAACCTAGGCATAACATTCCCCTTCCCTATATAATAAAGTTAACAACCCAATATAAGCAGAGACAAATTAAATCAATCCATGCTGTAGACACACCCCAGAATAGGGTCTCCACATAATTATCCTCCAGCAGAGGATAGAGAGGTGGTGGCAGCCCTCCTCCCCTCAGCAGTGCAGCATGGAACCCTTAGAGCATAAGGTCTACTCTGCTTTGGGGGTGGCTGTAAGATCAGGTAGATTCCTCCCAAGTTATAAGGGTAGTGGCTATCTCTCTGCTGGAGAGTATTTACATACTCAGGCAGTCATTATTACATGAGCTGCACCGCTGGCCGCTGCTACCTGCAGATCCCATTGGCAACTACACCCTCATGAATACAGGATGGGGCTCTCTATTTCTTTCTCATCACTTTTAACCATATTGTCATATGTGCAACACTCCACACCTGAGTAGTAAAGCATTAAGACCTCAATGTGAAAATTACCAATTCTTGATGTAGAATGCAGTCAAATGTTGGCTGTCACTCTGCCATACAGAAAGTCTTTAACTATCAGACAATTATAAATCGAGAATATTAAACTCCAAGTGGTAGGAAAAAATATTTTTTACATATGTGCTTTAGATGAGGTTGCTAAAACTGCTTGTACAGATTATAGAGCCTTTGGAGAACTAGTGATGATGGAGTTTGTAGCAAGGCAGTGTTGAAGTGCCATTCAGAAAGAATGCTGGCAGAGTATGAACCATTTCCTCAGCTGGAGGAAATCTGTGTGTTCCTGTCCATGAGGAATATGGTACAATGTGTTGCCATGACCAGCATGGCACTGATGAAGTCATCAAGGCATACAGCTGTGGAAGAACACAATGTCCTCACTCTGAGTTTGAAGCAACGAGCCAGAGTCAGCTTTGTTTCGAGCAATTGCAATACGCATGGGAGAGTACACACAGGCAGGGGTTCCCCTCCCTAGACAGGTCTCCATTAGATAAACAACAACAGAGAGTCCTGTGGCACCTTTAAGACTAACAGATGTACTGGAGCATAAGCTTTCATGGGTGAATGCCCACTTCGTCGGATGCACAGTTAAACAGTTAGGGCAAACATTTATACCTTTTGTTACAGACAATGATCAAAGACCACATCTTGTTTATACATATTCCTTCCGATATCTTACTTTTCTCAGCAGTTCCTGCTACAGTCTGTATTCCATTCTTATCTAACACAAGATCGAAAAACAGTATCTCTTGAAGGTTTTTTTTGTTCCACTCACTTTCCACTTGCCCAGGCCCTGCCTGAAATCTCACGTTATTAGAGCTATTAACTCCTACTTTATTCCTAAAAGTTAAGATATCTGCGTTCAAATTCCCTTTATCCTTTTCTCTGCTTCCACACAGAGATCACTGATTGACTGGTCCCAGGGATGTCACTAGCTTTTAGAATGAACCCAGAAAATTAAGTCAATAGAGCTATGCATATTATTGCCCCTCAGTTGCACAATAACAGATGCTGGGACCTTGCAGGTTGGTTTCCTATTGGAGGAGAAATCAATTTTGCAGATTTTGGTTATCTTTTCTGTGCAACTTGTTTGTTTTACACCATATACTCCAATCCTTGAACAGAGAGATCAGTGATGCACTTTTATCAAGCTTCAGGCAAAATGCTATGGCCTATGTATACAGGAGGTCAGACTGGATGATTGTAACGTTTCCTTCTGGCCTTAGAGTACATGACTTTATAGGAGATGATTACGAACAGCATACATGCAACATCTTCCAAGAATCTACGGCAAAACACCTATGCTATGTTCCCAGGCTGCAACACTGCCTCAAGAACTGACTTTGGTTAGAAAGATTAATACAGAGAGCAAACTCCCTTGCAGCTTGCCACAGATCCCCAAAAAGAAAACTAGCAATGCAGCTACTCTTGAAACACTGAACAGTGCTCACACTCTAAATGAAAAGTACCTGACTATATAAAGCACCCATCTGGTGACTCTCACAAGAATACAATTTATACCAACTGATAATCCAGCCCATAATATGGTTGGACTTGTAGAAATTAGTTTTTCAGTACAAATAACTCTCAACATTTCCATCTATTCCGAGATACCCATGGTAACCTCCTGTTCAGGCACAGAGCTAAGGGACCTCCTGGTAGCACAGCTATAGGACCTAAACTTCTAATGTAGAACCAGATATTCCAGTGAATCAGCCAAAAATAATCTTCCTAATAAAGTGACTGTTATATAACTCTGTGGATGAATGTATTAACCTTTATTTTATCATAAACTTGTATATGCATTTTTGTATAATAAACTTGTGAAATATATTTTGTGACTTAGTGACTCTGCTTTATGCCAGTGTGTCTCCCCAGCAGTGCAAAGTCAACTACCACTGATTTAAATCAACAAGATTTGTATTTATCAGGCACTATTTGTTGGCTGTCATCACCGCAACTATAAAGATGCACTTAAGTCTCCTCATTGTTAGTCAGGCTTTCTACTATGATTACTTAAATCAGCATTATGCAAGTTAGGAAAAACAGCAGATTAAATGGCCTATAATATTTTCATCATGTAAAATATGAAAAACATATTTTATGTGGCACAGTGTGTTGAACATTCCCCCAGACCAAGAGGTTTGATGTAGTATTATGCTCAAAGTTTTAGGTATTCTTTTATTAATGTGCATGGGTATCCCCAATGCTGTTGGATCCCTTCCATATTAACAATGACAAAATCAAAGAATGTTCCTGGTGAAAGTGATTATTCAAATAATTCTCTATTAAACTTCAAACTTAACGTAAAATGGTATTTTATTTACTTACAAAATCCATTAAGATATAAAATCAATGTTTCAGATGCTCTCTGGCCTTTTCTTTACATCCTACTGGATTTTTGTAAGTAACTCTTGTTTATTTAGTTTAACACATGAGAGAGAATTACTGGATATGAATAATTATTTTTGGAGGCACTGGAGGGAGGATGGGAAGTTTATAGCTGCTGCATTCTGTACACTGAAGTGAGGTAGAGTAGCGAGGGAACCAGACTGCAGCTTATAGTGGTTGAGGCGAGAGATGATGAAGGTCTGGACAAGGGTCATACTGGCAGGGCTACAGAGACAAAAATATTTTTAGAGATAATGTTAAGGAAGAAATTAGAAAATTTGGCAAGAGGACGGATATGCAGAAGAAACTTGGTAAATGTGCAGCAGTTCCCTTCTGTTCCTTATATGACAATTTGGGGAATCTAAGTACAATTTTTGAATTCTGTTTGATATTGAAGACTCTCTGTGCATTTGTTTCAGCTCTGTTTTGAATGTGGGTTTTGTTTGCCTTCTCTGCAGTCTTTTTACATGCATGTTGAAAATTCAAAGGGGGTGACACAGGGCTAACAATCACCTGATCATAGAATCATAGAATATCAGGGTTGGAAGGGACCTCAAGAGGTCATCTAGTCCAACCCCCTGCTCAAAGCAGGACCAATTCCCAACTAAATCATCCCAGCCAGGGTTTTGTCAAGCCGGGCCTTAAAAACCTCCAAGGAAGGAGACTCCACCACCTCCCTAGGTAACGCATTCCAGTGTTTCACCACCCTCCTAGTGAAATAGTTTTTCCTAATATCCAACCTGGACCTCCCCCACTGCAACTTGAGACCATTGCTCCTTGTTCTGATGAGGTAGTCAGGAAAAAGATCTTGGAGTCATCGTGGATAGTTCTCTGAAAATGTCCACGCAGTGTGCAGAGTCAGTCAAAAAAGCAAACAGGATGTTAGGAATCATAAAAAAGGGGATAAAGAATAAGACTGAAAATATATTATTGCTCTTATATAAATCGATAGTACGCCCTCATCTCGAATACTGTGTACAAATGTGGTCTCCTCATCTCAAAAAAGATATACTGGCACTAGAAAAGGTTCAGAAAAGGGCAACTAAAATGATTAAGGGTTTGGAACGAGCCCCATATGAGGAGAGAATAAAGAGGCTAGGACTCTTCAGCTTGTAAAAGAGGAGACTAAGGGGGGATATGATAGAGGTATATAAAATCATGAGTGATGTGGAGAAAGTGGATAAGGAAAAGTTATTTACTTATTCCCATAATACAAGAACTAGGGGTCATCAAATGAAATTAATAGGCAGCAGGTTTAAAACAAATAAAAGGAAGTTCTTCTTCACGCAGCACACAGTCAACTTGTGGAACTCCTTACCTGAGGAGGTTGTGAAGGCTAGGACTATAACAGAGTTTAAAAGAGAACTGGATAAATTCATGGTGGTTAAGTCCATTAATGGCTATTAGCCTAGACGGGTAAGGAATGGTGTCCCTAGCCTCTGTCTGTCAGAGGGTGGAGATGGATGGCAGGAGAGAGATCACTTGATCATTGCCTGTTAGGTTCACTCCTTCTGGGGCACCTGGCATTGGCCACTGTCGGTAGACAGGATACTGGGCTAGATGGACCTTTGGTCTGACCCGGTACGGCCTTTCTTATGTTCTTATGTTCTTATCAGGAAGGTAGGGTTACCATATGTCTGAGTTTTCCTGGACAAGACCTCTTTTTTGGTAGTCCATTCTCCTGGGTGAATTTTTGAAATAAGAGACAAAGTCCAGGGTTTTTGCAGAGCAGACATTACAGCTCAGAAAGAGCACAGGTTGATCTGCTTCCTGATTGGTCCCCTCCCCTGTGTCCACAGCTGGTTGGTCCATTTCCCTGCAGCCCTGACTCTTAGCCCTGTGGAGGGGGTCCAGTACAGAAGTGCTGAGTGACAGCTGGTGCTGGGGTTGCACTAGCCGCCCTTCCACCGTGACAGGGAGTGACACTGCCCCTCCCTCCAGAGAGTACCGCCCCTGCAGGTACCCTCTCCAGCACTCCCCAGATATTCGCTCCTGTACATATCTACCCCTCCAGCATCCCCCAAATACTCCCTCCAGCTCCCCCCATTGTCCTCTTCTTGGGAACTAGCAAAGGGGATTAAAAATTTATAAAAGGAGGACTCTCTTACCAGCCATTGTAGAGTGAGAGTGAATACATCAGAAAGCAGTGGTGTGCAGCAGGAAAAGGGGATCTGAAGCTCTCTTGTACTTTCTAAAGTAAGGAATAATTGTTTTACAATCACTTTTACAGAGTCTCTCTGTTATGTGCTTCAACTACTACATGTCCCTGGAGAGGTCAACTGTAAACCAGAGTTCCCGTCAGGGTAGAGCTCTGTGGAAGGGTGTGCTTAAATAACCAGGGTGCCTTGAGGGCTCAGAATAGTTCAAGATCTCACTTCCATTAAGAGATAATAGAGAGGCTATGCCCAGGATGTGTGCCAGAGAGGCCAAAGTAAGAGGCAGTGCTGCAGCCTACCAAGACAAAGGGAAGCTTAAAAAAAAAGAACACGAGTCCAGTATGTGGGACCCAAACACAACAGCTTGGTGTGTGTCAAGCAGGTGGAGGTTTACCAGGGCTGTAATCCTTGGAACTCAGTTGGGCCATCTCTATTTTGAGTAATACCTTATTCAAGTAAGCACCTTATTCATGGGACTGAGGTATTAAAAGTTGGCAAGTTCAAAACTGGGTACATTCAAATACTTTTTTGCATGTGGAATTAGACTGGATCTGGATCATATATATATATATACTTATATATACACGCACCACATCCGTTTACTGCTGGGTTCTTGTACCTTCCTCTGTGCCTTCTTGTATTTTTATCTGGTACTAGTCACTGCTCAGAGACAGGATACTGCAGTAGATGTCCTGAAATCTGAGCCAGTGTGGAAATTCCAAAGTTCCTAAGCATTAATATGCACAAACAGGTGTATGATTCTTACCTTTTGCCTAACATTTATATTCTCAGCAGCCTGCACCTATCCTGTGCTAGATCAAGGCCAAGCTTTGACATTTTGAATTGTAACAATGACGAAGTAAACAAATAGATTTATAAGTATGGTCTAATAAAATGAAATTAAATATCCAGAATAAGGTCAGGACACTTTTCTGACTTTGACATTTCCTAAACTTTTTTTTTCTTTTGGGATTCTGTAAACTTCCATAATAATTATCCTACCAGTTAGCTTAAAAAAATTATTATCACACAATTTAAACAAGAATCAAATCAAGCAGTTGTAAAAAGTCAATTTACAGTATCTGATCAACACATAAAAAGCAGAAAGCTTCAAATACAGAGCATGCCCATCTCTGAAGATTACTAAATCACTTTTCTGCAGCATCCCAAATTTGCATAAAATATACTGCAGCTACAGTGTGCCCTGATATTACAGGACAGTAGAATAATGACAACATTGGTTCCAACTCTGAAGCTCTCACACAGTTGTCACTCAGGCAAAACTCTCATTGACTTCTTTGCCTGAAAACTTCAAGATTTATTCCCATTATAATTAATATTCATTTGCTATATTATCTCATTGTGTTACCCAGACATTTTCAAAAGCTTTCCTGAGATGTTCGTGACATACTTCCAGTTAACTTTCATGGAGCTGTGTAATGAAAACTTCCTGAAAATTTTGAAAATATAACAAGGTTCCTGTGTACATTTTCTCATAACAAAATTGAAAAGCAACACATTTGAAACTGATAAAATAAAATGAATCTTTACACGATGTATATCTTCTGAACCTCATTGTACTGTAACCAAGACCTTAGTAGATTTAAAAAAAAAAATCAGTCTTTTATATGGATTGAGAGAACACCATCAGTTACATTACATTGTGTTTTGAAACCTTCATGCTTCAGGGCATAAACCAATCATTAGATGATGGGTTGTTATGGGAGAATTAAACTGCAGTCAGCCATTTTGTTTGTCCAGCCATTGCTAGCTGAAAACCAAATACCATATAGGTAGGAATAATCGTCAGGTACTGAGAGGCAAGACCAAGCAGATGCATGATTGCAGTTTTGCTAATCAGAATGGAAGGGATGAGATGGAGTGTTAATGTACCATAAGAATGGAAGAATGTTTGGACAGCCAACCTTGGTTTTAAGTGTCCCTGATATATAACTTTCACTGTCGTTATGACTAGAAATACCAGAAATGCATTGCTGACAAGAGATAATGAGCAATTTGTTGAAGGATAGGAGAATTAGTCATCACCTGTCGGTTACTATGGTGAACCACTAGGAGTCACTATGAGTTATGTGCTTTGTTTAAATTACCTATAAATATTTTTAAAAAATACACTTAGGAGCTTTTGTCTGGGCAAGGAGCTGACTAAACTCCCCAGCAGTTGGACGGAAGGTGGGTCCCTGAAAGCCCTGCTGTTGATCACCTGAAACCATTACAGACTTTAGGTAACTATAATCTTTGGGGTGCTCTGAACCTATTGTTATAGCATATGTGTGTGCGTGTGTGTGTGTGTGCTTGAGACCCAATAAAAGAGTAGTTTTAGGTAAAGGCACTCTGGTTTGTATCAATCATTCAATGGGGGAGCTGTGTCCCCATTAATTTATTCCTGACTTTTCCTGGAGAGTAAGAATTAAGTTACCACTGCTTTGGGTTCAGAAAACCCTGGGTAATAGGATTAAAAATAATTGTCTCCTATGAGCAGGTTACTCCATGATCATCTATTGCAGAGTTTCTGATATCTTCCTCTGAAGTGTCTAGCCACTGTTGAAGATAGAATACCTGAACAGATGGACAGTTTGTCTTATCCAATTTCTGTGTTTCTATATTTCTAATGTTCCAGATATTTCCACAACTAGACAGCATGATTCTACAGGACAAAGCTGCTGATTTAACAACATACTTAAGCGTGTGTCTAACTTTAAGCACATGAATAAACTCAATGAAGTCTAATGGACTATGCAGCTGTTTAGTATGAGACACCTTGCTGAATTGGGGCCAAGGTCAATATAGTGAACTGGTTCTTTAAGAAAGACCAATAGGTCTGTAAGAAAAACATAAATAAGAACATGTTTCTACAGAGTTATAAAACTGGAAGCTGGTCGATACATCCTATACTGCTTACTGAGTGGCTGAAGTCAGAGCCAGGAGATGAAGTTACTGAACAATAACTAATTAATCAGCAGTGCACCACTGGGGACTAAAATGCTAATTGAAGCAGAACTGAAACAAGCTTGAGATGAAATAACCCTGGAGTTAGACAGATCAACCACTGTGACAAAATCACTTTAAATAGAATCTGTCTCTCATCTACCTAGGAATGCTTCTTGTTAATTATTTATTGAACAATCCCGCCCCTCAGAACTTATGTGCCCAACCACCAAGGAGGATAACATAATTTCTATAGAATTAACATCTGCTCATTCAGAATTCAAAGCACTTCAAATACTTATACCAACAGCACCATGATAAAAAGAAACATTAGAAGGCCACCAAGGGAGCCTGAAAAGTTTCATAAACAGAGAGCAATATAGGCAATGATGATCAGATTAATTTGCTTGGTTATACTGAGGCACATTTGTGGTACTGATTTCGCTAACTATATACTAAAGCAAACACAACAGTAAATTCAACTGAGTGACAGTAATATTAGCATATTAATTTCTTTTGAACTTTTTTAAATGTACCTGTTACCTCAAGTGAAGTGAAATGAGGCTTTATTCTGAAGAACATAGCCATATTACACAAGCATAGTTTATATGAATCAGGTTTTAGATGCATTAAAAGGAAAGATGGGTAATGAGACATTCCAGGAGTCTCACTTTTTTGGTTAAGATACTTTGGTTAAGGTAGAAAAGAATGAAGTGTAAAACACTTTGCTATTTACAAAGCACATATGGTGGGATGGAAAACTGGAAGAGAAGAAATAAGTGGGTTCTAGTCCCATCTATTGTAAGTAGGTTTTTTATATTGTGCCCGTCACCATGATAAGATGGGACAAGCTCACGTAGGAACTTGAAGATCAGGAAGGTGATTTTTAATTGTTTTCACAAATAGACAAAAAGCCAATGAAGATTTCCTGGCATAGGTGAGATGGACAAGCTGAAATACAAACATGGAAAGATACCATTAAAAGTGATAACGAAGGAAGGAACTATAGTAGTCAAGACAAGTTCAGGTCCAATATGGATATTTTGACATAATTTAGGAATACTTTGTAAAGAAAATACCAGTTAAACATATATTATATAGAGTACAGCAGTTCTCCGTAGTAAGAGTAATTTGGAATTGCACTCTACCACTCGGATATACCTCTTTGTGAGGTAAACTACACAAGTGATTCCCAAACTTTTCACAGCCACACACAAACTTTCCTGTCACACACATATCTCACTCTAAGTGATTGTAAATTATTGACACAGGCATGAAATTCTGTCTCCATTGAAGATTGCAAAATTCTCATTAACTTCAAAGGAGCCAGGATTTCACCCTAGAAGCTGATTAAAGAAGCTAAGGGGACCCACATAATGTTTCTTAAATATTGTTGACAAACCGCCAGGTTCTACATGACCTTATATGCAATTACACAGTGAGGGGAATGCCAATAGCCACCCCTCCCTTGTGCACCCTATTGTAAGAATCAGAGAGAACAAAGATTCATTCATGTAGGAACTGATCATGTTATACTGTCCTTGGGATGGGAAGGTACATGGACAAGGCAAAAGAGAGCTGGAGAAAAGTAGGGGAGCAGAAAACTAAATTGAAGTTAGCTGGTTAGTTGATTCCCATAAAGGGCCAGTGCCTAAAGACAAAACAACAGACAAAGGGTAGAGGGCTGAAGGGAACAGGACAACATTAATTCTCTCTCTCAAATGTCCAAATCCAGTCTATGTACAGGTTGGCTAGGTGATCACATCAGCATTGATTCAGGAAAGCAGGTAAATATGTGCTTAGCTCCCAAATGATGTGACTTAAGCAACTGCTGAAAGTTAAGCTTAACATTAATTACATAAGTACTTTGATGAAGAGGGACACTTTCCTTCCTGTGGTAGCATGAAAATACCTTATTCAGATGAATAAATGCACATACACAAATACTTTCTGCTACTATTTACCCAGCTGTAAAAGTTAATTAGAGGAATGACAAATTAATTATTAATTGCCTAATTACTTTATTTATCATGGGTAAAAACATTCTTGAAGTCTACAAACTGTCTAGTAAAGGAATGT
Source organism: Chrysemys picta bellii (assembly GCF_011386835.1). Taxonomy (NCBI): domain Eukaryota; kingdom Metazoa; phylum Chordata; order Testudines; family Emydidae; genus Chrysemys; species Chrysemys picta. Next base: position 54,296,105 of record NC_088793.1, on the reverse strand, counting down.
TAGTTTTAATAAATAATTTTGGTTTAAAATAATTATTTAAATATGGGGAAAAAACAACTCTCCGCTGTTTTTCTCCTGCCAAATACTACAATCAAGTAATTAAGTAATTAGTATTGAATTTTTAGAAGGAGCGACACATTTGTTATTTAAAACAAATGCAACGTTTATCACCCATTGGGAGTGCAGTAATGAAGAGGTATGGAAAGTAAATAATCAAGTGTTGGATCTGAGAGGCAAGTGTTGTATGTATAGCAAACCTAGCAAAATTTGCCATTTTATTGGTTCTCCCTGTGCTGTTTTCCAGTTTTTGCTGATATCAAAAGTTGGATTTTGCTTATCAAAAAATGAAATTAGACTAGAACAGTGAGGCTAAGATGGAAGAAAATTGAAGTTCAAGCTCAGTTGTTGCATTAATTTGGTCTGGATCTGCAACTTTTTCCATTAGAGACAAAGACTTCAACCCTTACACAGATGAGCCATTCTCATTCACACAAATGTTCCCACTGAGTTCAATGTGACTGCTTGCATACAGATTGTTCACATGAGTAAGGGATAGAGGATTGGGCCCAGGATCTGCACAGCTCACAATCAGAACACAGTGACTTTAGAATAACATCCCTTTAGAATAGGGAGCCACCACCTAGAAGGAGCTTTAATGGGCACTGAGGAGCTCTCTAGTGTACACAGGGAGTAAGTATGCTGCACCATCCATTAGAATGAACTTCCTAATAGCTACCTCTGTGCATATGGCAGTCTCCATAGGCGAGTGCAGCGGCTGTGGGTGGAGTTATAAATGACCTCACCCCCTTTGAGGATCTGTCAGGGAGCACAGAGACTTCAATTGCAGCTGGCCCTTATGCAAACCATGCTACAGAGGAAGGCACTATTTGTATACACCCCAACCACAACCTGGATCCTGAAAAGCTCATACCTGGCCTCAGACAGAAGTGCAAATCTGACCCAGAAACACATTGTTGATTATTACACAGCTATGAATACATTAAGGGTCCAGTCCTGCAGTGGGAGTTTTGGCTTATTATAGACTGCAGGATGAGGGACCTCACTTTGCTTAGAATATTATTATTTGTTTTTCAGTAACAGCTAGAGGCTTTAGCCGTACTGTGCGAGGCGCTGTACAATCATAACTAAAAGATGGCAATCCATGAAGAGCCTTAAAATGATGAAAAGTGGTTTGTGCTTGATGTGGGAAAAGAGGGATTGAGTGATGAGATGCAAAGAGGAGGGTGATGTGGTTAAAATAAGTCAGCTCCATGAACTTTTAGGCAGCATTCTGAATGGCTATGAATGGAGCAAGATGGTATTTGTTAAAGATATACATTGCATTTTTTCTTTCATTTTAACTACTGGGCTAAAGCATCATTAATATATTTCCTTTCTGTTTTCACCTATGTGAGTGAAAACACATATGGCAGTTTGCAAATAAATGACTCTGTCCATTTCACATGCTGCCTAATACAAAGATTGTTTTCCTAAGCTACTAGTGGAATGTTTATTGTATTTTGACAAAGTGCACATATGCACAAACATCTGTGATTCTGAATGATACTAATCAAAAACAAATACAGAGATTACAAGAAATATGGTGATAGGAATGAATCTATCATTGTGATAGAAGAACTCTGCACAATGTTTCAGTGGTTTGAGCATTGGCCTGCTAAACCCAGGGTTGTGAGTTCAATCCTTGAGGGGGCCATTTAGGGAACTGGGGTAAAAATCTGTCTGGGGATTGGTCCTGCTTTGAGCAGGGGGTTGGACTAGATGACCTCCTGAGGTCTCTTTCAACCCTGATATTCTATGATTCAAAAGTTGTGCTCCTACCGGTTTTCATATGACAACAGCCAGCTAAAATATAAAGCATATAAAGAAACAACATATAATCAAGAGGGAAAAAGGGGGAAAAACACTAGTAAAGAAAACTATGTTTGTTATAAAGTGTCATTTGGGACTTGAAAGTATTTCCTAATTTTGTACAAAAATGTTATTTTAATGTATAGCTCTGTGGCTCTAAGGTACACATAAACCCTGAATTTAATTATTTATAATTCTTGTTTTCATTTTTTGTTAAGCACCGACAATGTGCTTTGTGCTGTGCAACACGCAAAAGCACAAACAGTTTCTTCCCCCCAACAAATAGCAATCTAAACAACAGATACAGAGAGGACAAGGTGCATTGGGTAACCCAAATTTTAAATTTTCATCAATATAAAATAAGTTTTGAGGGCATCACAGGAGAAGTGAGTCCTCAGGAAGGATTTTAATGAGGAAAAGGCAACAACAGGGAAGACTAGAATTTATAGACGGGCCAAGGGGGATTGCAACAATCTCTGTAAAGTCTCTCTCACCAACTTGTACCCCTCCCTCATGTCAACATCACATGCTGCCACTCCCATTCCTGAGCTGCTTTTAGTCATCCTGTCAGGGATCAAAACCAACATAAGATAAATGTGTTGAATCAAAACTAACAGACATTATTCAAATTTCAGATCTTGAAAACACTAAAGATCACCAAGAACATTTTCTGTTAATTATTTCAAATAAACAAATCCACAAATATTGTGATCAGCTTTAAGTGAATATGAAAATAGAAAAAGAGGCAACATTTAGCAAATTATTTGTTACAATTTATTCATTTTTTGATCCACAGCAACAGCATCCCCATAACTAATTTAGGAACCACAGCGGAGTCTTGCACCAGGTCCAAAGTTAGACATCTCTTCTAACTATGAAATTAGGCTGTTATAAACATTTTTTCTTCTAAAATGATAAATAATGAAGCATTGATAGAGAATTTAGGGCTAGGTTTGTTGCTGCAGCAGAAAAAGAAGCAATGAGAGTGTTATACCAATAGAATAAAAACCAGCAGGATCTTCTTAAGAGGGATAAGGCAAAGATGCCACATTTATTGTAAATATAATGATAAAGCAAAAGATAAAAGTAAACAATGTTGTTTGACCACTTATTCCTATCACTACTTATTCCGTATACACACACACACACACACATATATATATATATATATATTCATTCACACAATCATTCATTCAAGTTCTGTATAGGTGTTATAGTTACCAGCCTAGAAGTTGTTCATGCCAAGTTACTGGCCAGGTATCTTGGTCATGAGGATGGAGCCGAGTCTGTGTCAGGTGCACCTGATGCTCCTGGAGGTTGGCAGCAGAACAAGAGACTCAAAATCCTCAATCTTGAGAGTCCATTCTTATAGGAATTAATTACTATGTTAGTCTATGGGAGCTGTTTCATTCTGCTGTTGCTGACTCAATCAGCAGATGGCACATTCCTGGGCACATTCCTGGTGGCTCCAAACTGTCCAAAGTTTGTGTTTCTCATCCTTCCAGGTGATGGGGTGGATCCCAGTTTACCCTCCGTGGGTTCTGGTGGTCCACTTAACACATTCTTCGGCCGATAGATACTCTCTTTCTAGGCTGGCACCTCCCTAACCATTCATGTACATCAAGCATTCATTAACATACATTTCATATCTTAACCGTATTTTAATTTACTGTCTCCACCACTTTCGGGGTGTGTGCTCATTCATTTGAGACTCCCGGCCCTTTAATCACAGAGGGTGGGGGTCTAGGAGCCTTTGCTGTTACAATGAAGTGAAAGTCACTTAATGGCTTAGTGTTTGTTTACATTGTATCAATTACTTCAAGAACAAAGTCAATTAACTTGTTTGTAAGTTTTACATAGTAATAAAGTATCTTTCACAGGATAGATACAATCAATGGTTTCTACAGACAGTAGCTTACAAGTTTTAACAGAAGACCCAAGAAATTTTTGTTCCTGGTGAAACTGTTGGATTTTAAAGTGTGGGGGACAAATTATTGGGGGCGTCACTGTCACTTGGGGTAATCACTGTTAGTACCTTCTTTAATATCCCTACAAGAGTGACTGAGGTCTTCCCTACAGTTCTGTCTTACTGGGACCAAATTATGTTCACCTTCCTTTTAAGCATATTATTTTTAAGCAGTTAACATCAACAGTGAGTTGCATGAATATGGAGAGCCATGGGTATCTTTGCTATGAGTAATGGGAGTTTGGCCAAAATAAGGTCTGATTTCAGGATACTACATACATCTCATATTGAGACATATGTAGTAGACACCTAAGTAGATCTTTGTTTATTAATTGTGCCTAGTGCAGGTTTACTGCTGTTTTATTTAATGTACACACCATAGAGGTAACCTTAATGGAAAATAATAACACATTCGAATTTTAACAATCCATTTTTAAACAGAACTAGAAGTAATGTTTGTTAGCTCTGAACATCTTTGCTTCTCTGAATTTAACTGTAGCTAACTATCCCATTTGTAAATAGGGAAAAATGTGTGTTGTTTTTCCCCTAGATGTACTTAGCTTTCAAGAGAATGCAAAGCTTTCTTTCTTTCTTTCTTTCTTTCTTTCTTTCTTTCTTTCTTTCTTTCTTTCTTTCTTTCTTTCAGTCACTAGCTCTTCTGATTTCTTTGTTCAGGACTTGCTTTCAGCTGTTTCACTGAATCTCCTGGCATGCTAGATATGACACAGATAAATTTCTGGGAAAGACTTGGTCACATTAATACCAAAAAAAAAAAAAAAAAGGATTTCTTCTTGACATTCCACCCTTCACCTCATTGCACACTCTGGAGGTGGATTTTCAAACGACAAATGCAATTACAAATATTTATGTTAAATGTTAAAGATTTGCTTTGTCCTTCAATAAAAAGTCCTGCAAACATTCAAAGCCCAAAATGTACAGGACAAAATTCTTGTCAGTTACACCCATGCAATTACAATCAAACCAATCAGGTAGCCTGAACTTAACTATAAAGATGGTGAAATCCTGTCGCTTTTGCGATTTTTATCGTCAAAATCAAGATGAGAGTTTTACCATCAACTTCAATGGGGACAGGATTTCAATATAGAAATTTTAGCCCACAGTCCACTACCAAGCAAATCTTTCTAAACCAGTTTGCTGTGATAGTAAGGAAACTTCAAACTACAGATTTTGGGAGGAGGAAAAAGCTTTGAAAGCAATCCCTTCTTTTACCCCCTTCTTTATACCTCTCCCACCACAAAACATAAGAAGAAAAGGAAGCTCCTTTCTGCACATACTATCTCAATAATTCCATTCAGAAGCCAAAAGCAATTTTTCAAGTGTTACCTCACTGGGGATTGCATTGGTGTAATGAGAACTGAGTATAGCCCTCCAGATTTAGGGAAACTTTTCCCTTTCAGATATGCCCTGCGAATCTCAGCTCCAAATTTCTGTTCTTTGTCCATGTGCAGATTTCTCAAGGTTAAATTGTGTTGTGTCCTATAAGATACAGTTATATTTAATCAAATGATATGGCAAGTGACTTTACTGCTGTTAAAAAGTAAACCCTGCAGTGAAGAGGGAGAACAAAATACTGAATCAAGATGATCCATCATATATATTGGAGAGGAGAATTTTTCTCCTTCCTTTAATATTTTTCCTGAGAATATTTTTTTTCAAAAAATGCCTTGACAAAAAATAATTTAAATACTCAGAGGACAAGGAAAGATAGTGTTAAGATGTGCCAGTGACACTTGTAATCAGCAATTTCAACTGACTTTTGTAGAAAACCGCTAATTCGTCTTATAGGAGATTAATTAACAGTGGCAATTTTTTGCATTGGCTTTTTCCATTTAAACGTTTTCTGGAGTGTAAGTTTTATATGTTGAGCCAAACAACCCAATGAAAGTCAAGTTAATGAAATGTAAGGGATCATACTGGATTTAATTTGGGGAGAAAAATAAAGCTTTAAAAGCCCCCTGTACTTTAAAATCTTTCCATTAGTGTTGTGCAGGTGTTTTGAAATACCTAGAAGGCAACTTAAAATCATCCGCTTCACCAGGGCAGTCTGCTTCTACCCTTCCTTACAGTGTCTTTAAACATGTATGCCATTGTGTCATTAAGAGGACACTCACAGTCTGTAGGTTTTTGTGTACATAATGTAATTAGACAAAAATAGTAGTTTGGTGATTATACTATAAAAGCAGATAAGAATGTCAACGGCTTAAAATTAGAGGTTATGAGTAAGAGAGCTGGACAGATAATTTCACAGCGGATTTTGAGATTTAAAAATTTGGTGGTATTCTAATTTGGAATGAAAACCAAAAATTTTGAAATTCACTGCAAATTGAAATTACCATTATCCTCCCATTTCTACTGGAAGCCTTGTCTTTGAGGCAGCCTGCTGGCAATTGCACTGGAGCTAGGGATCTTGGAATCCCTGGGAGCCAGCTGCGAGGAGTTGCTAGCCTGGGAGTTGGGATTCCCAGGGCTTCCTGGCTCTCCATCATCCCTTACCAGGCAGGCTGTGAATGATCTGGGAGCCGGGGTTCCTCAACAGCCCCCAGGTAGGCTACTAATTAGCTAGGAAAGTGAGCTGGCAGGAAGCCAGGCAGGTTTTCAACAGGAATCTGTTGTTTTCTGGTGGATTTTCATCAAAACTGACACAGTCTCATGGAACATTTCCATTTTGACAGGTCGACAACTTCTAATGAAAAAATATTCCATGAAAGTTTTTCTGACCTGTTTTAATTGTTAATTTTGTTGTGAAACCATATATCGGAGAAGAAGGCTATAGGACAGGGAAATAAGGCATTTCCAGAAAAAAGATGAAAAAGCAAGAATGGTGGATGGGACTGGGAGAGTGAATAATAGAAAAAAATATGGAAAATTGATATATAAACCAAAGATGCAATAATGAGAAGAAATAAGCCACCTTTCCATTGCAATCAAAATATTGTCTAAAGAATATTACTTTATTAAAAATAAATTTATTTATTCTGGTGAAGTGTTATGTATCACAAGACAATAGAAATCAGAATCTGTCTCAATAGTACATCAATGGATTTCAGAAGCTTTGTTTCACAATAGGCCACCAATTAAATGCTGGTTCATAGATTGAGAAATAAAAGCAAAAATTTGTAAACAGCTGAAACTAATGGCTATTTAAGATGATATGAAATAACGGTTCCTTTCTCTGTGGTCCCAGTCCTGCTAACACAACCTGAACATGTCAGCATTCCTTGGAATTCAGTAAGACTACCCACATACATCAAGTTACTCATGTGTTTGCAAAATTGGACCCGTGTCTGTAAAATCAAAATCCTGCTAGATGTAGCAGAAATCTTTGTAATCATACGCATTGCAACAGAGAAATATTTTTAAAAAGTGTATGCCATGTCAGATGAAAGCACTTGCTACATAATTTGACTAAGCAGGACTCTACATTACATGACAGTATGGCTTTTTTTTTTTCTTTAAAGACCTTTGTGCATGTAGGAATTTGGGTAGGCAGTAGTAATAAGACACCCATGAAATTTTCAAAGCAGCTTGAAAAACTCTATGAAAGATTAACAAAACTTGTATTAATTTTGCTCATAACTGAAGTTTCTGTCTCTTGACACTTGCCTTTCTTGCAACAAGTTGAAGATGAAAATGGAAAATGTCCAGTTTTTCATAAATCTATGATTTTCAGCAGGTTTTTCTGCTGATAAGAATATTTTTGCACACCTCAAAGAGGTTTTCTTCTAAGTCAGAGGTCTTCAATCTGAGGGGCACACCCCCTTGGGGGGGGGGGGCGTGGAATAACGTTCGGGGCAGCAAGGCTGCAGCCCAGACCAGCCCCTACAGGGGGTGAGGAGGAAGCACCACCCAGCTCTGCTCCTGGCCCCGGACCCAGCTGCCGGCCCCATTCCCAGGGCTCCGCGTCCTGCTGTGGCTGCAGGCCCTGTCCCCGGGTCCACTCCCACCCACCCTGTGGTCCCAGCCTTGATCCCTTACCCCTGGCCCCATTCCCCCCGCCCCTCCCAGAGCCACAACCCTGCTCCTGGCTCTGTGTGGTGGTAGGGGTGGGGATAGAGGTAAGGGAGGGGTGCCAGGTAAAAAGTTTGGGTACCATTGTTCTAAGTGCTTAATAGCATTTAGACTAGATCTTTTGTCTAGTAATTTTAATTCAATATATTTCCCCCTCTACACACTCATTCCTACCTAGCCATCAACACACATATACACACACATAGAGGCAAAGATACAAGCAGTTATCTTAATTGGTTCATTCTCAGTGAGGTGCCTTTGGCTTTGCTTCAGGTCTTAAGTTTCATGTCCTCACTTTCAAGATCACTAACATCTCTGTCTCTCCCTATTTACCCACTCTTGACTCTTGTTGCATCACATTGCTTCCTGCTCTACTAATGATGTCATCCTTGACTGCTTAATTGCCTGTGTCTCCCACAATCCTCTTCATACTTTCTTCTATGCTGTTCCTTATGTATAATTTGGGCCATAAAGTTGCTACCCTTTCCTCCAAATTCCTTCTCAAATATCACTTTTACCTTGAGGCTGATAAGTACTTGCCAACTAAAATCAGCTAGATAGAGTGCCTAGAGGGACATCAGTATAAATATTTATATTTAATTTGATTGTATGATTTTTCCCCCTTTTCCCATGCTCTGTTGCTTGTCTTGTCTTCTTTGTCTGTGAGATCCTTGGGGCAGGGAGTGAATCTTGTTACAAGTTTAGAAAGTACCTACTAAATTGAATTCTACCATAATCCAAATAAATGTAAATAACAATCTAAAATTCAAACTGCACTCCTTGATCCACCAGGGCACAGTGCAAAGCTCATCTTTCTCTCAGGATTTCCCAAAGGTGAGGAAGTTGTGATGAGCAGATGAGGAAGGAAATTATTTTGGAGCTGGTTTTAAAGATTTGATTGATATAGTTCATTACCAACATGTATTCTTTAAGTCTTTGTAATTTTCCTAGACGTCTTCACAGAAATAAATGGGAAAAAACAAATAAATAAATTAATGTATAAATAAATGCATTATATTCAATAAACATTCACATGTCTTAATTTTGACTAACATTGAGGACACCTTTTTTATTTCTGACATCTGGATTGTAAACTCAAAAATTCATTAATTTTTTTCCCCTCTGTAGAGTTCTCAACATTATCTCTTAGTGATGCAAGAGCTTTTCTCATTGACATTCCCATTTGCCTTTTCACGTTCTTGCATTGTGATCTTCTGACATTGTTATCGGCTAGAAAGTGCTGGATTCTCTAATGTGAACACTAAGAGTTTGTGGGATGCTATGAGAACTGGAGATATTTCTTTGGTTCATTCCTGTATATGGGCCCCATTCTCCTTTGCCATATAGGGAGAGGAATTTCCTCCCACAAAAAATGCAACAAATGAAACATTAGCAACCTTACTACAATTTAATAGACATCATAGTGAAACTACTGAAGTGTGCAAGTAGCAAGCCTAAGCCATAAGAACATAAGAACATAAGAACGGCCGTACTGGGTCAGACCAAAGGTCCATCTAGCCCAGTATCCTGTCTACCGACTGTAGTAAGTGAAGGCAATGTAGTAAGTGAAGGCCTAATGAAGGCCCAGTATGAGGCCTGAACCAAACTAAAGTAATGGTCAAGACTTTGCTAATATGAAGCCAAGTTAAGCTGTGAGCAAGAGGCAGGCCCTGCTCACAGAAGTTGGCAAGGAAAGGGCTGAGGTTGCATAAATATATATTCATTTAGCATAGTTACAGTATAAACATGGTACCAAGATACACTATAACCGGAACATTCCACAGATAACAGGGAACAGACCGACCCATCCCAATGACAGGGGCAAAAGGGTAAAATGATGGATAGAGTTGTTTTGATCGAACCAACAGGTACAAGGTGCGAGGCGGCACCTTATTACATAAAGGGGTTGTACCTTGCTGCATAGAGGGGTTGCACCTCAATACGTCAGGAGTGATGTGTAACTTGTTTGTACCTGTGTATAAAAATGCATCCCTGGGGTGGTGTCTTTGTCCGGCCACGGGGGCAGTGGAAAGTCCCGCCACTGAGCCGGGTCCTTGCCAAGAGGTCTCTATTAGTAGTATGCCCGGTAGACTAAGTAATCTATGGGGAACTGCAATTGTGTCCGAGATCGCAATAAACCTGGCCGAGGTGCCGGGAGGGATAGCTCAGTGGTTTGAGCATTGGCCTGCTAAACCCAGGGTTGTGAGTTCAATCCTTGAGGGGGCCACTTAGGGATCTGGGGCAAAATCAGTACTTGGTCCTGCTAGTGAAGGCAGGGGGCTGGACTCGATGACCTTTCAAGGTCCCTTCCAGTTCTAGGAGATAGGATATCTCCATTAATTTTTTACTAGACTCTGTGGTCATTGGGGGTTCTCGTCGGGTCTGCTGTGTCAGCTATCTGCGCAGAGCTGGGGCAGCACACAGAGGGAACACACGCACGCAGCAGAGTGATATCAACAGGAGAAAGCAGAAGCACCACACCGGTAGCATCTCACAACACCGACAGTGGCCAATGCCAGGTGCCCCAGAGGGAGTGAACCTAACAGGCAATGATCAAGTGATCTCTCTTCTGCCATCCATCTCCACCCTCTGACAAACAGAGTCTAGGGACACCATTCCTTACCCATCCTGGCTAATAGCCATTAATGGACTTAACCTCCATGAATTTATCCAGTTCTCTTTCAAACACTGTTATAGTCCTAGCCTTCACAACCTCCTCAGGTAAGGAGTTCCACAAGTTGACTGTGCGCTGTGTGAAGAAGAACTTCCTTTTCTTTGTTTTAAACCTGCTGCCTATTAATTTCATTTGGTGACTGCTAGTTCTTGTATTATGGGAATAAGTAAATAACTTTTCCTTATCTACTTTCTCCACATCACTCATAATTTTATATACCTCTATCATATCCCCACTTAGTCTCCTCTTTTCCAAGCTGAAAAGTCCTAGTCTCTTTAATCTCTCTTCATATGGAACCCTCTCCAAACCCCTAATCATTTTATTTGCCCTTCTCTGAACCTTTTCTAGTGCCAGTATATCCTTTTTGAGATGAGGAGACCACATCTGTATGCAGTATTCAAGATGTGGGCATACCATGGATTTATATAAGGGCAATAATATATTCTCCGTCTTATTCTCTATCCCCTTTTTAATAATTCCTAACATCCTGTTTGCTTTTTTGACCACCTCTGCACACTGCATGGACATCTTCAGAGAACTATCCACAATGACTCCAAGATCTTTTTCCTGATTTGTTGTAGCTAAATTAGCCCCCATCATATTGTATGTATAGTTGGGGTTATTTTTTCCAATGTGCATTACTTTACATTTAACCACATTAAATTTCATTTGCCATTTTGTTGCCCAATCAATTAGTTTTGTGAGATCTTTCTGAAGTTCTTCACAGTCTGCTTTGGTCTTAACTATCTTGAGCAGTTTAGTATCATCTGCAAACTTTGCCACCTCACTTTTTACCCCTTTCTCCAGATCATTTATGGATAAGTTGAATAGGATTGGTCCTAGGACTGACCCTTGGGGAACACCACTAGTTACCGCTAAGCCAGATATGATCATATCACTGTTACCTTTAGAAGTGTAATGCCAACCACACATGGCCATTGGCAATGGGGATCAAAACTGGGACCTCCTAAGCAAAATGACACATGTCTATTAGCCAAGGCTGTAGCAGGCACGCCATTCTCTAGGGACCTACCCACCACTACCGGGGGACAGAGCACCACTCCAAGAAAGCAAGGGGACAGTTTTTTGTTATGTTGGCTCTTTCCAACTTACCTAAAAATAGACTGAAAGCTCCTTGCCTTCTATTTGTTTTGCAAAGCCCACTGTTGAGAACTAAGGAGGAAATAATAAACATTAATGGTAATTCACTTATACTATCACCTTTCTGTTGCAGCAAAAGGGAGAATCTGGAAAAAGTCTAAACACCAGTTTTCTTGCAGCCATCCATTTTCACCTCAGGCCAGCACTCTACTAATGCTCTGGGACTGAAATCCCTCAGAGCTGCTATGAATGGATGTTGGTGGAGTGGGGAGCATAAGCATAGCTATAGAATGGCTTCCTCCTGTAGGTATGGGCTCAAATGGGAACAGGAGGTCCTATCTTACGAAAGATTCTGAGTACTTTGTGGGGATTACATATTCATCACACTACTCTGTTGATAATGTTTTTTATATAAGAAGATTTTTTTTCATTTCCGTCCTTTCCTCTCATTGTCACTTTTGGTTTTCATAAACCCTTTCAGCTTTACTTCATAATCCTCTTAATCCCTTTTTATTTTGTGTTCCTATATATATGTCATGTTTCCTTTTTTACCAGTGATAACTTTTATTACTTTCTAAGACATCTTATTGCCCTCCTTCAATTATTATTTCTGAGTGGTGCTATGCACTCATTTCTTGAGCTTGCAGCTTTACTTCCACACTCTATTCTTCTAAGTAAATTTACTTCTCATGGAAGATATTAAATTGACAGTAATGGGGACTCAAGTCTTCATGACAGATATAACATTGATAATGGTGTTGCAAGTAGAGCTGTTGGAATAACCAAAGTGTTTGGTTTGCTGGCAGTTTCAATTAAAAAAAATATCATTTTGGATTAACACAAAACCAACATTTTTCTTAACTTTTACTGTTTCACTTAAAGTTGAATGAAACATAAGCTTTAATTTAGATTTGGGGCATTTTTAAGCCATTTATGTATTAAAAGCAAAACCAAGGAAGGGCTAGATTCACAAAGGAACTTAGGTGCCATTCAGAAAAGTGAGGTGGAGAGGCCCTTTATATCCAATAGCCCAGTGATTAGAGCACTCGCCTGGGATGGGGGAGACCCAGATTGAAATCGCCTTTCTAGAGCAAGGACTTGAATGCAGATCTCTAACATTCCAGCTAAGTGCCCTAATCACCTGGCAGTTCAGGAGTGTGTTTTGCTTAATCTATATTGTTGAAACTGTTCTGCTTTATATAAAAAAATAATCAGAGTACGGATTGGACTCCAGGTGCCTCCCCAGTGAATGGTCTGACCACCAAGCTGTAGTCATACAAAGTAGAATATCTTTAATAGGAGAGATTGAATGTCCCTGCTGGTTAGAGGGCAGTCATCTTAGAATCATAGAATATCAGGGTTAGAAGGGACCTCAGGAGGTCATCTAGTCCAACCCCCTGCTCAAAGAAGGACCAATACCAACTAAATCATCCCAGCAAGGGATTTGTCAAGCCGGACCTTAAAAACCTCTAAGGATGGAGATTCCACCACCTCCCTAGGTAAACCATTGGAGTGCTTCACCACCCTCCTAGTGAAATAGTTTTTCCTAATATCCAATCTAGACTTCCCACACTGCAACTTGAGACCATTGCTCCTCGTTCTGTCATCTGCCACCAGTGAGAAGAGCCTAGCTCCATCCTCTTTGGAACCCCAATTCAGGTAGTTGAAGGCTATCTTGCATATGTAAGATGTGGGTTCAGTTCCAGCTTGACCCTAGGTCTCGCACATCTTAACTATGTTCCCTAACCACTGGGAGATCAGGTGTAAGACTGCTTTATAAATAGTATCTAAGTCCCATTGTGACTAGCCCAAAAACTTTAAACATTTCATTTAAGAAATGTTGAAATGAACCAAAATAATTCACCAAAATTGATCCAAATTCAAGAAATGTTTCAGTTGACCTAAATCTAAATTTTTCGCAAATAAAGTTTAGCCCATAAATTATGCCTCAGTCTTGTTCACACCAGCACATTGTTCCAGTTGTTATAAAATTGGAATTCAATATTTCTAAACATTGAAGGAGGGATAAGAAGATAGTTCTTATCAGCATTCTATGGTTTGTTTGTTATTTCTTAGGAGGGGAAAGAGCTACTCCCCTTATTGATTCAATTTTTAATAGATGTTTAATTTCTCAAAGTTGATTTTGTAATATTCTTTAATAATAAACCCAAATATTGTTCCAAATTGTATTAGATTTGAGTCACTGTGATATAAACTTGTTGTTTTCTTCTGCGATTAAAATCAGGCTAAGTGTTGCTTCTCTCGCCCCCTCTCCCATGCTAATTAATGTGGTCTAATAGTTAGAGCAGGTTGTATTCTTGAGTCTGCCACTGACTTCCTGTATGACCTTGATTTACTATAATGAGCTCCCTGATTTACAATGGAATACAGAGCTTTTTACCCCTAGGTTGCTGGTTTGAATTCAGTCCATGTTGGTAGTGACTGAAAGCCATTGCCATCAGACAACTGTTGTGTTACTATATATATGAAATGAGTTAGTGTTTTTTATCTATTTACAGTAGCTCTAAAAAGTGTTACCCTCAGTAAGACCACCAAAGCAAACTGGCATCTTTCTTGGCATTTAAAGATGCAGAGATCTTCAAAACATCACCCCCCCACCACCACCTCTAGAGGTGTTGCAGTTGTCATTTGATCATAACAAAGTATAATCAGAGGGCGTAGAAAACTCATAGAAATATGTATCATGCTGTATCTGATCTGTGAATAAACATAGGATTCCATATTCATTTCTTTGAATCTGACATTTCCTGTAAGCGCTATGAAATAATATTAATTAAAAAAATTAATTATCTACTGCATTGGTCTGAACCATTATTAGTTTTATTTAAAAAAATGTTTAAAGGAATAGATCTGTTGAAACGAAGTGGGAAAGTGGTATATAGCAACATTTCAAGTGATTACACAGGGTGGCTTTTTGGAGCTCCAGTCAGGATGCGGTTCCTATGTTTAGCAAGTGGATGCTGCTGCAGTGAAATCTAAAAGCAAAAATCATGTACAAGTAGGGTGACCAGACAGCAAATGTGAAAAATCGGGACAGGGGGTGGGGGGTAATAGGAGCCTATATAAGAAAAAGACCCACAAATCGGGACTGTCCCTATAAAACCGGGACATCTGGTCACCCTATCAAGCTCCTTCTGTATTAATTTCCCCTGCCAGACATGAGCAATGCTTGTAAAGAAAGGTTATTTGATTTTTTTTGCAAACCTCAAACTCATTAATAATAATGTTAGTTAATGCCTCAATAATAGTATTCAATAGCTGTGTACAGGGTACCTCTTATGGTCAATGATTGATAACTCTCCCCCACACAATATAATTAGTCACAAGGCACTTAATTTTAAATGTAAATGTAAACCTGTAGTAGTTATATGGGTACTTTTTAACTAATGGTGATATGGGTTACTGTAACTTGAACATCAGAGAATGAAGAAAAGCACAGAAATGTGCTGTAATTCCATCCTTCCAAGTTAAAGCACTAGCTAAAATCTCTCACAATGTATGGTTTCTTACACATTACAAGGGAAAACTTTTAGTTGCCAGAAGATAAACAGAATATTCCTAATCATCCATAACAGTTAGCTTTTCCTTCTGGGATGGTCTGGTGATCTGCCTTCAGATACTTGCATTGGATAGATTGCTCTCCTTTTTGGTGTCTATAGGCAGTCAGGGGAAGTGAATAGAGAGACAGATATTTCTTAAAATGTCTTGATCCCAACTGAGTGTATTTTAGTCTGTCATTCTTCATAATGGTCCCAATTATTATTATAAGCCCCAGTTGTGCAAACATTTATGTATATGCTTAACTTTATTCACATCCCATTGACTGCAATGAGGCTATATATGTAAATAAGGTGAAGCCCACACATAAATATTTGCAGGATCAGGGCCAAAGCTGGCCAATCAAATGACAGTTCTGGAAAAAAAAAAACTTATGGATAGCTCAACTTTGAGCTTATAGAGGAAGTGACACCACTGATGCATGCTTAAATTTACAGTGGTTGAATACTTTGCTGAATTATGTCCCAAAGGAATAAGGCATCTTTACCAATTTTCAGTCGTTTTGTGACTTACATGACCAATTTTGCTAATTAGTTCATTTTTACAATGAAAATTTAATTTTTGATCAAACCGATAATTTGTTTATGAGAGATACTTCCAAAATTATACTATGAAAATAATATTTAGGAGGTCATTTATTTGCAAAAAACCCATAATTCACTGTAAATGTTGATTTTTTTAATGAGTCTAATAGTTACAGAAATTTCAAGAACCATGGCAATACCAACAGACACTGATAAATTAGAAGTATATTAATGGTAAAAAAAGAAAAAAAAAAAAAAAAACTAAACATGACCAATCAAAGAGCAAAAGAAGGACAGAAGTCAATACCTACACCAGGAATAGGCAATCTTTCAGAAGCAGTGTGCCAAGTCTTCATTTATTTACTTTAATTTAAGGTTTCGCATGCCGGTAATACATTTTAACGTTTTTTAGAAGGTCTCTCTCTATAAGTCTATATATTATATATCTAAACTGTTGTATTGGGGGGGATAGCTCAGTGGTTTGAGCATTGGCCTGCTAAATCCAGGGTTGTGAGTTCAATCCTTGAGGGGGACACTTGGGGATCTGGGGCAAAAATCAGTACTTGGTCCTGCTAGTGAAGGCAGGGGGCTGGACTTGATGACCTTTCAAGGTCCCTTGCAGCTCTAGGAGATGGGATGGGAGATGGGTTGTATGTAAAGTAAACAAGGTTTTCAAAATATTTAAGAAGCTTCATTCAAAATTAAATTAAAATGCTGATCTTACACCACCAGCCTGCTCAGCTCGCTGCCAGCCTGACATTCTGTTCACCTAGGCCGGCAGCGGGCTGAGTGGGGCCTGACCTCTGAAGCCCCCCACACCCCAGAAGGGTGGGTGTGGGGGGCTACAGAGGTCAGGGCAGAGGGCTGGGGGTGTGTGGAGGTGCAGGGCAGAAGGCTGGGAGTGTGGGGGGCTTCAGAGGTCAGGGCTGGGGGTGTGTGGAGGTGCAGGGCAGAAGGCTGGGTGTGTGGGGGGGGTTCAGGGCAGAGGGCTGGGGTGCTTGGCTCAAGGGGGTTCTCCCAGCCCCCTGCCCTCTGCCCTGAGCAGCTCATGGCATGGGGCTGGAAGGGATATGTCCCTTTCCCAAGGCCCCATCCCTACCTCTTCTCTGCCTCCTTTACCCAGGGCCCGCTTTAGCAAGGGGCCGCGGGGCTTTTGCGGAGCAGCGAGCACGCTGCCATTCCTCCCTCCTCCCTTTGCAAGGGCCGGCGCAGGGAAGGAGAAGAGGAGGGGCAGGAAAGCAGGCTGCACCATGGCTGGGGGAAGAAGCGGCAAAGGGGTAGAGCTTGGCTGCTGCAGGACGAAGCTTCTGCCTCCTGCCCCAGCAGGGGAGAGCGGTGGGCAGGGGGCTGAGTGCGGCTGGGGGTCGGAACCGGGGCAGGCAGACGCGTGCCATTCAAAATCGGCTCGCATGCCGTGTTTCGCACGCGTGCTGTAGGTTGCCGACCCCTGACCTACACCAACAAAGCTTGTGGCCTGTGCCAATTACATAAAGAACTGAAGCAGGATAGAATAAGCAGTTGATAATCAGTACATATTCCAAAAGACATATGAAGTCATTAACTTGGATGAAAGAAAAGAGAAGGTCATTCATTAAGGAAGGTTGTAAAAGAGAGGACAGGTAAAAATTGGTTACCCACCTTCTCGTAACTGTTGTTCTTCAAAATGTGTTGTTTACATCGATTCTAATCATGTGTGTGCGTGCCAGGCTGCAGGGAAGTGCTGGCCACCACTTCCCGCAGTTCCTATTGGCCAGGAATAGTAAAATGCGGCCACTGGGAGCTATGGGGGGCCGTGCCTTCAGATGGTCATTGTCAGCAAAATGTCTCGTGGTCCGCAATCAGATGATCCTGATGGACCACATGCGACCCATGGGCTGCAGGTTGCCCACCACTGGTCTGAGGTCTTGAATAATGCCTGCCATGACTTGGAACCGGGTCTCCAGCAAAGAGGCCCTTGCTTGTACCGAATTCAGCACTGCCCCAGTGAACTCTATTCTTTGGGTCGGTGACAAGGTTGACTTGTTCACATTGAGGAGGAGGCCCAGTCTCTCAAAAGTGGCTCTCACTAAACAGACTTGAGACTACCTGCTCCCTGGAGAGCCCCCCAGCAGCCAGTCATCGAGATAAGGGTATATTGGCACCTGCCTCCTCCGGAGGAAGGCTGCTATGACCGACATGCACTTGGTGAACACTAGGGGGGTCGTAGATAGACTGAATGGACTGATAGTGTTTGTGGTCGACCACAAACCGCAGAAATCGTCTGTGCGCAGGCCGAATGTCTATATGAAAGTATGCATTTTTCATGTTGAGGGCGGCATACCAGTCTCCCGAATCCAGGGAAGGGATAATAGTGCTCAGGAAGACGATGCAGAACTTCAACTTCATCATGAACTTGTTGAGTCCTCGCAGTTCTAGAATGGGTCTGAGACCCCCCTGTGATGATCCCTCAGGTGTCAGAATATCTACCATAGGATCCTCGGCCTTGACCATTTCCCCCGCTTGTAACCCCATCTTGCGGGCAGTCCGCCTCAGAAGGTCCTGATGTTCCCTATAGTCAATTGGAGGAGGGCCCGAAGTTGAAGCCCCTGCCACAGCCTCGTCAGGGGATGAAGACAAGGAGGCCAGAGGTAGTACCGGGTCCTTCTGGCTCTACAGCTGCCTGACCTCCTCCTGGTTGGTGTCTGTCTTTGTGGTGAGTGTAGCCAAAATGGCTGTACCTTGACCTTGTGATTGGTGCTGTCTTGGGGTCACCTCTGCGGTGGCCTGGGTCATAGTGGCCTTGTAACCCCGGGGTGTAGGCCTGTCCTTGGTTGGCTGAGGTGGCAGGTGCTCTGAAGCCACTGAGCGGGAGTCCCTGGAAAGGGAACCTTGGGCCTGGTGGTAAACCCAGGGGGTCCAAAAGGGCCAGTGTGCCGGAAGCTGCTATGCCAGTTGTGCTTCCCTTCAACGCCTCTTGGATCTGTGTCGGCTATGACAGGAACAGTAGGAATCCCCTTCAGAGTCCGAGGAAACAGATCTTGACCGTGATGACCATGGCGGCATGTGTGCAGGAGATTGGTGCTGAGCTGTTGAAGCGGGAGACTGGTGTGAAGTCACTCGCTCTAGGGACCGGTGCCGGGAGTTCGGTGTTGGAGAATGGTGCTAAGCATCTGGTGTCAGCGATCGATGTCACGGATCTGGTGACGTAGACTGTTGCCAGTCCTCTCTCGGCACTGGGGATCGGTGCCATGCCGGAGAAGCCCGCATGGAGCCTGGGGCCAGAGAGCGGTGCCACAGCAATGGTGACCTGGAATGGTGCCGAGCTGAGTGGTGCCGGGCAGGAGACAGTAATAGCCTCATCATGGCCGACTTGCCTCTAGATGGTTCCAAATGTGTCGGTGTCACATTACTGATATAATCTTGGACCATATAGATCATCGTTGCAATCATGGTCCTGTAGTGGCATCAAATCTTGTATAAAGGGAGTCAAATGAGGTGTCTAAAACAAGGTTATGGTTTGCTGGTTATGATTATGCTGTCTATACGTGTGTATCATTTTTTGTAGTTGAAGTTATGAATATTGGCTCTATACGGTCTGTATTTCAAACTTATGCTATGCTTCTGGGAGACACCCCAGACAAGTTGGTGTTAGCTCTGCCTAGACTGCTTGGTAGCCCATTAAGGACCATCAGCTATACAATTGACCTATTGAGAGAAGGCAGATATGCCTTGTAACTCAGCAAAGTATGCAGGAACTTGCCCATGTGACTCCAGACTCCATTTTGCTGTAATTTTCCACAGTAAGAACAAAGAGGTGTTCTTACACCTGTAAAAGACTATAAAAGGCTGATGCCTCATCTCCATCTTGTCTTCAATCCTGCTTCTTACCTCTGGAGGGACTTTGCTACAAACTGAAGCTCTGAACAAAGGACTGAATGACCCATCCCAGCTGTGGAGGTACTCCAGAGACTTGATTTTGAACCTGCAGTTTATTCTATTCAGGCTACAAGCCTGAACCAAGAACTTTGCCATTACTGTATGTAATTGATTCCATTTAACCAATTCTAGGTTTCATCTATATCTTTTTCCTTTTATGAATAAACCTTTAGATTTTAGATTCTAAAGGATTGGCAACAGCGTGATTTGTGGGTAAGATCTGATTTGTATATTGACTTGGGTCTGGGGCTCAGTCCTTGGGATCAGGAGAAACTTTTTTTTTTTACTGGGGTATTGGTTTTCATAACCATTTGTCCCCATAACGAGTGGTACTGGTGGTGATACTGGGAAACTGGAGTGTCTAAGGGAATTGCTTGTGTGGCTTGTGGTTAGCCAGTGGGGTGAGACCAAATTCTTCTTTGTCTGGCTGGTTTGGTTTGCCTTAGAGGTGGAAAAACCCTAGCCTTGCGCTGTAACTGCCCTGTTTTAAGCAATTTGTCCTGAATTGGCACTCTTAGTTGGGTCCCGCCAGAACCAGCATCATTACAGTCGGTACCAAAGGCTTGTCTCTTAGCCCCAGGGGCTGTGGAGCCATCATCTCAATTTAATCTCTGGTGGCTTCAAAAGGGTCCGGGATGGAGGGTACTCTATCCTCTCCACCTGGCACTGCCCTTCCGGGGAGTCGGTGTGAGCCGGACTCAATGGTCCCTTATGGGGCACTGAAGTTGATGGCACTGACTCATGCTGCCTAGGCTCCAAGTGCTCCTTTCTGGAGTGCTCCAGTGCATCAACTGCCAGTCACGCAGCTTTTGGTACTGGTGAGCGCCCACTGTCAGCTTTCCTATGCTGCTTGTGTGACACTGGCAAGTGAGAACAGAGCTGGGCCGTTGCCTCCATGTGCGGTGCCGGGGAGCACTGGTGCCGAAGGTCTCTCGCACTACAGTCCTTTCTCAGCACCGTGTCACATACTGATGCCGGAGCACTCCGTATGGATGCACTCAGTGCCAGGTCCTGGCAGTCTGCAGCAGGCTGAGGGCAGAGAGCGGATTCCATAAGCAGTTGCTTGTGGCGGAAATCTCACTTCTTTGTCCTTGGGTGGAAAGTCCTGCAGATTTTGCACCCTTCTGTCTGGTGCACCTCCCCCAGACACTTTAGGCAAGAGTTGGGGGGTCACTAGTGGGCATAGGTTTGCTGCAGGTTACACAGGGTTTAAAGCCTTGGGCTCACAGCATGCAACAAAGCCCAAGGAGGGTAAGGAATTGAGGAGAAACCCCACTCCCAAACCTTACTATTTACATATACAATTATCTATCTACTATGTACACTAAAGAAATACAACTAACAATAACTACAACTACATTAACTAGAGTGAGAACACTAAGGAAGACACTTGCAGAGCAAGCAGTCACAGTTCAAATGACCGTCATGAGCGGTAAGAAGGAACTGAAGGGGGATCGGGTCAGCAGGGTCATATATTGAGCTCTATGAAGGGATCACTCCAGGGGGCTCCACAGCTGATTCGATGGGAGCCACTAGGGAAAAAGCTCCCTGACAACTGTGCATGCGGCGCGCATATACCTGATTGGAATCAATGTGAACAAATGCTTGAAGAAGAACATAAATTGCAGGAGAAGAGTTTGGCAAAAAAAATTTGAATATCAACTTAGGTACAACTTACAAATGTCTGAGTTATGGCTAATAAACTATTACTGAATCTTATCATATAATCGAGGAAATGAAACCAACAACATGCTAGTATTAAACAAATAAGAAATCTATCTTAGCAAACTAAACAGAATTTGGATAAGACAATATATTAAAGCCCTCAATTAATTACAATAATTTAGGAACAATCTGTGCCACCTTACTTATATTAAATAGTGGCATACTGAACAGAGATCCACAGCTTTCCTTGGGACTAATTGTGTACTATGGAGAACGGGATTCTATCTAAAGTCATGCAGAGATAGTCCTGTTTTGTGGAGAATTTTGATTTTTCTTTTGTTTTCAGTCCAAATCAGTGCAAACCAAATTTCAAAATACCAGAATCCCCCATGAAATAGAATTATCTTTTTCTCCTCAGATCTAGACAGACACCAACTCTTCAAGGTAGAGTTCAGATATCTTAGCACTGAGACTATCTTTCTCTTCCTGCAATCCTGTGCCTAATTTGCTACACACCTTTCAGTTTCTGCAACAAATGAAGCAGGGGTCTGTCACAGGTCATGACTATCCTCCAGCACCTGCTGTTGGCTGAGTGTGGCAATACAGGCATTCCCTGTCTCAGTTTCCAAATTAATTAAGAGGCAAAATTAATGTTACACAGACAGCTCAGAGATTTTAAGCTCTGCATAGCAGGGACTGTCTTGATATCTGTGTCTTCTATAGTGCCAAAGACATAACATCAATACATTTTAAACTTTTAACTTTAAATAACTATTAATAAATTACCTCTATATTTTGAGCACCTGCCCTTTACAAATGTCCTTCATTTTAAGTGATATGCCATCCAGAATTCAGCAGTGCTGAAATAAAGGCATGAAGACTAAGGAGACTGTTGACCAGTTCTTTACCCCGCTGCTCAAAATGCACAGGTTCACAGACAGACTCTTGAGTTGAAGAAGTATGTCATTTTTTCGCGACTTCAGTGAGCGGTCCATAGGGTTACATGCAAGTGCACGCATTCAGGTGCTTGCCTTAAATATATTATTACAATATACAATTGTATTATATATTGTTTAAACAATAATTGTTTCTGCCTAACTCTAAGATAAATTTGCTAACTCAGTTGTTTACCTGATTCGACTGCTGACCCAGTTGTCCACCTGGCTGTTCTCTTTCCTTGACAAACAAGCAGGCATTTTTTCACGTCCCAACACCTAAAATATACATTCTACATATCACATCCTACAGAGATCATTTAAAGGTTTTTTTTCAGGACAACAGTAGTGGAAATACCAATATGTTCACACAAGTCCAAG